>NW_022145752.1:77500-607500 GCF_002938485.1 Sitophilus oryzae | reverse complement strand
CGTACTACTTTCCACCATCAGAAGTGGGATCGACCTACTAAAAGTCCCACAAAAGTTTTAAAAAGTGTCAATATACCATGTTGTGTGTAAATACATAAGTGCCGGAACAGAAGATAAAGCCATAATGCAACAAATCCATCAGTGTGAGTGAATAAAAAGAATGACAGTACCTACAGGAAAATTTGAAAAATGATAAGTTGAGAAAAACACTACGCTCGAGATCATTAGTTAAGAACAGGCGATTAAGAATGGTAATCCTGAGTACTACGATAGAATAAAGGAGTTATGAAGGAAATCCCGTGTTTTATTTGGAAAATACGTACTACTTTCCGACATCAGAAGTGGGATCAACCTACTAAAAGTCCCACGAAAGTTTTAAAAGGTGTCAATATGCCATATTGTGTGTGAATACATAAGTCCTGGAAAAGAAGACAAAACAACAAAGCAACAAGCCCATCAGAGTTAGTGAATAAAAAGAATGATAGTGCCTACAGAAAAATTTGGAAATTATATAAAAATCCTTTGAAAAAGGACACACTTTGTACTTCAAAAACGAAAAAAGCTAGGGCTGTTACAAGTAATATTTGCTAAAATAAGTCTTTTTTATGTTGAAGTAAAAACTAAGACAGTGAGAAAGTAAAACTTCGGAGGATGCATTTGAATAAAAGTACACAAATTAACTAAATTTAATTTTTCTTTAAAAACTAATAAACTTAATTAACAAATTTAGGTAAGTATACGACCACTAGACAAATATTTGACTGACAAAAGGGACTGTTATTTTTGTTTTTACCTCGAAAAAAAGCTGGTATTAGTTAAAACAGAGAAGTGATAAATGTTTCGAAGATCTATATTTTTGAAAACAAGTTACAATTTACTCAATAAAAAGCAATGAAATAAACGGGTAGTTTTGCAAAGATTTTGTTGTCCAAAAAAATCCTATTATTTCCTTCTATATTTGACGCAAGTCGTTTGTTGAATACAACCTTTACTATGAGTATTATTACCGAAACACACATAAACTGTTCTAATTAAAGGTCAAAGACTACCGGCAAACCGTAAAAATCTTCATTTATACGCCATTAAACCTAGATGGTTTTCCATCATATACCTTTAGTACGAAAACCCGTAAAATCGATCTCTTGGTTCTTTTACGACTTTTAGTTTATCTTACGTTCAGTATTTCATATTAAAATTAATTTATAACGATCTTAAAACAGTATTTCCACTGAGACGGAGAAATTATCGCTCTCAAGTCGTTATTCCCTTTCCTGAATTTTGAAATATCGGGCTCATAAAGTCGATATTTTATGTCTTTTCGTTTTTTAGTATTAAACTATACCATATATTGATTGAATTATTACGAGTTGCAGTTAACAAGATAAGATGGTCAAACGTGGTCGCCAACCAAGGATACTATAGAGATAAGGATAGTTCGATTCCTATCTTCCTGTACTGTCAGTTTTTTTACGTTATCTAGGGACCGAGTTGAGGTTCGCGCTAAAGATTTTAGATAGTGACAGTTATTTTTGCGTTTAACGGACGACCGCACAGTGCGGTGGTAGATAAATCTAGCGGGACAAAACCGTTTGGTTAGAAATAAGCCAAAAATGTGTACTGATAAGAATAAATGGTAGACATTCCAATTGATATAAAAATGCATGAATTATTTTTTGGTCGTATATATTTTTTGTATTTCGATACATTTTTATCAACCAAATTTGATCGTTTTCTGCTCAGCAAGGCAGAGGTCATACGAAAACAAAATATCTAAAAGTGCTTATACATTTTATTCCAAAGCCAAATTATGTTGAAGATTGCCAAAGGTATGTACTTTTCTATTGTAGGTATATTATTTGTTAAAATCCTTCGTGCCTTTGTTCTGCAGATATTAAACTTTCACTTTTTCAAATATTGATATATTGAATGATGTGGATCTTTTGAGTTACCAATAGTTACCAACACAGGTAACAGGTAGTCACAGTCACAAGGAGTTCAAAAGTCACAAGGAGCCCAAAAGTTTCATTTGAATCGGATAGTATAAAAACGAAACAAACACTCGTTTAAGGGTTAATTGAAGAGCATTCAAAAGAAGAATTGGGTTTTGCTGCGCTGTAATTCTTGAAACCTTAAACCTCCATCGAAAGGCACTGAGTTTAAAAAATTAATAGCTTAATACACGGAAAGGCCCGGCCTTCGGACTCGGCCTTGAGGCCGTGGCTTTTTTTAAGTTGGTAATAAATAAATAAATTTAACCATATGATTGCTATATTAGACACTTTGCTACGAGGTTCTTAGATTTTAAGTCCCAAACATCGCTCCTGAGATTTTGTCCCGCTAGAATAACCATCCGCCGCACTGTGGAGCGCTGGTCCATGCGTGACGTAAGCACCCACGGCGACTACGACAGCGACGATTTTACGCGATCGAACAGTCCACAGACTATATACAGTCCTTGGTCGCCAACATCATTAGAAGATAGGCACATTTATATGAAGAAGCCATCAACTTTATATCCAGTTATACCGTCATTCATGAAACAGACTCAGGGCTTTGACAAAAGCCAGTATCTGACATTTTCTTTGACAGTTTTCTGACAGGTTTGATAGAGATTAGTTCTCCGTTTCCTTTCCATTTCCGATAGATAGACAGTCGTACCCATAGATAAAGGAAATAAATTTAGATTGGAATGCCCGTCAAAATTTTGGGTCGCGAAATTGTTTAGGGTCGCGACCGTTGTACGTGTGACAAATCTTTTCGGATTAATCGCTTGTCTATGGGTAGCGTGACTATTTTATAATTATAAAAAAACAATTAAGTTGAGCGGAAGGCAAACTTGGATAAAAAGTACACCGACTCTTTGGAGCGTATATTTAATGCTTTGTCTTAGTGCTGTTAGTCTCTCAAATCTATTATAACTTACCTTATTTGCGGCCCGACCTCTGTCTGTAAATATGTAGCTCATTTCTCGAGACTTTTCGGGACTGCTCTGGAGATATTCTGCCCGTTCATAAGGATCTTATTTATATACTTTTAAAGCACTCTTATTTTTACTATAGAAATAAAACGGCCGAGTTTTTAGAAAACATTTAAATTTAATATTAAAAAGAAAATAAAGAACAAATAAAAAAATATATATATATGATCGAAATTACTTGTTATTACTAAAAATGGAAAATAGATGGAAAAATACAAGAAAATTGTCTGGTGTCTGCTTTGTTGAAAAATCTGATAATTACATTATCAATTGAACCTTCATTACTAAATCTTACTACAACACATTAAAATAATTTTAGAGAAGAAAATTAAAAACAGAAATTAAAAACATTTGACAAAAGGACATAAAAAAAATAGTATTAGTAGACACCAGACTTAAAAACTACAGGGGGTCACATCGTGAACCTTACCGAGTTTCGCGAACCCGAGAGAGAACCGTCTCTTTTAGAAACTTAAACCGAACTAACTTTTCTGCCTCCAAACAGACCCGAGGTTCCAACATTACAGGGTTGAAGGGTGGTGCATTCGGTACTTCGCCAATAGGATCATCCCTAAAGGTACTGTTCTTTGCTTGATTGGTCAGCTTGACACCGCCCTTCAAACCAAATTGGTTCGACCTCCCGTTGTTAGATGGCAGTACTATGACCATTTTACGTATTTAATTCTCGTTTATGTCTAGATACGTGCTTTCCTAAAGTTCCCAGATCCTTTACAAACATCCGGCGATAGTTACATGTTATCAAGGGTGGTTATTGGTTTTACAATGTCCCAGCGTTTTTATCTACGGTCTATCTTTACAATTTTCTGTTTACTTCTAAGTTCTACAGTTTATTTGCTTTGCCCTTCTATAAGTTTGGGAATTTAAAAATAGTCACGTTTGAAAGATGTTTGTTTTATTACTTCCTGCTAAAAGACCCTCTCCCGAAACTAATAACCGAAAACATCGACTTGAACCTAAAGGACATAGGAAATAATCTGTTAATAATATAAATAATAATATAAAGGAAATAATCTGTTACATACGCGATCTGGCGCTGCTATAGCGGTTGCTAAGAACAGCCGTAAACAAAAACAGAAATCATTTTCTCTTGTCCATATCTCTTGTCAAAGAAAAATTATAAAATTTTTCAAAATCCAAACCGCTCTCATTGAAAAAATTCCGAAAAGGGTTTAAAGCGTCCATTTTGAAAGTAATTATTGCTATCTTGTGAGTTTAATTTAAGTTTCATTTACTTAAACTCGTGATAATTGTGAAAAAGTGGCATTAAAAACTTAAAAAGCTGTGCTTTGAACTGTGAACTGCAAAAACCATCGTGGATCGTGGCATAACGTCGGTTTCCAATGTTTCATAGGTATTTCATACATGTCCTTAGTCCTTATATAAAATAAAGTTTCGTATATGCAACCCACTGTATTTTATTTATAAAATTAAAAGTAAATAATAATAAATTTGAATAAATAATATTTGGCGATGTAATTCCGGAAAAAGCCGAACCGCTCCGAAATTTTCAAAAGCTTTGGGTCGCGACCGTTGCAATAATAGCGCCAAATAGTGTTTACATTGTCCTTATGGGCACTTTCCAATCTAAACATGTTTCATTTATCTATGGTCGTACCAAAGTTTTGGCACGAATGGTTGTCGTCGCGGCGCACTCAGTGATGAGTGCTGCTCACCTCTGGTGATTCCCCATTTGAACAGAAGATTGTTCCTTAAATCAAGGGAAATCTTTGTAGTAAGTTTCTTCGAATTATTTATTCATTTCCTGACGTTGTCATTCGTTTTGACACTTCAGTTTTGCATTACGAGTTTTTGGTTAGGTTTAGCTATGGGATTGGCAGAACTTGCAGTCAAACATTGTTCTTTTTAGAACCTCTTTTAACCTGAAGTGGAACAAGATAGCTTAATAGCCCTTAAAAACTCATCGCAACTTTATTAGACTATTTTGAACTGGAAAGCAGTAGTAATGACTCTTTTTGTCCCTTAAGTGCTGTTAAGAAGGTGAGTTTTCTTGATGTAAATGGTGTTTCCTAAAATATTTTGATTAAAAGAAAATATGTAAAACTGGGCAACGCTGTGCCGGTCAAGCTCAATCACGTGACTAAAAGTGACTAGTTTATATCAAATAAACTATATGTATGTTTATATGTGGGTAATAGGTGTAGGTTTACACGTAAATTTAATATTTGACAAAAAAAATACGATCCAGCTCATACTACCATAAAACAGAACTTTAACCATTAAACTGACTAACATGTATGTTACGTCAGCTTGATTGACGTTTCTATTAAGGTCGCTTTACAGTTTTCAATTTTTATTTTTCTAATTTCTGTTGGGAAATTGTATTTGAGCAACAAAAACTTTGCTTTTAATACTCAACATAAAAGTCATATTTCAATACGAGTGCCAACATAAACATGAATATACGTATATTCGAATATTCGTAAGAATATACGTAGAATTTTTATGTTCTGTGTTAATGATTCGTTTTGCCGTGTTTTATTTATAAATTGAGATAAGATTAACCGATTATGTCGGAAAAATAATTATAGCGGCATATTTTTCATAATGACAAGGGATAGAACAAATGGTGGATTAAATATAAAGGTTGTAACACACATACAGTTTTTCGTCAAGACAAAACGGACTATTTTTTTTAAATGCCGATGGCCAACACACGGACTGAAATTATATTCAGTTTGTGGCGTATATAAAGACTGTTCAGCCAGCGTTCACCGTTACGTCATCATTATTTGTCAAATATAAGTTTTAGGGTGTGTCTGAGATCAGTTCATATTGTTCAGAAAATTCTAAGTACGTTCCTATATTACTGATTGAGCGAATTCCGTTTTTTTCGGCATTTTTTCTTGAACTCTTTATCAGTTAGGATCCCTTTAATTCCAATCTTTTGAACTGTTGAAATTCCTATTCTTAAAGCATCAGCAACTCGCTATATTATTTAAAAACGTTATCAATTTGTATTTTACATAGGAATATTACAACTTTGCATCCACGGACCAAGATTGTTCTAACAGCGCCAGCGTCTCTTTCTCGAGAAAAATAATTTATAAGCTTAGCAATGAGCCCTTGTTCATTTCCATTAAATCAAACAACAACAAACAAAACAAACAACGCTTTATTGTGCAAAAAGCCAAAACAGCTTCATCGACAAAGCACTCACAAACAACAAAATTACAAAAAAATACACACAACAAAAAAAAACAAAAAAACAAAAAAAAACAAAAAAAACAAAAAAACCTTTGAGGTATTTTTGCAATAAAAAAATTGTTTTACAGCAACAATCAAATTTAAATTATGACATTGATCGATGTCCGTCAATAAAATTATAACCCCAAATCAAATGACAATGACAATTACTAAAAAGAATATGAAGTAATTTACGAAATGCTGTGAAAGTTCATAAAACGTGACCACCCAAAAAAAAAGAAAAGCAGAAAAGTACTTTGCCAGAATGGTCCTGGCAGCCTAGGCAACGCAACTCTCTCCTGAAAAGGAGAGAGTGCCGCTCGCTCTCGCCGATACCTATTCAGTGCGCGCGGAGCTTTAGTCTTCTTATTCAAAGCTTTCATCTGGTTGTCCAGTGATTGAGAGAGTTCGACAATATATGACGTGATGTTGAACGATGGCTGAACATTCTATAGAAATACATAGAAATTTCTCAGTTTATTTATTTTTTTATTTTATTTTTTAATCTTTTTTTATTTTAATCATCACCTTTTGTAGCATTTGTAGTTTTTCATAAATTCTCTATTTCTATAAATGTCTGAAGGTGCGGTAAAATAACTATTATCAGTATATCTTTTTTTTTATGGAAGCTATAAAATTCCATACGTGCAAAATCTAATCCAGACGACACCCGAAACTGTTACATGATGTTATTCTCTTCGTTATTCTCTATCTCCTATACCCAGAACGCACTAAAATACATTATATATCACGGCTTATAGATCTTTTACGACTTTTTTTGTATTTGTCATAAAATAAAGGATTGATATGTTGTTTGACATACTCCTTTATAAAGCTTTGTTATTGAGAATTGATTCAAAAGCAGTATAACAAAAAATTAATTTGTTTTATGATAAATATTTTCATAATTAATTATGTTCTGTGAATTAATAAAATTTATTTTATTATCAATAGTAATTTTGAAATTATGAATTTTAAAATTAGATTTATTTATCCTTAAATAAAATATATTAATATTATTATAATATAATATTAATATTAAATAATTAATAATAATTATTATTTAAATAAAATATATTTTATTTCATGATTAATAAATTAACAGATTGGTGTTTTTTGAAATTATAAGTATTTTCGTTCATTTTGCAAAATATTGTTGAAAACTTATATTTTTTGGATCATAATATGACTACTTCAATACGTATTCTACTGGTTTAAAAATTAAAACTAAGTCTAAACTTTTTTTGTAGGTACTGGATCTAAAATTTGAGCCAGATGCCTGCCAGGAGGGGGCTTCTAGCTCCCCAAAACACTTTCCTGGATACCATAGCGACGAGATTTGATGGCACACGTAAGTACTTAAATTAATATTGTTTTAGTTAAATATACAATTGCTTTTGATTACCTTTGAATGCCATTCAATAATCAAATTCATAAAATATTCAACAGTTATAATAATTTCAAATATAGTATGTAAATTCAGAATCTAATAGTCGCTAAAGTTTTAGCAATAATATTTAAAACCTGCTTCCAGTGGGGAAAGTGTCATAATGTGCTCTATATCACTACTATAGAGCCACATTATGACTTACGATTGAATTTCTCATGCTGAATTGACTCCTACGATTCACGAACCACATGCAAAGTTTACCTTTCATAAAAACAAGAATCGTAACTGGCACTACCGGCGATAATTTGGTCGCACAATTACTTAAGGGACCAGAAGAAGAAATATACAGTTCTTTCATCTGTTATTCAACACTTTCTGACACTGGCGTAATTGCATTGATTATTTTACCAATAATATTAAATTATCAATCCAATTCATATATACTATTTATTAAAGACTTCTTAATACAAATTTAATATTTTTAGTATATTTTAATTCCGATTTAATAATCATATAATAAATAGTTTATAATGCCGTATGATCGAAAAAAATGACGTCCTGTTGGCTTGGAAATGAACATCGATGACATTCACCATATAATTTTAAAATGACAGCAATCTTCATTTCATAACCACTGCTGACGACGTTTTTTTTTATCATATTTATATCAATATAATATTTATTTGGAATTATAAATAAGTTTTTCTCTTGTATCGTCTGCATTTTATGCACATGATGTTTGTCTAGGACTTTTGTTCAAGTCTAAATATTGGCGCCCGACTCTCTATCGCATTGTGATCCGATTCAATCTTTACGACTCTTTTTTACGGTTCATTGTTTAAATTTTATGGATCCGTGCTGGCCACGATTAAATTGAAGAAACCGTATTGTAAGCAATGAATCAATTCTCAAGACTCTTTGAACGAACGAGCCGTAGAAACGAACGATCGCATTGTGATCCGATTCAATTCTCACGACTCTTTTTTAAAACTCGTTCGTTTAAATTTTAAGGATTCCTGCTGACCACGATTCAATTGAACAAACCGTATGGTAAGCAATGGATCAATTCTCAAGATTCCTTGAACGAACGAGCCGTAGAAACGAACGATCGCATTGTGATCCGATTCAATTCTTACGACTCTTTTTTACGGCTCATAATTCAAATTTTATGGATCCGTATTGACCACGATTCAAATGAACGAACCGTATTGTAAGCAATGAATCAATTCTCACGACTCTTTGAACGAACGAGCCGTAGAAACGAACGATCGCATTGTGATCCGATTCAATTCTCACGACTCTTTTTTAAAACTCGTTCGTTTAAATTTTATGGATTCCTGCTGACCACGATTCAATTGAACAAACCGTATGGTAAGCAATGGATCAATTCTCAAGATTCCTTGAACGAACGAGCCGTAGAAACGAACGATCGCATTGTGATCCGATTCAATTCTTACGACTCTTTTTTACGGCTCATAATTCAAATTTTATGGATCCGTATTGACCACGATTCAATTGAACGAACCGTATTGTAAGCAATGAATCAATTCTCACGACTCTTTGAACGAACGAGCCGTAGAAACGAACGATCGCATTGTGATCCGATTCAATTCTCACGACTCTTTTTTAAAACTCGTTCGTTTAAATTTTAAGGATTCCTGCTGACCACGATTCAATTGAACAAACCGTATGGTAAGCAATGAATCAATTCTCAAGATTCCTTGAACGAACGAGCCGTAGAAACGAACGATCGCATTGTGATCCGATTCAATTCTTACGACTCTTTTTTACGGCTCATAATTCAAATTTTATGGATCCGTATTGACCACGATTCAATTGAACGAACCGTATTGTAAGCAATGAATCAATTCTCACGACTCTTTGAAAGAACGAGCCGTAGAAACGAACGATCGCATTGTGATCCGATTCAATTCTCAAGACTCTTTTTTAAAACTCGTTCGTTTAAATTTTATGGATTCCTGCTGACCACGATTCAATTGAACGAACCGTATTGTAAGCAATAAATCAATTCTCACGACTCTTTGAACGAACGAGCCGTAGAAACGAACGATCGCATTGTGATCCGATTCAATTCCTACAACTCTTTTTTACGGCTCATCGTTCAAATTTTATGGATCCGTGCTGGTCACGATTCAACTGAACGAACCGTATTGTAAGCAATGAATCCATTCTCACGACTCTTTGAACGAACTAGCCGTAGAAACGAACGATTGCATTGTGATCTGATTCAATTCTTACGACTCTTTTTTACAACTGGTTCGTTTAAATTTTATGGATCCGTGCTGGTAACGATTCAACTGAAGGAACCGTATTGTAAGCAATGAATCCATTCTCACAACTCTTTGAACGAACTAGCCGTAGAAACGAACTATTGCATTGTGATCTGATTCAATTCTTACGGCTCTTTTTTACAACTGGTTCGTTTAAATTTTATGGATCCGTGCTGGTAACGATTCAACTGAAGGAACCGTATTGTAAGCAATGAATCCATTCTCACAACTCTTTGAACGAACTAGCCGTAGAAACGAACGATTGCATTGTGATCTGATTCAATTCTTACGACTCTTTTTTACAACTGGTTCGTTTAAATTTTATGGATCCGTGCTGGTCACGATTCAACTGAACGAACCGTATTGTAAGCAATGAATTCATTCTCACGACTCTTTGAAACGAACGATCGCATTGCGATCTGATTCAATTTTCAAGACTCTTTTTTACAACTCGTTTGTTTAAATTTAATGGATCCAGCAGTGAATCGAATCTCACGATTCCGTTTTAATACTCGTTCAATCTTTACCCACCTCTAGTATACGCCACTGATTTGCCACTTCCAAATAGTTTCCTCCAAACGGCATCGTCCGAAAGACATTCGGTAGCTATTAAGTTCCGTCAAATTCCTCCCGTATCGGTTTCTATTAGTGCCATTTCGGCGTGGAAATGATTGTAAGTGCGAGGCGCGGGGTGAAGAAACTCTATTCGCGTCATTCCCGTCTATTCTGAGATTTTCGCTTGTCTGGTGCACAGTTGCAACAGATGCGAGTCGTAAAAAACGACAGTAAAAGTAGAGCTTCTAATTGAAAACGTGAATATCAAAGAAAAATATCGTATAACTGCTCTTATATAACGAATCCGCAATTTTCATTTTTCAAATTTTGTGCCTGGTGACTGATTTTGGTGATTTTTTAAACAATTTGTAGCTAAATTATTTGACGTTTCATTAATGAAAGGGCTGTCCTGTACTGCTGTGACCTGCAAAGCTTATTGTGTTTGTCCCCTACTACCTTGACTTCTATGTCTGTACTCACCCTAGATCATACACTTACGTGGATAAATCAACGCCATACGCTTAGCATTAAAAAATATCTCTCCAACATCACGACATACCATTTTCAAACCTTCTTTATTGCACTTATGAAACGTTCAATAGGTTTGCCTTTCCCGAGGACCTTACTTTGCGCATGCGCATTAAAAGTTGCACGTATTTCCAAAATAATCACAATTTTATTCGGTTTAGAAAGTACAAATTGTATATTGTTATGGAAACCAACTTTTCATTGTCATCAAATTGTCATAATCTTATTTCTGTTGTCTAACGACCTTAACGACGCTTGTTTTTTGCGTTTTTAGTTTCAAAAATTTTATTAATTACTCTTTTATCAACCGCTTTTACATAGCCAAGGATGCAAGTGTGTTCAGTGAGAAGTTAATTTTAAGTTGGTGCAATTGTATTTCTATTTTTTTTTCGTTGGACTTTCTAAATACTCGTAAAAATGACTAGAAAGTGTTTGGCGCGAGGAAGTTCTAGTATAAAGGTCCCCGAATTATCTTTTCATAGGCAAGTAAAGTATTCAGTTGTTCTTTTATTTATATTAAACCACATGCATACTTTCTGGTCAGATTTCATTAGAATATTGATATTCGCACGGAGTGACTATATGTATTTTTATATAATTTAATTTTTGTGATAGTAGACATTCAATTTATTGTTCGAATATATTTATTTTCAATTGCAAATTAAATTAATTTAATTAAGTTAATGTTCAAATTTGACGGGTGGTCTATAGCTCCTCGACAAGGATAGATAGAGTATAGAAGCACATAGTGTGCAACAAAAAACGAAGATAAATGAAAGTCGTTGATATGTCTGCGACAGTTTCCATAGTGATTTTTTTTACTTATCCACGTAAGTATATATGCTCTAGGGCACCAATCTCCTATCTCTGGATCCTGCATGGGAGCATAGTTCCGCCGGTTCCAGCCTTGCTTTCCCAAATAGAAAAAAAAAACATTTATTTATCTCTACTACTAGAACAGATTCACAAAAAACAATGGATTAACACAAAACAACATGTTTTGGAAAATAAATTCGCTGTTCTTTTTTCTTAAACAAACGCTCTAAATTGACTCAATAGAAAAAATGTTGTAATTTCCAGCGGAGTATTGTTCGGGAAATATTTGGAAACGCATTTTCGACGGAATTTTCAGAATTATTTTATCAAAAACAAACGTTTTTCAGTTTGTTTCAGTTTCCGATAAACCTCGAAATATTGTAGCATTTTTTTTTGAACTAAACAAAAAAGGGTAACTTTCGATATTTAATTAAAAAATGGATATGTTTTTTGATGAACTTGTCGTTAAGTTTTATTCTCAATTAATAGAATATATTTCAATTAAACAACAGCTTCATGGAAAGCTCAGTTTTTGATAAAAATGGTTTTTTTAAACATAAAGTAAAAAGTGTATGCAAACTAAGTGGGAAAACGATGTAAAAATATTTTTTTAAACACTCTGCCAAATAATATTTTTTTAACAATTAAATAAGTAGGTATTGCAGAAATTTTGATATTTTATTACAGAAAGAACCGTTCAAACTTCTTCTCAAAACAAACAATTTTTAATTGACAATACAACAGGAATAAAACATGGCATTTGGTCCAGAGATACATATGAGAATACCCAGAACAAGGAAAAGCAGAATATGCAATAGAGAGACAGACAGGGGAATAGGCGTACCAAGGCTTTCATCCAAATACCTAATTCTAAAACCACCATTAATGCTTCTTCTTCTTACGACGCCGTCTGCTTTCGAATGTTGGCGATCCAAATAGTCATTCTAGATACAGCCATACGAAATATGTCGATTGATGAGCAACCAAACCATCTACGAATGTCCTTTAGCCAGGAATTCTGTCGTCTGCCGATAGATCTTTTGCCCTGGACTTTGCCTTCAATTATTAATCTGAGAAGTTCATACTTTTTACCCCTCATTATGTGGCCTATGTAGCGTGTTTTTCTTTCTTTGATGGTAAGCATGAGTTCTTTCTGTTTTTTCATTGGATTAAGAACCTCCATATTTGAAACTCTTTGGACCCATGATATTCTTAATATACGGCGGTAAATATACATTTCGAAGGCATCTAGTTTTTTTTCTAACGATATGTCAAGAGTCCAACTCTCACACCCGTACAGGAGAACTGAAAAAATGTAGCATCTGACCATGCGTACCCGTAGCTCCAAACTCAAATCTGACCTTGTGAAAAAATTGTCTCATATTTATAAATGTTTTTCTAGCTTGTTCTATGCGGCTTCTAATTTCTTTCTTCGGGTCGCATTGATCATTTACAATACACCCCAAATACTTGTATGAAGACACTTGCTCTACTGGGTCACCGTTGATATCCAGGTGAATCTGCACAGGTGTTTTGATGAATGCAAGAACCTTCGTTTTTGTGGTATTTATGAGGACACCGCAGTTTTCACTATGCCGAACTAATTCATTCATTAGCCTCTGCAAATCTTGTTCATTCTCGGCCAGCACAACTGTATCGTCGGCATACCTGATATTATTGATCACTTTCCCGTTAATCTTAATTCCACATTCGATTCCTTCTAGAGCTTCTTTGAAGATAGCCTCTGAATATAAATTAAATAAGAGCGGTGACAGCACACAGCCCTGTCTTACACCTGTTTAATCGTGATTTCTTCTGACGATGTTCCTTCAATTTTAAGCACTGCGTTTTGCTGCCAGTAGAGATTTGTAATCAATCGAATTTCTTCTCTATCTATTCCGGTTGTTTTGAGGACTTCTATAAATTTTTGATGGTTAACGCAGTCAAAGGCTTTTCTATAATCTATAAAACAAGCGATTACATTGACATTCATGTCTCTGCAACGCTGAGTGATAACGTTTAATCCGAATAACGCCTCACGAGTACCTAGGCCACTGCGAAATCCAAATTGAGTTTCGTCTAGTTGGTATTCGCATCTTTTATAAATTCTGGTGTGAATTATTCTGAATTAATGCTTAGCAGAAATAAAGTGCGGATTAGAATACACTACCTGAACAAGCTCAACCTGTATCAAGGAAGTCTTTGCTGCAGGCAGTCGTTCATACCAATGCACAATGTTCAACCCCAGAGTTCCCAACTGGCAAAGTAATAAGACAGCACTATAAGAAATCTTCCGTCAACTGGACTGGACCAACAAAGGAATAAAGATAGATGCAGAATATCTCAATTATTTAAGATTTGCTGATGACATAGTCCTAATTGCCAATAGTCCTGAAGAACTCCAAGCACAAATTAATGAACTAAGCCAGCAATAAAGTAGGTCTCAAAATAAATTTAGTAAAAACTAAAGTAATGTATAATGAACTAGTATACAGAAAAGATATTTTAATAAATAATACAACACTGGAAATAGTATAAGAATTTATATATTTAGGACAACTAATACACCGCTCGGGATCTCTACTACCAAATATCAAGAGAAGAATAGAGTTAGCATGGAGTACTTATGGGAGAAACTCAATCATACTCAAATCTAGAATGCCACTTTATCTAAAGAAGAAAACATTTGACCAATGTGTACTCGTACTACCAGTCATGACCTATGCATGCGGACCTGGACACGTAATACGGACATTATAAGGAAACTGCAGGTCGAACAACGCTCAATTGAACGAAATATCCTGGGAATAACCAAAAGAGACCGTAAAAGAATAGAGTGGATACGACAAAAGACCCTGGTAATAGATGTATAATTCACAGTATTAAATCCCTCAAGTGGCAATGGGCTGGACACCTGGCAAGAAGGACGGACAACAGATGGACTATAAAAATGACAGCATGGTACCTACGATGAATTAAAAGACCTAGAAGAGCAAACCTGAGATGGGAACATGATATTAGGAAATTGACAGGGATAACTTGGACCTGCATAGCCAACAGTAGACAACAATGGTCCCAACTACAAAGAGAGCATATAAGTATAATTCGATATGGTTAAATAAGCTGAAAATTATGATAAAAATATCGATATTTATAAGCTCTAAAATGCTCCCATATATAAACAGAAGCTAATTGAATTAATATTATAAGTGATATTTAACGACAGACTCTTGTTCTCATCGAGACCGTATGAATAATTAAAGTTTCGGATAAAGCACCGAGCTATTTACATGTTCTCCCTGTCAATAAGTGAGAGAAACTAATTTACTCCAAAGCTATTTATATTTTATCGCAAAAACAATTCAGGATTTCGTTTATGTTAGTCAATAACTTCATTACAACCGCGTCGTAGGTAATTTCTCATTTCCATACTGCTTTATTTTATACTCGGAATTGATATTGGATAAATATTATGGGATTATTACACTTTTCAATTTGAGTGTATTAAGAAGCCATGTCAAGAACGCTTGTAATCAAACTATGAAGTAATTTGTTTATATTAGTTAATATCTTCAATAAAATCATATTTGTGTTATTTTTTTATTTTCGTAGTACTTTATTTTATACTAATAGTCGATGTATAAATATTGAATTTTTATGTTATCTAATTTAAGTGTAATACATAATAAAGTCACAATTATCATCATCATCATTGTCAGCTTATTCAACCATTTCCAATTATGGTGTAGCTTTCCTCACATATTTAGATACTCTCTTTGTACCGGGTGTTGCATCATCGGACGGGACATAGGAAATCCCATGAAAATTTTAATGGGGTCAATTATTGACTTCCCTGATTATTTTAGAGAATAATTCTATTTAGGTTTATTGAAGAGCACTAAAACCCACATTCAAAAGAATAACTTTAGATATTTTTGATTAGCCCGTTTACGAGTTATCGCCGATTTCTTTTTAAATATTTCTCCTTTCTTATAGCCCTGTATTTACTTATGTGAGCACCAGTAATTAATAACTGCAGATGTGAAACAAGGCAGGAACAAAGAGAAGATGCAAGAAATGATACCGACTTGGAAGTTTTATTGTGCGTGGAAGAGAACGATGGAAAGATCGGCACAAGGAAACTTGAGGATGAAATAAGAATAGATCACACTACGAGTTATCGCCGATTTCTTTTTAAATATTTCTCCTTTCTTATGGCCCTGTATTTACTTATGAGCACCAGTCAAGGTAAAAGATAACTGTCAAATGAAGTTGTCATTTCAGAAATTTACCTATTTAGTGCTTTATTATTATTGAAAACTCATTCCTACATCGGAAATCTTAAAGATGTATTTATAAATACAAATTAATATGAATTAAAGTAAAATAAAGTAATCAATTACAAGGTTAATTATAGTATTATTACAATATTCAATAACTTATTAAAGGTACTATTAAACTGTTAGAACTTTAGGATTTAAGAAGATGTTCAAATATTCCTCCATCGACTGCTAGACAATAACCCAGGCGATCATAAAATTCTCTTCTTGCATTCGCTAGTTGGTAAACTGAAATTCTATTGCATTCGGCAGAAATAGCATTTTTTAACTCGTCTAGATTTGGGTATTTTTTATCCTTGTATATCCTGTTTTTTAAATGGCCCCAGAGAAAGAAATCATTTGGCGAAATATCAGGAGACCTTGCTGGCCAATTTACTGTATGATTTAGGCCAATAACGTTTCCGTTAAAACTATTGTCTAAATATTCCCGGGCAGCCATCCATTTGGTACCAAACTTCCTGATTTTCCCTAGCGGCATCATGTAAAGCAGGTAAAATATGATTTTCGAGTAGTTCCAAATAATATTCTGCATTTAAATTTTGCGTAAGAAATAATGGCCCGATAATATTGTGTCCGAATATCCCTGCCCAAACATTTACTTTCTATGGATATTGCGTCCTTGTTTCGACAAACCTGTGTTGGTTTTCTTTGTTCCGATATCGATAATTTTGAACATTGGGTTCATTATTTAAGGTAAACGTGCATTCGTCAGTGAAACATATGTTTTTTTTTTAATTCCCTATCCGTGTTTGCTCTTTTCATCATATCAAAACAAAACGCCTGCCGCCGTATTTCGTCCCAATCTCGTAGCTCTTGGTGCTTTTCATATTTGAAGGAATAGTATTTATGTCGTTTTAAAATTCGAAACGCTGTAGTGTGATCTATTCTTATTTCATCCTCAGGTTTCCTTATGCCGATCTTTCCATCGTTCTCTTCCACGCACAATATAACTTCCAAGTCGGTATCATTTCTTGCATTTTCTCTTTGTTCCTGCCTTGCTTCCCATCTGCAGTTATTAATTACGGGTGCTCATAAGTAAATACAGGGCTATAAGAAAGGAGAAATATTTAAAAAGAAATCGGCGATAACTCGTAAACGGGCTAATCAAAAATATCTAAAGTTATTCTTCTGAAGTTTTTAGTGCTCTTCAATAAACCTAAATAGAATTATTCTCTAAAATAATTAGGGAAGCCAATAATTGACCCCATTAAAATTTACATGGGATTTTCCATGTCCCGCTCGACGATGCCCAACACCCGGTATATAGTCTTCTACTATTTCCAGTGTTGTGTTATTTTCGATCATATATATCTGATTCTATCGTATATTATTCTTCAAATTTTAATATTTTTTCCTCTGAAAGTCCTTTATAAGAAAAAAACTGCGTATTCGCCTTCTAGATGCTAAGAGGCTTAATACTATTTTCTTTTTTACGAAAACTGCCAGGTTTTGGCTGATATATTGCCTAAGCAAGTCAAGGTGTGAAAATAAAGATAAATGGAGTGGCTATTATTGCGGAGTTTTTCGAGAAAACTTCTTAGAAAAATATCGAAAAAATATTTGTTTTAACTCATCTTGTTTTAGATAAATCAGTACTTATTATTAATTGTCTATAAAGAAAATACGATCAAAAAAAAAACAGCGTCAAAGACGGCTGTGCAAATCGATGATAATTTTTGGCGAGGTCAATCCCTGGACATCGTTTACTAAAAATTGGCATAAAACTTGTCAAAAATTAACACTAATTATAGAGAAATTAAAAAAGAAATAATTTTTACTCAATATAAAAATAAATTACAACCTTAAGAGAGTACGGGCCAAGTAATGAAGTCTAGGGTTTGACCTAGCCAAAAATATCAACAATTATCATTCCCGGGTCGTCTTCGACGCCGTTTTTTTTTTCGATTGTAGGGTATAATTTAAAAAGAAAAATAATGCAGAAGATTTCTTCCTTTTATTATTTCAGAGTCTATTACGCTGTACTGCTCGGGTCGCTCTCAGGGATCGGGTAAAGCGGGTGTGTGGCCGAAGGAAATATATATTATATTTCAGAAATCTGCCTAATGCTTAGCCCGATCCTGTCTTGTTAAACCACACCCAAAATTCCAAACACACGTGCTTTGATTAAGGCTTGATTAAGGTTTGCAGAGCTTCAGCATTTGCCATAAAGTAGCGAGCAATTTGTTACAAAACCATATAAATTATATATCACTGTAATCACAAAACATCAGCCCACGGCCACACAGAAAGCGTTTTTAGCGTTTTGTGTTTTTGCGTCTCAAGCGCTTTTTGCGATGTTACCATTTTTAGCGCTTTTTTCGATTTGTGACCATTAAAAACACGCAAAACACGCGGCAGGTCTGCAGTTTCTATCAAGATGTCAATTAGTAACGTCGCAAGCTCGTGGATTCCCGGCCCGTCCAACAATCAATCCTGTGAGAAAGAGATAGGCGAGATAGGCGCCGTTAGCGTTGAAGAGACGAAGATAAAAGATGCTAGGATTGAATTGTGGACGGTCCGGGGCATATATTCGGAGACAAAGTGGTGTGTGTAAAAATAATAATATTATTTACCATTTATTTTAGGAATTTTAGTTTATAAGTGAACAAAAACAAAACAAAAACAAAACAACGCTTTATTGTGCAAAAAGCTAAAACAGCTTCATCGACAAAGCACTCACAAACAACAAAATCACAAAAAAATACAAACAACAAAAAATACACAATACAAATAATACAATTCAAAAAAATTTAAGTCTTTAAAATTACAAAAAGAATATACATGGACAATTTTAGAACAGTACGCAGTAAATAGATATAATTTTAAAGTTATAGGATATTAAATACTTGACCTTTGACCAGTGTGTGAGATGATCAAAATTTTAAAATTCAAAATTGTTCATAATCAAACATCAACAAAAAAGTCGTTTACCGCATATAGGGCTCTCTCCAATAGGTATGATTTTAGAGCCTTGCGAAATGCGGGAAAGAATGAAAGCGAATTGATATTCAAAGGCAGATGATTGTACATTTTTTTGGCATTGTACAGTATTGAACCCTTAACTAGTTCTGAGCTCGGGGTTGGCAGATAAAGATCGTGCTCTGCATTCCTAAGTGGATAGTTATGAGATGGCCTTTCGGGAATAGCAGATATGTGCTTGCGGATTAAGCGTAAGTGTATAGTTTTTTTATGTTGTAGTGTTGTGGTTAGTACTTGTTATAATTATAATATAATATAATAAATAATTATAATTATATAATAGAATAGTAAATATTTCTAGTTGCTAATGCAATTTTAGGACATGATTTATGAAACATTTTGGAGTAACTTCTTTACGCGCGCTGGGGGTAAAAATTCAAGACCGTGACATACGAGCTAGTGAGACGGCTTTGACACACGTGTCTGACACACAGTCCACGTGTTTATCAAAAATATTGATATTTTAATACAAATTTTGTAAAAGTGAATCAAATTATTATGTGTAAAAAAACATTTGTTACACGTAAAAAACTATTTTTATTATTTTACGCGAATAAAACTGTTACACGTAAAAAACTATTTTTACGCGTATAAAACTATTTGTTACTGGTAGAAAACTATTTTTTACGTTTAAAATCTATTTGTTACACGTAAAAAACTAATTTTTACGCGTCCAAAACTTATTGTTTCTAAAACTATTGTTCTAAAACTATTTTTTACGCGTAAGAAAATATTTCTTTATTTTATTACTTTTTCAACATTTCAAACTACACTTTTTCAATCATTTCCTTCAAATTTTTGAATTTAATTGAATCTTCCTAAACAGTAGATGTTCTTTGTAAAAATATATTTAGATAATACCCTAAAATGAAAAAAATGCATTCTATTTAATTTATTTTTATTATATCATTAAATATAACGTCCGCCTATGACGGGGTCTCATCTTAGAAAACGCTAAAGACGCTACAGAAAACAAACTGATTTGTTTTCATTTGCGTTTTTTGCGAGACAAGCCGAACGCTACACGCCTTTGGTGTGGCCACTCCTATATAATTCCGTTATTTTGTTTTAGTCGCTAAAGACGCTGCACGCTAAAAATGCAAAAAACGCTTTCTGTGTGGCCGTGGGCTCAATCTGTTAAATTATGTCTTTATTTTCGAGAAAATTTAGTCCAAACATAAGGAATATTCTGTTGATGTTTGACCATGAAAATCTTAAAAATAAGGAAGTTGTTTAGAAATGTGCTACAATACGGATACTGTATAATCCTCTATCTTTAATTTCCTGCTTCATTTGTGTAAAAATACCTAGCCAGTTTTAAACAAAACGTTAAATGCCAAACGCTTATTTTGATACTTTTTCGGACTAGTGAAATAGACTCTTAAAATATCCAAACTACTTTAGCTGTTTGATTTAGAGCTACAACGATACTTTTAAAGTACAAACGAGTTTCTAGATTATACGTTCTATTTACCATTTATGCAAATGATGTTTTGCGCCAAAGCCAAGATGCTTTTTAAAACGAAAAACGATATAACGAAACATGCTGAATTCTTTAGAGAACGGTAATGTAGCATTAGGGAATAAAGGTAAACGTATCTGTATGAAAGCCCCCCATAAAGCCGCGGATCTCTAAATTTACATTTTCTACTTTGCAAATATATATTTTGCTGTATGTTTAGGATTTTATTCAATCCAGTTCTCTTTGTCGAATAATGCTGGCAATATCCAACTCTATAAAAAGGAGTTTAAATTGATATCCTTTGATTTGTTATGAAAAATATTCATTTTATAGATCTTTTACTTATATCCTTCACTTTTACTACTATTTTTTGTATTTATACTCACAGTGTCACAGATAAACTACAGACACAAAAAATTAGCCATGTAACGATGATAAGGTTTTTTATGTAGCCAGCTCTCCGTCATTACAATTTTAGAAGATTAAACAACCAAACATAATATTATTACAAAAATTAAGGAGATCATTTTGAATTTGAATAATACGACACTCTGTCAATGTGTAAGTTAGATATGTAAAAAGAGTTATCTAAAAAATATCAGGAAAAATTAATTAAATAAGAGATGAAGTTATTATCGATTATCTTCCATTATTGTTTGCTTTGTTCTGTCGTTGAACGCGAACATTCATTGAACAGCGGTACATAATTGATTACAACTTTATCAGGAAGTTTTAGCAGATAGATAACGCTCCTATCTTAACAGAAAAAGGCAACAGAGAGCTTAATATAATGTTAATCAGCCAGACAAGGTTAAATATTAACTCATATATCATAGAAATTCATACAGGGTAACAAATTGAAAAATATAAATAAGGAATATTGAAGGACGAATCAAAATGCGCTACTTTTTTTAACTTATCCTTCTAGCACAGAATATCTAACTACGCAACAGAAGCCTCGTTACATGTATAAAATTGTAGGTAGCAAAAGGAGACAGGCTTTAAAAGTCTGTCTCCAAATCAGATATTTTGATGTGGTAGTTTCGCTACTACATAATAGAGGGCAATAAATTTAAAAGAAAACAGTTTTCTACAAACAAAATTTAAAAGAATTTTGTGCAGTGTTGCCATTGTATAATTCATATCGTAATACTTCCTGATAAAGCCTACCTTCAAATTTGCTACATCATTTAAACATATTAAAATAGATCAGAGCTGTTTTTTCAGTTTGCCATGTTAGTTGGAATTAAATCTTATGAGCTAAATTACAATCACTTGCTGACGTTTGATTGTATAATTGAATCCTGAATTTTCATTGTAATTCGGGCGACAATATAATAAGTATTGTTCTACTATTATGATACCACTTCCTGACGTTCGATTGTGTTCATACCAAGTTCATATTGTATAATCGGGAAAAAACGGCGTTAGCGATAGCTATGAAATGAATATCACTGTCATTTTATATGTAAATTTATATGGGAAATGTCATCGATCGTCCTTTTCCAGCCAACTGGACGCCGTTTTTTCAGAAGCATATCAAGTGATACCATAATATAGTACTATATTACGATACATGGCGTTCGATTGGGCTTAAACTTGGTATACTATATCTTCAGTGACATTGTAATATCATGGTACCATGGAGCATATAGAGTGGTACCTTCTATAGTACCATATTTGATGACATAGCAATATTAGGTACATGGCGGCAATAGGGCTTAAACTTGGTATACTACGTATTTTCGGTGACATTGTAATATGATGGTACTATGATGCATATCATCTGGTACCATAATATAGTACCATATTATGTACATGGCGTTCGATTGGGCTTAAATTTGGGATACTACGTATCTTCCGTGATATTGTAATATTATGGTACCATGGAGCATAATAAGAGGTACCATAATATAGTATCATATTACGATACGATTTCCTGGCGTTCGATTGGACTTAAATTTGTTATACTACGTATCTTCGGTTACATTGTAATATGATGGTACTATGATGCATATAAAGTGGCACCTTAATATAGTACCATATTTCAATACCATTTCCTGGCGTTCGATTGAGCTCATATTTGATATATACTTGCGTATTTTTGATGACATTGCATTATTATGGTACCATGAAGCATATCAACTGGTACCATAATATAGTATTATATTACGTACATGGCGTTCGATTGGGCTTAAACTTGGGATACTACGTATTTTCGGTGACATTGTAATATGATGGTACTATGATGCATATAAAGTGGTACCTTAATATAGTACCATATTACAATACCATTTCCTGGCGTTCGATTGGGCTCAAACTTGGTATACTACGTATCTTCGGTTACATTGTAATATGATTGAACTATGATGTATATAAAGTGGTACCTTAATATAGTACCATATTATGGTACCATTTCATAGCGTTCGATTGTTCTTAAATTTGGTATACTACGGATCTTCGGTGACATTGCAATATTATGGTACCTTAAAGTATATCGAGTGGTACCATAATATAGTACACTATTATGATACCATTTCCTGGAGTTCGATTGGGCCCAAATTTGGTATACTTGCGTTTCTTTATAAAGATTTGTTTAATTAATAATTTTAATTTATTTTACGAATTTTAATTTATTGTTCGATGTCGTGACAACAACTTTTATGCCGAACTAATATATTATTAATTGTACCTGTGTCACTTTTTAAAATCTACCTAGGTCTATATAAATAACGTGGCAAACGGAAGAAATTTGTTATGATAGTATATTTTAGTCAGTTAACATTTTTTATACTGCATTTTAATAAATTATTTCCATTATTATTAAACTTATATTTCATTACTAACGTTCCAGCATTAATAAATATCACTATCAATCGCCCTGTATATTATTAATTTTAAAGGTAATTAAAGGTATTTTCTTAGTTAACATTATAAGGTAGTGTATATTAAAAATGTATATGTTTTGTAATAATATAGTTAAAACTATTTTAATAGCCAAAGGAATAATTAATATAAGTGTATCCGACAAGAAAAGAAGAATAGAAAGAAACACATACTGCATTATACACAATAAAAAGAATGGGATGCCAATTCAAGTCTTTTTGAATCTGGCAACTGTGCATATTTAGCCGAGCTATAAGGCGGTCGACGAGCCGTCGATCCAAAACCGAAAGTTTAAAATTTCTAATTATATTCTGATTATGATATTGTCGCGCCATCTAGTATTCTATTTGTGCAATTTTCGCTCTTACATTTCGAGTATTTTTCTGTTGCGTAGCTAGATATTCTGTGCTTCTAGCTAGCAAAGAAGCCAACTCTCCAATAAAGGTGCGTCCAAATTGCTCGTGATCCTGCTTGCGCTCTTGCTTCTGATTGTGCTTTCGTTGCTTCCGCTTCCTGTTCGTCGTGTTTCTCAAGATCTTTCAGCTCGCAAGCAACGTCGTCCACATTGTAATGTAGTGCGTTCGTACTATGTTCGGACATGGATGATACCGAAGTATTTTTAATAGCGGCTGCTAGTGCGAGACAAAGAGAAAAAAAGGCGGTGTTGGATGTCTAATAATTTCAAAAGTAGATCCCAGAACAGTGAAAGTAAACTTCTACGCGATTTAAAAACAAGCGTGTCCGCTACTGATTTTGAAAAACTTACTAACTAGTTGGCCCCCGTATAGAAAGAAAAAATACAACTTTTAGGAAGTGTATTCCGGTTAAAGAAAGAATTAAAGAAAGATTGGCCATAACATTAAGATTCCTTGCAACTCACGTACCAGTATGGGTTATTTATTCAAAGTTTCCAAGCAAAGCAATTCAAAAATAGTACCAAGCGTATGTCAAAATATAAATAAAGTTCTCAAAGATCACATTAAGATAAGTAGGCAATATAAATTAATATAGAGTTATATTTTATTAATGGTACATTTAATATTATTAATCTAAGAACAAAACACAAATATTTCTAATTCTGAACAAAAAAAATAAGAAAAATCATGGTAGAATCATCATACTGCAGTAAATATCGAATCCTATAAATGAAACCAAACTCAAATACTGGCTTGGTGAATTTCTCCACCCTGTATATTTACGAGAATATCGTTTACCTCTAGTTATCGATGTTTTATATTAATAAACCCGTCTGTGAAACAATATATTTTTCTTATTTTGTTTTTTTATGATAGGTCTGGTGATTTTATTTTGTGAAAGTTTAGGGAATATTAGCTATAAACTTTGAGTTTATTATTGAATAGAGTCATATAAAAGATATAGAATTTTGAAACAAACTTTTCCCTTTATCAAAGTAACAAAGATCCATTTTTATTGATTCAGTTCTAGAGCAAACAGGGTATGGAATAAACTATATCTTGGATTAAATTTTCTCGGGATTTTCACAGATTTCTGAAATTGTGTCGTTTTGTAGTTACCATCTGGCAATACTGTCAGAAAATGTATAAAGTAGATTTTGAAAAAGAATACGGTATACAAGTAAAAATATTATATAAACTATCCTGTAAAAAAATCTGTTATAATGGAATGCCAGAATAAAATACGAGAAAAAAAGAATTTTAGGTGTTTTGCCTCTGGAGGAAAATCTACAAAATAAAAAAAAGGTATTTCATGCAACCCCAACAGCGTTGGATCTAAACATAAATCAGCTTGTCAGTGATTTTTTACTGATAAAACAAAAAAAATCTTCTTTTCAATGCCTCTCTGCTGATTGTCTCCATTATTTTTATCCGAAAATGGGGAAAATTTTGCGCGTTTCTTAGGGCATATTTCCAATCATATAGAATCGAATTTTAAATACTAATCCCTATAAAAAATGGGCTCTTCAATCTTCCGTACATTCAGTGGCGTAGCAAAATAAAAAATTCAGTGATTTTTATCCAAAAATATACGTATATAGATGTACAGGGTGGGTCAAATTCGACGCTTTTAAATGGAAACACCCTTTTCTATAGGAGATAGACAAAAATTAATATCTGTGTCTGGAGCTCAATTTTTGCCTAAAACATGATGGTGAAAACCGCATATCGATATCTGTTACCGTTTCGGAGTTACGGGGTGTTTTTCAAAAATATGCATTTTTAACAAATCGCTGTAACTTTTTTGCTATGAAAAATTTTGTATTTTTATGAAAACATTTCCAAAGCACCTATTTACGTAGAATTTATTAAGGGTATTTAAGAATTATCAACAGAAGATATAGAGTATATAAAAATTCGCCCGCTTTAAATAAGTAGGCTTTGAACGGCACCGGCTCTAATGCAAAAAAATTCTAGCTGTGAGCATCAATTAAAACGAAAATACTATTTGCTATGAGAGATGCAGAATTTTATAACAATTTAAAGTATATTTAACCAACATTAACATATTTAAACTATATCTAATAACAATAAAAATAAATAGCAAACCAAGACATGAGATTTTGCTACAGGTGTTCGACATATCAACCGTCTTCTGTTATGGACAGACGGGGCAGTTTTTGAACATTTCTCGCGGAATTCATTAACTGAGTGGGCGTGAAAGATACCCTCTCATAACTGCTAAGTATTTCTAATTCTTATCTAGATTATACGGAAGAATAAGGAACCTTTATTTTTCCGCAAATATATCGATAGGATTAGATTCATGGACACTAAGTCAGGCGGCCTCGACGGCCAACGGCTGAGATCTTGGTTAGCTATTCAATTATTCTTGATATTGGCTGCAAAAATTTGCTGATAACTTCAGCGTTCAGAGGCGGTGCGTCGTCTTGCTGGAAAAATATGTTTTCGAGTTCCATTAAGGGCATATCATCAATAAGGGGTCCAGAGCCTACTAGTTAAAAGTGGCGAACTTTTAAAAATTCTGTATTTCAAAGGGGATTATGACAAAATATCAAGTGTGCTATATTTTTGGAAAGGTAATTTTAAATTCTTCTCAGTTAGTTAAAACTATAGAGGGTGTCCCAAATAAAAAATCAATTTTTCTGTTGATAACTCTTAAATTATTAATTTTAAAAAAATTATACTTAAACCATTAAATTCTACGTAAAAAGGTGCTTTGGAAATGTTTTCATAGAAATACAAAATTTTCCATAGCAAAAAAGTTACAGCGATTTGTTAAAAATGCACATTTTTGAAAAACACCCCGTAACCCCGAAACGGTAACAGATATTGATGTGCGGTTTTCACCATCATGTTTTTGATGAAAATTGAGCTCCAGGCACCGATATTTCTCCTATAGAAACCGTCTATCTCCTATAGAAAAGGGTGTTTTCATTTAAAAGCGTCGAATTTGACCCACCCTGTACAATGTAGGAATGAAAACTTTTTTTTAATTTGAATGATATTTATATTATGCCTTGGGGTGTCGTCGTTACGCCACTGCCTTTGCCAACTTGCTTTTATCAAATTAACAGGCAGCCAGAGCGGCAGAAAAAGCCGAATGCGATAGAGAGCTTTTCATTTTCTTTCTTGTTTTAATTCAGCCGAACGCGCCAGCTACGCGCTTTTCACGAAAATCTTTAATTTCATTTCGTATTCGAGTGGAAAAAGGCATTAAAAACGATATCACATTGCGAATTTTACAGGTTTTTGTTATGGTCTTTTTTATATTGACTTAGGCATTTTGTTGGATAAGCATATTTTTAAAAATATTGGTAGTAAACTATTTAAATATGAAAATTACAGCGTAGTATTGTTTTTAACTGAAAATATCACTTTTAAGAACTACAAAATCTATAAGACTTTGATAGTATATTATTTTATTAGGAGTAAAAATGACACTTTCACAAAAAGTAATCTTTAGAATAGAACGTGCTATTATAACTTTGTGTTATAACTAGAACTAGTGTGTTATAATTTCAAAGCCACACCATTTTATAGAAATTATTAAGCGTTATTCATAAATTACCAATTCAATTATTTATTTAAATTAACATTAACATTAAATGAAAATGATTTTTTTTTGGTAGATTCAGAAATTAAAAAACCTTGTATGCCTCCAAATGCTGTCCCTCCACTGACTGCTTGAGATAGGCTCTGTCATTACAACGGCTCGTTCTGAAACACTTACAGCACCTTGAATCTTTTTCGCAATCTCTATTTTATTGTTGATGGACTCTTCGATATATCCTTCCGCAACCGTTGCAGATCGCCATCCTCCGTGTCTTTTTAACGTTGTCATGTTCACTTCTGCATTTGCCAGTAATGTAGCGTATGATCTTCTCATGCAGTGTCCACTGTATTGCTCAGGATGTTGTAAGTCCAAGTACTTCCGGAAGATCTTCCTGAATAATTTTTATTTAAGATCTGACTTGCTTGTTAATAATCTAGATTTATCTAAATGACGTCTTAATGTCAGTTCTATTTATTATTTACAAAAAAAAACGCACATCTATATTGCATACTAACATAAACGCACCCTGATAAATTATTAATTCGTATCAATGAAAGTAGAATTGGTAGATCCTTTTAAATTAATTATTCTCTAGAGATTGGACATAATAAACAGTTCTGCTGTTGGATAAAATTTTGTATGGCGCTCGCGTGTTATAACATATAAGTCACTTGAGGAAATTAGGCTAAACATTTCCCAGCGTGACTTATACTAAGGGCTGGCAAAGGTTAGTCTTGGGTCGAGATTTCCGTATGTAAGAAGAGTACAATGCTTTTATAATGTACTGAACAAAGAGAGGACAGTAAACACGTTGCCAAACGTATGAAATAAACCGAGAAACTGTGCACAACGCTATGAGACGTGGAAGGGGATATAGCAGATTTGTCGCAGTTGACCGGTCGACCCAATCAATACCTCTGTCAGTACTTATAGTTCTAGGGAAAGGTGTACGTCATGTGTTCAGCTTCACTATTTAATTACGTCTTGTGATACTGGATTTGTTTATTTATTAACGAGTCGTTGTAATTTTCCCTATAGCTTGAATTTTTTTAATTGCAAGCTAGAAACACTTGCATTTTTGGTAAAAATAAGTGGAATTGAGTGGGTGTTCGATAATGGTCGCGCTATTAGAACTCTGAATTCAAAAATCGATATCTCGAAATCTATTAGAAATAATTGTAGCGTTTTTTAAACAACTACCACTGCGAACGGCAGCTTTTCATCGGAGAGCAGTCGTGGATAAGGTATTTCACTAGAGAGAAAATTAATCAATAATAATAAACAAAAGATATATAGATATTGGGCGCCAGGCATATACAGAGAAAGAAAACACAGTTGTATAATACTTAAAACTAATGACTATATTTATTCGTGATGAATTCTGATGGTAAATAGCATTGTACAATTAATATAATTATTATAGTGGTTACTTGTTGAGTAAAACTATATATGTAAATAATATTAAATACGTTCTATGAAAGACTATAAAGAAAATACAATGCGTGTAACGTTATAGAAAATATAGGAAAAGTAGCATTACTTTATTTAAATTGTTAAATTTATACGGTGTTAAATCAGATGTGTTGCAACCTGTAGATTCTAGAATCTATCTCGTTATTCATCTGTTAGTATAGCGTAATAATAATGTCTATAGAAAGTAATACTATTACAATGCGTGATATTATGAAATCTAAAATCTAAATCACACTTTTACTACTGCATCGACATAAATATCCTTAATAATCTAACCACTAAATATAGTCTGTACGCTATTGTTTAAAATGTACGTTACTGTTTAAGACTGAAAACATTTTAGATGTTAAATGCAAAACTAGAACTTAAATATACACTTAGCTGTTCTTTTATGTAACCCTGCTTCAAACAGTAGCAGCGCGAGGAGGTCTAGCATCTCTGTACTGTCTGTCGGCGATCCAGGCTTAGAAATGGGGGTGAAGCAGCACGGGGCTCAAGCCACATCCACGCTGGGGCACTCTATGTGTAAGACAAATCAATCCTACTGGGGACATTTGTCCATGGGACATCCGTCCATCAGATACTGGCACAAGAGAACACTACTAGGACCTTGAAAAATAGTCCATACCTTGGACACTTGTCCGTAAGACAATGTCCGTCCATAAGACCCTAGGAACACGAAACTCTTGTTTAAAATCAAACACCGTCTAATAAACAAAATGAACCTACCTCGAAATACTTCCGAGGGCTCAATAAATAATAAACAATCTGTCCCTTCTTCCAAATGACATTCTGGAGGACAAAAGCAAAGGGACGCCAACGTGCCAGCCAAACACAAATACAAGTTGGGACATCCGTAACTCTACCCTCAAAATATTCACTAATAATATCGAATCTAAAAGGAAAATAACTCAGCTTTACCTGTTGCTTTGAAATAGCAGCTGATTCAGATTATACAGCAAGATTTAAATAATCACCATTTCTAAAAGCTGGGATAAAACAGAGCGTCAAAACAAACTGAGGTTAAGCACGGAGAGTTGACAGAAGCGATGTTGACAGCGCGCGCCTTCACAGAATAGTAACAGGGTTGTGTCGAACGATCACAGGGTTGGCGACCAGGGAACGTAAAAATTACGCGTCAAATAATCTATCCGGCCTGAACGAGAGGGAATCCGGTGATGATAGGCCAGACATCATATATTATATGTAAAAAAAGACATGTAACGAACTAAAAACGTTACATAATAGATTGTAGTTTTTTCAAGAACTTTGTTAATATTTCTGCTGTATTTTCTTTTTAGACAGCATGTGAAAATCTTTATCAATAAAAAAATTACACGATTGCTGAAAATTGCTATACTCTAAAAGTAAATGGATGGATTGTTTCCAATTTTTGAATGGAAAAAACAACCTTATCGAATTTTTCTTATGTAAACATACCTATTGTAAAATATCCGATGTTGAAAATAAAAAAAAAGTTTCAATATCTAAAGTGGTTCTTGAGTTATGGCCTGTTATGTGTTAAAAAGTTGATTTTTTAAATTATCGCTATTACTGACGTTTTCTCGTTATAGAAAAAATGACACCTTAACGATATCTTTATAATTCCATTTCAGATGCTCAGAAACGTGTCTAATGATTTTATCTAGTTATCTCTTGAAAAAAAAGTCTTAAAAATAAGCGGTTTGCGATCGTGATTTTACTTTACTTGATAGGGAAAGGCGTATCGGCAACGCCGCAACAGCACACCGTCGCGCGTCGCGTCGGTCGGTCGCATTTCTCTCACTCCGACTTAATAAGATCCCTATGCGATTTACTTCCACACATGTAAATGCCGACCCAAAAGTAACAGTTGCCAGCACGGTATGTAAGATAACACACTAGAGAGTACCATAAATAACTATTATTTTCTTCTAATTCTTAGTTTCTTTATTTTCTATCAAAGTATACAAAAATCTACTCTACTAGACTATTCCGGCACTGTTATTAACTGATTTAATTTTTCAGTGGGTTAAAAAACTTTCAATAAAATATATTTTAGAGTAGCAGGTTATTGTACAAGTCAGCAATAATTAAATACAGAATCCTTGAGGAAAAATCAGCGAAATATATGGTAGTCATAACCAATTTTGTTGGCCAGACCGATGGACCAACAAAGTTGGACGTGTGTAGCTCGCTTTAGCTTTATCTAAACTTTATACATACCATATTTTACTTTGTTAAAATAATTAATTTTGATTAAAAAACGAAATTTTCCTAGTACTTTATAAGGATTATTTTAAAATATGACTTTAAATCCATGAAAAACGTTTTATTTGCTTAGCCGTAATTCCATGGAATTATATATTTTAATTTTTTGCAACTATTTACACAGAGGCGTAGCGATGGCACTTGTATTGGGGGGGTGCTGACCTGTTCAATTTCCCAACTCGGATATTACCTATGTATTATAATAATACCCTATAATCGAGAAAAAACGGCGTCCAGTTGGCTGGGAAATGACGATCGATGACATCTCCCTTATAAATTTACATATAAAATGACAGCGATCTTCATTTCATAGCCATCGCTGACGCCGTTTTTTTTTCGACCATACGGTATATGGAATGTAATTTCATTATTTTATGTTGTAAATTTTAAACAATTAAAGTAATTTTATTATTAAAGATAAAAATGATCTACAATACTTGAAACGTTAAAGCTTAGGTTTCATAGAAAAGGTGTCGTGAAAGAGATATTTAAAGATAACTTTTTGACAATTTGATTTTTTCGGTTTGTAGAAGTTTTTAGAAGTGGCTTATAATTTCCGTACATGATAATAAAAATAGCAAATCACCTTTATACTATACAGTATGACACCGGATTGCCTTTATAAGAGGAAAAACTTTTTTACTATTGACATTTTGCGAAAAATGCGATGTTCTTAAAAATATTGCTTGTTCTAAAATGGTTAATCCCGTTTATACGATTCCAAATTTCCATATCGTTTTAGAGACAATTAAAAAATCATAAAAATATTGTTGAAGTTTTGAAGTCCTAACTATGAGTCAATGAGTCCTAAAAATCAAAAGGCGTTTCTATGGTAATATAATTCTATTTTCACTATGTCATAGATTGCTATTGATAAAATTTTAATTAATGTCATATTTTTTGTGGCTGTTTTAAAGTGTTAAAGAAGCACAAAATTTATTTAGGAAAGGATAATAATGTCGGTGATAATACTTATCAGAAAATGTGACTGAAAATGATTGTGAAAAATAGCAAAAAATATGATGCGAATCAAAATTAATAATAACCATCTTTGGAAAAATTAAAATATATCGTCGTTTTTTTTTAATTTTCTCTAAAATGGTATGAACATTTTGAAAAGTATAAACGGGATTAACCATTTTAGAACAAGCAACATTTTTTTTAAAGAGTGCATTTTTCTCAATATGTCAGTAATAAGAAAAAATTTCCTCTTGTAAAGAAGACTGTAACGTTTTTAGTTCGTTACATGTCTTTGATTATGATATATGATGTCTGGGCACAACCCTGTTATTGTTTGGCACAACCCTGTTATTGTTTGACACAACCCTGGTATCGCTCTGTGGGAGCGCGCGCTGTCGACATCGCTTCTGTCAATTCTCTGTGATCTAACTTCACTTTTGGTTGGACCGTTTGGCCTCTAAGACGCCATTAGTCCCAGTGTTGAGAAATGGTGGTCATTTAAATCTTGCTGTATTATCTGAATCAGCTGCCATTTCGAAGCTACAGGTAAAGCTGAGTTATTTTCCTTTTAGATTCGATATTATTAGTGAATATTTTTAGGGTAGAGTTACGGATGTCCCAACTTGTATTTGTATTTGGCTGGCACGTTGGCGTCCCTTTGCTTTTGTCCTCCAGAATGTCATTTGGAAGAAAGGACAGATTGTTTATTATTTATTGAGCCCTCGGAAGTATTTCGAGGTAGGTTCATTTTGTTTATTAGACGGTGTTTGATTTTAAACAAGAGTTTCGTGTTCTTAGGGTCTTACGGACGGACATTGTCTTACGGACAAGTGTCCAAGGTATGGACTATTTTTCAAGGTCCTAGTAGTGTTCTCTTGTGCCACTATCTTATGGACGGATGTCCCATGGACAAGTGTCCCCAGTAGGATTGATTTGTCTTACACATAGAGTGCCCCAGCGTGGATGTGGCTTGAGCCCCGTGCTGCTTCACCCCCATTTCTAAGCCTGGATCGCCGACAGACAGTACAGAGATGCTAGACCTCCTCGCGCTGCACTGTTTGAAGCAGGGTTACATAAAAGAACAGCTAAGTGTATATTTAAGTTCTAGTTTTGCATTTAACATCTAAAATGTTTTCAGTCTTAAACAGTAACGTACATTTTAAACAATAGCGTACAGACTATATTTAGTGGTTAGATTATTAAGGATATTTATGTCGATGCAGTAGTAAAAGTGTGATTTAGATTTTAGATTTCATAATATCACGCATTGTAATAGTATTACTTTCTATAGACATTATTATTACGCTATACTAACAGATGAATAACGAGATAGATTCTAGAATCTACAGGTTGCAACACATCTGATTTAACACCGTATAAATTTAACAATTTAAATAAAGTAATGCTACTTTTCCTATATTTTCTATAACGTTACACGCATTGTATTTTCTTTATAGTCTTTTCATAGAACGTATTTAATATTATTTACATATATAGTTTTACTCAACAAGTAACCACTATAATAATTATATTAATTGTACAATGCTATTTACCATCAGAATTCATCACGAATAGATATAGTCATTAGTTTTAAGTATTATACAACTGTGTTTTCTTTCTCTGTACATGCCTGGCGCTCAATATCTATATATCTTTTGTTTATTATTATTGATTAATTTTCTCTCTAGTGAAATACCTTATCCACGACTGCTCTCCGATGAAAAGCTGCCGTTCGCAGTGGTAGTTGTTTAAAAAACGCTACAAGACTCCAGAAGACTCTGTCGATCCTGAAGTATCGAATCAATTTTTAGTCGCTTTCTATGGTCGCTTTGCACTCTTTGCAGCTAAAAAGAAAGTTATCTTTTGCATTAACGACTTTGATTTGGACAAATTTTCCATCGTGTATATTTTTTTTCTTGTGTAGCATATAATTGTTAAATTCTGACACACACTTTAAATCTGCCACTTTCTGTTACACTCATGAAAGTTTTATTTTTAGGCATAATAATAACCATATAACGATATAAGCAAACAATATTTTTCAACTACATACCCATGAGGAAAGAAAAAACATGTATACACTGTTAGGAATACTGAATAAATCATTAATATTTTATAAATAAATAATGTTACATTATCCAGTCTGGCCTTTAACTGGCTTACAAGAAAAGTCCATTTTCTATCAAATCGTTATAACTGTTTTTCCTTTTTTCATATATCCCCTTCTTTCTATTTTCATTTCGGTTTAACTTCTTTCATGATTTCACTGCGCAACAAAAAACAACTGGAAAAATAAAATAAATTGGTATATTGAAAAAAATGCTCATTTCCAAATATCAGAGGTAGAACCGGATATCAATAATAAATACAGAGTGTTCTGTTACAGCCCATTAAGAGTGCAGATTTCGCATGCATAGGTCATGACTGCTAGTACAGGGTGAGTCAACGATAGAGTAAAGTCCATTTTCTCATTTGTTTCGAGGTTTAAAATAAATGTTAAATACAGAAGTTATAGGGAAGGTTAAGATACACATTTTAAAATTATTATAGAGTATACAGGGTGCTTCAAAAAAGTGTGGCTGATATAAAATATGTTTTTTTAAATGCCACACCCTATTTTTCATTTTATTTTTAGATTCTGCGTAAAATTCTATAACTTTTTTATATATAATGTTATATATCTAAAATTAATAGTTTTTGTAATATTTAAATTTGTTTAAACAAATGTTAAATTGCAGTGTTATTTGACAGTTAAATTGCAGATTTGCTTTCTTTATGAAATTCTAAGTATATTTTATGTATAATGTTCTATACCTAAGTTCTAAATCTTTAAAATATTTATAAAAAATAATGAAAAAAATCATCATTTTTAATATATGATGTCTGCTTGAACTTATTAAATTGTTATAAAAAAACTTATACCAAGAAACTTTAATCCCCAGTGAGTTAAACTCACATCATTCTATCTTTCCCGGTGTTTTTTTTGGAAGTTAATATATAACACCACGTGGAGTTATATATTCTTAAAGTTTGGTAGCTATCAAATTGAAAAACTTTGGACGTTTGGATAAAAGCGTCAAGAGGCAAAATTATAATAATGTTCGCCATATTTTTGTGTACTGGAATGTATAAGTTATAAAATTATTCTTTTGGGAAAGCAAAAATAAATAAAAAACTAAAAAAGGAATAAAACATAAATGATAAAAAGCAAAACTCTATACGATCAAAAATAATTAAAAAAGAATAAAAAGTACCTAAAAGAGAATTATAATAAATTTTGTATTTATTTGTATGGTTCAATATTTATTTAATTTTAATATAATATAATCGCGTCGAATTAATCATTTGTAATGGTGATGATAAAGCAAAGCAAGAATTTCCATTAACATACAAACTGAATAAAATTTTCTCAAATTTATGTCAGCATGAGAAAAAACAATATGGCGATATTATTATGTAACTTGGTAATATTTGAGGGGTAGTTTCATCTCGTTTGAATTTGACTTTCGAAAAGTCTGGTTGCCAAAAATAAGCTTTTTACGTCAAGCAGTTTAAACAGAATCGTGGTTAAGAAATTACCCAACTTTTTGGAACACCCTGTATGATTTTTTAAAACATTTCAAAATATGTAAAAAACCAAACAAATTATGCTTGTCCAAGCGTTTTCCCGAAAGACAAACCGTTTTTTAAATAACAAATATTGTAATATTTGAGGGGCGTTTTCACCCTCTTGGAATTTGAGATTCGAGAAACCCCTCCTTATCGAACCTCTACACCCCACAGTCAAATCGTTTGCCAAAAATCAGCTTTAAACGTCAAGCAGTTTAAGCAGAATCGTCATTACTGAATGGTCATATTTTATGAAACACCCTGTATAAATTTATGAAAAACCTTAAAATATGTAAAACAACTAAATAATGTCAGTATGTCAGTCACTTAAGGATTTTATATATTAGTATAGATTATGTATATTTAATTTATATAAAACAGTTTATTCATTATTTTTTTAACTAACATAAAAGGTAATTATATTTTCCCCCCAAAAAATAATTTTAGTATGTCTCATTGAATTTGACATGTATTTCACAAATATTGTATATGAAAATATTCATTTGTTATTAAATATTCGTTTATATTGTTTAATCTCTGATTTTGATATGCAGCAACATAATAAATAATTACTTTTTTGGCTTATAGAATTAATGTTATTGATAGTTAATTTAACGTAATTTCTCTAAAATTGAATAATTCAGAAAATTCTATATATTTAGTAGATAACTGGACAATAAATTATATAATTATTATGCACAAATTTCTTTGGATTCTTGTTAAATTAATAGTAAAAGATATGACTAAAATGTAAGGTTTTTGACATATTTAGCATATTCGGAAAAATCAAAAATAACATTATTAAATTTAATAGAAGCTGCCTGAAATGTAATTTACTATGCATAGCCTGATATACTGAGCACTTTTAAAAGCCAGTTACTCTTTTATTTTAAATGGAACATCCAGTCTATTTTATCCGTTTTGTGTAAGTAGGAAATAGTATATTGTTTCATGACACTTTTTATGGCCAGGCTGTACGTTTGACATACAGGCGAGCCACAAAAAGTCATTTTAACTCCGAATAGAACATGGTATTTTTTTTTTCAAACGCCACAAATATTTTTTTAAACAATTTCAAACGTTTCAAATAATACAAAAAGATTTAAAAGTGTAAAATCGCTTATTCCTGGGGCTTACTCAACCGGGTCTCACAATGCAAATTCACCTCAAATATCCATTTAGTTGGTTATTATTGGCAAGCAGGCTCTCATGTACATGTACATGAAAATAACAAAACACACATTTACTGATCTGGATAAAACTGATACTTAAATAGTAAAACTCACCCGGAGGTACTCCGCCCTCTAGCCACTGGTATTCTATTCAATATATCCCATTCCATACCTTCCATCTAATTCAAATATTATTTGGATCTATTGGTTAATCTTCAACAACTAGCTGTGTCACCTGAAATAAGTATAGGGACTTTCCCCGGACGCAAATCTGCCGCTAAACCGATTCGCATCCCTAATAGTCAAAGGACTCGTAACCTCAGTCAAAAGACTCGCATCCTTAATAGTCGTAAAGACTCGCATCCTTGATAGTCGTAAAGACTCGCATCCTTGATAGTCAAAAAGACTCTCATCCTTAATAGTCAATAAGACTCGCATCCTAATAGTCAATAAGACTCGCATCCTAATAGTCATATAAACCTAACCTAATCTAATCTAACCAAAGCAACCTTAGTCCAAAGACTCGCATCCTTTATAGTCAAAAAAGACTCGAATCCTTAATAGTCATAAAGACTCGCATCCTAATAGTCGTAAAGACTCGTACCCTTAATAGTCAAAAGGACTCGCAACGTTAGTCATAAGACTCGCAACCTCCAAATGTCAGCTCTGTGACAAAAACACAACACAACACTACTTTACACCCGGCCGGCCCGTCTACTACTGACTGACCTGCCGCGCGCCGGCAAGCTAAGTTTCCTCTTACATCACATTTTTACCTGCTCACAAATATTTACTTTGCTTGCCAATGGAACGCATATTCTTTATTAGAATAGTAAATAATAAAAGCATTATTATAACGAATTTATTTTCCAAGTTTTACAAAAGTAATACCTTGTATGTAATTATATATCGAGAAACTATGGTTACGCTCGTTGAATTTGACAATTTATGTGAATTTAAAAATATATTTCCGTACTTTTATGCCTAGGCGTTAAAATAACTTTTTTATATTGTCAATCACGTCGCAAAAATTAATACTTTTGCGACGGTTGAAAAAAAAAATACTTTTGGTTTAATTTAATTTTTCTTTAATATATATTTATGATTATTTTGAATTTCCATCCAAACAAGGACCAATTTTACCTACCCATCTACCCAGAATCGATACATTGATCGGCAATTTAAAAGACTGGACAGGAGGGTAATGCGTTAGAGAGTGTTGTAAATTTGTCCAGCCCAATGGACAATAATCGTTAATTTGAGGCGGATTTTTAATGAAATCACGTTATATATAGTCCCACGTGGACCGGGACGCTGGTAACGCTGGTTCTTTTTTTACCCACATGGGCATTAAAAAGGGCTGGAAAAAGAATTTCCCGTTTCACGGTCATTTTTACAAGGTTACATTTACCAGCCATTAAGCTTTGAGATGGATATTATCTACTTTAATGCGTTATAGCACTGCTGGAAAGGTAATTTTGATTCTGCTGTGTTTTTTTATGAGAGTTTTTATAGAGACTTTATATTTTCTAGTATTACGTACAAAAAATGCTTAACGTTTCGGAAACTTGATCTCTTTCCGTCGTCGAAAGCAAAAAAAATACAAGGAAATAAAGAAAAAATCTATTTAAAATATTTAAATTCTATTATTATATCGTCCATTTTAAAATAAACTGTTTCTATCTTTTTTTTTTGTTAGAATGGGCCTAATCAAGAGGGCTACTGATACTGTATTGTAAAAATAAGGTAATTAAGGTCTTATTTTTTGGTATTTATTATAATTTTGCTAATATCTTCGGTTTGAAAGAAGATATCAAGATGCGGTTTTTGCTGACTTTTTAGGCTTTTACTACTCTTTACTATTAGCTAAATCAACACATACTATGGTATTTATTTTTTTTTGAAAAAACGCGCGATGTTTGTTAAATCGTAATAAAGCGCCCCCTAGAGTCTACATTCAAAACCTTATTATTATTATTTTTATGGTATAATATAAAGTAAGAAACGCTCTTTTAAACGAGCCCTCGTTTGTTGGATTCTGATCATCCAGTCCGGAGTTATTGACATTTAAATAAAGATAGATCTAACCTTCCCCCACCACTTTATTTTAGCAGATAGTGGAAAATGGTTCTAACAAAAAAAATCCAAAATTTACTGAAGATTATGAAGCTATTATTTATAGTACCCATTATCTAGGCAAAATTCGGTAAAAAATCTATTTTCATATTTTCCATAGCAGTTGCGCCACCTAGCGGCCGTTTTACAAACTTGAAAATAATTTCCAGCAATTTTTCATAGCCCGTACTCTCCGAGATACAGCCGAGAGCTATTCTTAGTGGGACACCCGGTACAAATTCACCACCTCTTCAGACTAATATAAATCTACCAACCACTAAACACATCTTTAAGACCCTAATCCTAATCTCTTTTAATTAACGGCTTATCCTTCTTAATCCCCTGTAATCCCTGAAAGACTTTGTAGACTTTAAAGAAACCGATTAGAACTTACTTTATGTGCTTTTTCTGTTGCCTACGCGTTCCGAATAATGTTTTAAGGTTGAGGCTTAGTGCCAAGTTTAGCGAAAAGGCTCCAAAAACTTACTAAGTAGTTTTTGGGGAAAGCGTGAAAAGGTTCGAAAGGTGATTGACTTGTTTTCCCAGTTTTTTTTTTCGATTTATTTGGCTGGTTTCCAGGAATACAGTATTTAATTAGTCAACGTATCAGCTAGTGGTGACTTTATTAGATTATTATTTATTAATTTTGTTTTTTGAAGAAAGATTCATTTTGATTTATATATTTATACAAATTTATTTATAGAGATTGGGATTAATCTGATTTTTATCAATAATTTTTAACTATAATATACAGGGTTGCGCACCTCATTCGCCTCGGTTGATTATGCGAAAACGGAAAGATGTAGAAACCAAATGTTTTATGGGTATATGTAGAGAGGTAATGTGCATAATTTAATATTATTTTCAAATGTACAGGGTGTCAGAACCAGGGGTGGATGGGGAAGTGGAAACCGGCCCGGGAATAACAGGCAACCGGCCCGAATCCACAAAAACAAAATGACCATAACGAAGAAACATATTTTATTTATTAATATACAGGGTGTCCCAGAAATAAGTGCAAGTATTTTAACTGGTAGTATATTTCGGCCTCAGAAACACGCCTATCAGTTTTTTTTGCGAAAATTTGGAATTTTTTGAAGAAATTTTTGGAATTTTTTTAGTTTTAAGTTAAGAAAACATAATTTCTTGATAATCTGACAACTGATAATAGGTAGTAGATTAAATTTACATGAAAAATTACATAAAATACAGAAAAGATCCAGTGGTTCTCAAAATTTAAGCAAAAAAGCATTTTTTGTTTAAATTTTCAAAGTAAAATACCTTGGTTATTTTGGGCTTACTTGATAAACGAAAAAAAAAATGTTTCTTTTGACCAAATCTACCCCCTTTAAAATACTTGCACTTATTTCTGGGACACCCTAGGTAAGGGTCAAATCACCCCAAGTAAGGGTGATTTTCGCTCGGGCGAAAAAAACTCTTTTGCCTCCGATTTTTCAAAAATATTGAAATTGTCTTGATCCAAATTTTTATAAAGATCAATATCGGGTCGGACATCTGAATTCTTACTAGAAAATAGCTCAGTTTCACAGGGTTCTACTGTTTTATTTCCATTATCGATAACGTTTGATCTTGAAGATGCTACGATTTTGAATCACGGTTTTGAGAAACTTTGAGACTTCCTGATTCATTCGGTTCAGCAGCTGGCCCAAACCTCTATGAAATACATTATTTTTAGATTTTCAGGTATATACTTTCTTACAGATTGTAGAAAGAAAGTCTCTCTTTTCTGGTAGAGCAGCAGCCTCGTCATGTATACGTGTCTTAATTTTGGTATAATTCTCATCACGTAACATTTCCTAGTTTCTACATTTGGCATCTTGTTTGATAATGCCATGACTCAAACGAAAAAAACCTAGGCAATATCTAAGCAGTGGATATAAATGTGTTTTAATAAAAGAATATTGGTAAAACTATACAGAATGAGCCTTAAATAAGCGCAAATATTTTCAGGGGTGGTATATTATGTCACCACCAGGTGCCAGGACACGTCTATGAGTTTTTTTTTGTAAAAAAAAGATGTTGAAAATCGTGCTTTTTCTTTTAAATTTTCCTGTAAAAATTTTTAGAACTTCCTGTTCACTGCAAATTTTCCCACGGTATAGTTTCTTAATCTTTGATATTACGGCACAAAAAGAGATGCAAATAGAGAAAGATTTAGGCGGCAATTTTTTTTTAAATTCAAACTTTAATAACTCGGTTATTTTGGACTTATTTGAAACACGGTAAAGAGAATATAGTATGTTTCTTTTATTCATATCTACCAGCCCTGAAAATATTTGCACAAAGCAAACAAAAAAAACATTTCAAATAGAACAACAAACAAAATTATTAGATGTTTATTAAAATTATAAGTGTCTCAGAGGAATACATCTAAGAATAGTCATTTTAAAAAATGGTGTTTATGTTTAAAAGCAACTAACCATTATATTGATGCAAACTGATTAGTTAGTTAGGCAGTCACTAGAATCTTACGTAATTTTAGTTAGAAGATTAACCATTTAATTTTTGCTAAATCAATCTTTTTCTGACTTCTGATCGGGACCGGCCCACCGGCCCATCTTTCCACCGTCTCACCGGGAATTTTCCCGTTTTCCCATATGGCCCATCCACCCCTGGTCAGAACCAAGATCCATACCAAAGTTATATGTTTTCTTATGGAACACCCGGTATTTTATTTAATTTTTGGATTCTTGGGCATAAAATAAGGCATTTATTATAAGGGTTTAATTCGTTTAAATGCTCTGGTTTTTGAGATATATAAAGATATTTAAATATGCACGCTATAATAGAAAAGTTTGTCAACACCCTGTACATTACTTTTCAGAGATAATTCTTGTGCTGACTTTGAAGCCAGAGAAATAAACTTTACTAAAAAATTATTGCTTCCTTAAATGTGTACAGGGGTATCAAAAATATGCTGGTAGAAACTTCGTTATTTCAAATACACTTAAATCTGCTTCGACTTATTTAAAAAAATACAGTGTTACATTTGAAATATCGAAGTTTTTATGTAAAATAAATATTTAAAATCGACCAGTAATTTTTGATACTCCTATACAGGGTGTCCCAGAAATGAGTGCAGATATTTTAAGGGGTGGTAGATCTGGTCAAAATAAACATATTTTCTCTTTACCATTTTTAAAATAAATTGAAAATAACCGAGTTATTTAACTTTGAAAATTTAAAAAAATAATCGCAACATTTTGAGAACCGCCGGCAGATATCGCGAACTACATCCAATTACCCGGATCAAGCCCGGATTTCAGTTAATTCGACGCACTGTGTTGCCATAGGGACAAGAAAGTATATGTTAAAAGTAAGTCATAAAATCACAACACCTGAGGATGCATTACATTTTTAAGATTGTGATATTATTACATAAAATAAATTAAAAGTTAAATGTTTAATAATGTGTTAAAAAATGTGTTAAAAAAAGTTAAATTAAAAAACTTACCCAACATTAAAAAAGATACTTATGACAGATCGATGTAACTGTGACAGTTCTCTTTTTCGATATACACTTAACTAAAATACACTTCACTGTGCTGCTTTACTTGTACATGCTATTATAATAACTACTAAAATAACAGTCCCCATTTTAACACATTATTTTCATATAGGCCTCATTAAAATTTGAATCACTCATTTACAAAACACCTTGAAAAGCACACATTACTTTGAATATCTTTCTGAATGAATAAATGTTGAGAATTATTGTCTCTTACCGCCACTATTGTCACTTCCGAACTACTTTCAATCTAAGAAAATACATGTTTCACTCAACAATTTTAAATACGTATTTTGTTTTTTCGCTATTTTTTCTATGTATTTCAACAATTCCATCGACAGCCCAATCGTCGCGTCGGCCGTCGGCCAAGAGAGCGGCGCATCACTGGTAACTGCTCCTTTGTCGCGCCGCCGTGTCGAGCTTGCGTCATGCGAGGTCATGCTGTAGTTTCAACAATTTCAAATTCAAGACACTCGAAGCAATCAAATTCTTATTAAATTTTAAAAATAAAACAGAAAAACATGAAAGGAAACAAACAAAACACAAATGAATTGGTTATTGATAAGGTCACAAAAAAGAAATTTCTAAAATGTTTATCGTAATTCAGAATTCAATACATCGAAAACAGCCCGACGAATAATCAATTCATTTTTGTTTTGTTTATTTCCTTTCATGTTTCTCTGTTTTATTTTTAAAATTTAATACGAATTTGATTGCTTCGAATGTCTTGAATTTGAAATTGTTGTAACTATGGCAACGTTGCTTAACATCGTCGTCTGACGCAAGCCCGCCACGACGGCGCGGCGACCGGCGACTCAAAGGACCAGTTCACACGCGGCGGTTCTTGGCTGACGGTTAGGCCAGAAAAGAACGACCGGTTAGGCTGTCGATGGAATTGTCGAAATACATCGAAAAATAACGAAAAACAAAATACGTTGTCAATAATTGTTGAGTGAAACATGTATTTTCTTAGATTGAAAGTAGTTCGTAAAGTGGCGATAAGAGACAATAATTCTCAACATTTATTCATTCAGAAAGGTATTCAAAGTAATGTACGCTTTTCAAGGTGTTTTATGAAACAGTGGTTCAAATAAAACAGAGAAACATGAAAGAAAACAAACAAAACAAAAATGAATCGATTATTCGTTGGGCTGTTTTCTAAATTTCTTGAATTGAATTCTAAATTACGATAAACATTTTAGGAATTTCTTTTTGTGACCTGATTGTGAATAATATGAATCATTTTATTAAAGTTATTTTGCAGTATAACAAAGATTTTCGTAAACGTCATAAACGTAATGTTTTAGTTAATTTTCGGTGGTTTTTGTTAAGTTTTCATTGAAAGGGTAAGTACTAAAAATAATTAATGTGTTTTTTTTTCTATAATTATTAATAATGAGCACTGATAAAAGATTAAATTTAACATTCCTAATTTTTTGAGTAGAAATTTGTCTATGAATTTATAAATGTAGAACTATGTTCCGCCGAATTATGTAGAATGTGGATAACATAGGAGGTTGCAACACTGCAAGGTTTAGATACACCGTAGGGAAATCTCAGGTGAATAAACAAGTGGCACTAAAAAGTTTTTTCAAATTTCCCGGAAAATATCACGAAAAATTTTAAATTTTCAACATTTTTTTTTCGCAAAAAAAACCTCATAGACGTGTTTCTGGGGTTGAACTATACTACCAGTTAAAATATTTGCACTTATTTCTGGGACACCCTGTATACATTTACGGAAACAATAAAAGAAATTTCAGTTTTTTTTCATAATTTTTAGACGCATTGAATATCCATAGACGGAAAATTTCCAATGCGCATTCAAAACAAAATAAAGCCGTATTCACAATTTCCGATTACTGCATATACCTCTAAAGCTTCTTTCACGCATACTAGTTTTGTAATTAAAGCCCTGAGCTTGGCACTATATTGCAGGCTTTCCCAATGAAACTGTAATCCCACGTAGATCTCTGTGATCGAGTATTTACCGACGGGCTTTTATTAAAACCAATTAATCTGAATTAGTCTAATTAATTGCCTCGATCGAGAGGTTTCTTAGCTTGTTTTGTCAGCCGATATTGCGCGCAAAACTATGACCGAACAAGAATTTATCACGTTTCTCTTACTACCTTATAAATGGGGATATTTTTTTAATGATTAGGAACACCCTATATATTTTACGTGAGTTAGATGCACAACCTAATTTTCTATCAAATTGTACTATACCATTTTTTAACAATCTCTTCAAGTTTTTGTAGAAAATGCATTTTTTATAATTTAGACCTTATTTATCACTATACCCATGGAATATTGACATTTTAGATTTTTTTAAAGCAACATACTATGTACAAAATGTACAGGTGGTACAAATAATAATATTACAAGCCCATTTGTTTACAAAAAGGAAAGTTTTTAAATATTTTTAAAAGAGTATACCAATTAAATATACCACCATTATTTCCGCTTAAAAATTAGTTAATTACATACCTAATTGTTTAAATTAATAAATTATTCTAAATAAATGTGGATTTGACTTAGAAATCAATATATAAATAAGTTATGAAAATGAATGTCTCTGTTGTTATAAATAAGTATTCGTCAAAAAATGAAATAAAATTTATATGGTGTGACTTTTTACCACACTGTCTAATACACATACAAAAATCTGTTTTTTTTAGTATTTGGAGCAATTATTATTAATCAATGTAAACAGTCAATTAATGTAGTTTGAATACTGGGATAATATTAATTGATCCTTTTTATCAAAAATATTCAAACAGTTTTTTTTAATTTTTTAGTATCTGTACTCTTTGAAAATGTGTTACATCTTTAAAAATAATCTAAAATGCCAATATTCCATGGGTATAGTGATAAATGAGGTCTAAATTATAAGAAAATGCATTTTTTACGAAAACTTGAAGAGATAGGTAAAAAATAGTATAATACAATTTGATAGACAATTAAATTGTGCATCTGATTCTCGTAAAATATATAGGGTGATCCGTTTAAATTAAACAAGTTATGACCGTTTAAAGCTAGTAATTATTTAATATAAAATTTTAGACACTCAGTATAAGGTAGTATTTTGTTTATGATTGCAACACAATATCTGATCAATAAATAAACTTTAGTAGGGTATTAAAAATTTTGATACCCTTGGAAAAATGAAGCCTTAAAATGTTTACTGCAATTTCATAATATTAAAAATATTTCAAAAACGGTAAGGTTTAAGTGTGATAAACCTTAATCAAATTTACCTTTTTTTTAATCGTTGAATCTAAAAATAGAATAATATACAGGGTGTTACATTAAAAAATACAACTATAATATTTTTTACTTATTTGGGACACTCTGTATCTTCTAAAAATATTTTTAAATTGTAGCTCTAATAGTCCTTCCACGAACCCAAAACTTACAATTAGTAAAAATCTAATCGTTTAGCTACAATACTCCGTATCGTGTGTGGTGAACAACTCTGTATTGTAAAATTTAACTACTAAAAAATTTGACTAACTGCTGTGATGGCATGTGCTTATTTTTAGATCCCAACAAAATCATTCGAAACTGCTCGTTTAATATAAATGAGAACGAACTAATCGGTTTTGGCCGATGACATGTTGGTAAACATAGACTATGCCAGATTTTTGTAAAATGTAATGGCGACAAATTAATGTTTTGACATCTGTGCAGCGCACGTCTTGATCAAAAATATCTCCAAAGCTGAACGGAGAAAACGAGTCTCAAAATGTAGTAAAAATTACAATATTTTAGTAAAATTTACTAACGCAAAAAGGAATAAATACATTTTATATTGCAAATATTCCAAAACGTTTAGAAAAATTTACTAAAATATTCTAATTTTTACTTAAAAAAAAGAAAGTTATTGCTCTTCAAGACAGTTAAAACACATGTAGGTGGCGCCTCCTACAAACAGGAGTCATATTGACATCAAAATAAAATTTATCATGTGAAAAAACTCTCAGACACCGATTTTCATCCAAATATTGACGTTGCTTCAGAAATTATTTCGAAAAAATCAAAATAAAAATGAAACTTCTACACCCTGTATCTCCGAAACTAAGCAATTTAGGACATACATTTATCCGAACTTTTTTACTTATTTTTATCTGCAGAATATGCTGCCGAAGTTTCTGGAATACAGTTCGAACCATCCTGTATTTTCGAGACTTATCGTTTCTCCGTGTGCTATGTGTAAAAATACGGAACACCGAAATATGTTTATAACGCTTTGTCGGTTGGTTGCATGAAGAGAGAAAGATAGAGAGAGACTTTTTTTTAAGATAATAATTAAAAATACTTTATTTTTTAAATAATAAAGTATCAAATAGATTAGCTTACAATAAATAACACTAGAAAATAGACCAATCTACCTTCAATCGACAAGTTTATCAATTTCCATGTCGATACAACGGATAGTTAGCGTCTAATTTCACTGGGTGTCCTCGATGAGGTTTTGTGGGGAAGGGCTGGCAAATGAAGGTGAGGCCAAATCCGATTTGCAGCCAAGTCGTGCCCAACTTTAATAAGCAACAGTAATTGGACCACTTTAAGGCCTAATCTCGACTTAACTCCAACGGATTACTGCCGCAGGCAGGCTCGTTTTCGTAAATAACTTATTGTAGAGTGATTTTGGAGAAAAATAACGTTAGCTCTAAAGATAGGAAATTGTTAGAGTTAGATTGTCTCTTAGAATTTATTATTATTATCCAGGGTGTCCCAAACTCTATTCCGGAAACTTCGGTAGCATATTCTGCAGATAAAAATAAGTAAAAAAGTTCGTATAAACGTAATGTCTTAAAATGCTTAGTTTTGGAGATAAAACCGAGTTATAAGGAGAAAACTGTCGTGGATGGCATATGTCCATCGGAAGTTTAGCATTAGCTGAAGAAGTATGATTCTTGGATTGGAGGGTATAAATTCTTTATTAAATAACATTAATATCATCAAAAGAATATATTAAAACCCAATTATAACCAGAAAACTGGCCTAGACTGGGTAATCTTCAAGTGGATGGCATATGTCCATCGGCAGTTTACCATTAGCTGAAGAAGTATGATTTTTGGATTGGAGGGTATAAATTCATTATTAAATAACATTAATATCATCAAAAGAATATATTAAAACCCAATTATAACCAGAAAACTGGCCTAGACTGGGTAATCTTCAAGTGGATGGCATATGTCCATCGGCAGTTTACCATTAGCTGAAGAAGTATGATTATTGCATTGGAGGGTATAAATTCATTATTAAATAACATTATTATCATCAAAATAATATATTAAAACCGAATTATAACGAGAAAACTGTCCTGGACTGGGTCCTCTTGAACTGGATGGCATATGTCCATCTGCAGTTTACCATAAGCTGAAGAAGTATGATTCTTGGATCGGAAGGTATAAATTCATTATTAAATAACATTATTATCATCAAAAGAATATATTAAAACCGAATTACAACGAGAAAACTGTCCTGGACTGGGTCCTCTTTGAACTGGATGGCATATGTCCATCTGCAGTTTACCATAAGCTGAAGAAGTATGATTATTGGATTGGAGGGTAAAAAATTGATTATTAAATAACATTATTATCATCAAAAAGAATATATTAAAAAACCGAATTATAACGAGGAAACTATCCTGACTGGGTCCTCTTGAAGTGGATGACATATGTCCATCTGCAGTTTACCATAAGCTGAAGAAGTATGATTCTTGGATTGGACGGTATAAATTCATTATTAAATAACATTATTATCATCAAAAGCATATATTAAAACCCAATTATAACGAGGAAACTGTCCTGAACTGGGTGCTCTTGAACTGGATGGCATATGTCCACCGGCAGTTTACCATTAGCTGAAGAAGTATGATTCTTGGATTGGACGGTATAAATTCATTATTAAATAACATTATTATCATCAAAAGCATATATTAAAACCCAATTATAACGAGGAAACTGTCCTGAACTGGGTCCTCTTGAACTGGATGGCATATGTCCATCGGCAGTTTACCATTAGCTGAAGAAGTATGATTCTTGGATTGGACGGTATAAATTCATTATTAAATAACATTATTATCATCAAAAGCATATATTAAAACCCAATTATAACGAGGAAACTGTCCTGAACTGGGTGCTCTTGAACTGGATGGCATATGTCCACCGGCAGTTTACCATTAGCTGAAGAAGTATGATTATTGGATTGGAGGGTAAAAATTGATTATTAAATAACATTATTATCATCAAAAGAATATATTAAAACCGAATTATAACGAGAAAACTGTCCTGGACTGGGTCCTCTTGAACTGGATGGCATATGTCCATCTGCAGTTTACCATTAGCTGAAGAAGAATGATTATTGGATTGGAGGGTAAAAATTCATTATTAAATAACATTATTATCAGCAAAAGAATATATTAAAACCGAATTATAACGAGAAAACTGTCCTGGACTGGGTCCTCTTGAACTGGATGGCATATGTCCATCTGCAGTTTACCATAAGCTGAAGAAGTATGATTATTGGATTGGAGGGTATAAATTCTTTATTAAATAACATTAATATCATCAAAAGAATATATTAAAACCCAATTATAACCAGAAAACTGGCCTAGACTGGGTAATCTTCAAGTGGATGGCATATGTCCATCGGCAGTTTACCATTAGCTGAAGAAGTATGATTATTGCATTGGAGGGTATAAATTCATTATTAAATAACATTATTATCATCAAAAGAATATATTAAAACCCAATTATAACCAGAAAACTGGCCTAGACTGGGTAATCTTCAAGTGGATGGCATATGTCCATCGGCAGTTTACCATTAGCTGAAGAAGTATGATTATTGCATTGGAGGGTATAAATTCATTATTAAATAACATTATTATCATCAAAATAATATATTAAAACCGAATTATAACGAGAAAACTGTCCTGGACTGGGTCCTCTTGAACTGGATGGCATATGTCCATCTGCAGTTTACCATAAGCTGAAGAAGTATGATTATTGGATCGGAAGGTATAAATTCATTATTAAATGACATTATTATCATCAAAAGAATATATTAAAACCGAATTATAACGAGAAAACTGTCCTGGACTGGGTTCTCTTGAACTGGATGGCATATGTCCATCGGCAGTTTGCCATAAGCTGAAGAAGTATGATTATTGGATTGGAGGGTAAAAATTGATTATTAAATAACATTATTATCATCAAAAGAATATATTAAAACCGAATTATAACGAGAAAACTGTCCTGGACTGGGTCCTCTTGAACTGGATGGCATATGTCCATCTGCAGTTTACCATTAGCTGAAGAAGAATGATTATTGGATTGGAGGGTAAAAATTCATTATTAAATAACATTATTATCAGCAAAAGAATATATTAAAACCGAATTATAACGAGAAAACTGTCCTGGACTGGGTCCTCTTGAACTGGATGGCATATGTCCATCTGCAGTTTACCATAAGCTGAAGAAGTATGATTATTGGATCGGAAGGTATAAATTCATTATTAAATGACATTATTATCATCAAAAGAATATATTAAAACCGAATTATAACGAGAAAACTGTCCTGGACTGGGTCCTCTTGAACTGGATGGCATATGTCCATCGGCAGTTTGCCATAAGCTGAAGAAGTATGATTATTGGATTGGAGGGTAAAAATTGATTATTAAATGACATTATTATCATCAAAAGAATATATTAAAACCGAATTATAACGAGGAAACTATCCTGGACTGAGTCCTCTTGAAGTGGATGGCATATGTCCATCTGCAGTTTACCATAAGCTGAAGAAGTATGATTCTTGGATTGGAGGGTAAAAATTCATTATTAAATAACATTATTATCATCAAAAGAATATATTAAAACCGAATTATAACGAGAAAACTGTCCTGGACTGGGTCCTCTTGAACTGGATGGCATATGTCCATCTGCAGTTTACCATTAGCTGAAGAAGAATGATTATTGGATTGGAGGGTAAAAATTCATTATTAAATAACATTATTATCAGCAAAAGAATATATTAAAACCGAATTATAACGAGAAAACTGTCCTGGACTGGGTCCTCTTGAACTGGATGGCATATGTCCATCTGCAGTTTACCATAAGCTGAAGAAGTATGATTATTGGATTGGAGGGTAAAAATTCATTATTAAATAACATTATTATCATCAAAAGAATATATTAAAACCGAATTATAACAAGAAAACTGTCCTGGACTGGGTCCCCTTGAACTGGATGGCATATGTCCACCGGCAGTTTACCATAAGCAGAAGAAGTATGATTATTGGATTGGAGGGTAAAAATTCATTATTAAATAACATTATTATCATCAAAAGAATATATTAAAACCGAATTATAACGAGAAAACTGTCCTGGACTGGGTCCTCTTGAATTGGATGGCATATGTCCATCGGCAGTTTACCATTAGCTGAAGAAGTATGATTATTGGATTGGAGGGTATAAATTCATTATTAAATAACATTATTATCATCAAAAGAATATAATAAAACTGAATTATAACGAGAAAACTGTCCTGGACTGGGTCCTCTTGAACTGGATGGCATATGCCCATCGGCAGTTTACCATTAGCTGAAGAAGTATGATTATTGAATTGGAGGGTATAAATTCATTATTAAATAACATTATTATTATCAAAAGAATATATTAAAACCGAATTATAACGAGAAAACTGTCCTGGACTGGGTCCTCTTGAATTGGATGGCATATGTCCATTGGCAGTTTACCATTAGCTGAAGAAGTATGATTATTGGATTGGAGGGTGTAAATTCATTATTAAATAACATTATTATCATCAAAAGAATATATTAAAACCGAATTATAACGAGAAAACTGTCCTGGACTGGGCTCTCTTGAACTGGATGGCATATGTCCATCTGCAGTTTACCATAAGCTGAAGAAGTATGATTCTTATATCGGAAGGTATAAATTCATTTTTAAATAACATTATTATCATCAAAAGAATATTTTAAAACCGAATTATAATGAGAAAACTGTCCTGGACTGGGTCCTCTTGAACTGGATGGCATACGTCCATCGGCAGTTTACCATAAGCTGAAGAAGTATGATTATTGGATTGGAGGGTAAAAATTCATTATTAAATAACATTATTATCAGCAAAAGAATATATTAAAACCGAATTATAACGAGAAAACTGTCCTGGACTGGGCTCTCTTGAACTGGATGGCATATGTCCATCTGCAGTTTACCATAAGCTGAAGAAGTATGATTCTTATATCGGAAGGTATAAATTCATTTTTAAATAACATTATTATCATCAAAAGAATATTTTTAAACCGAATTATAATGAGAAAACTGTCCTGGACTGGGTCCTCTTGAACTGGAGTGCATACGTCCATCGGCAGTTTACCATAAGCTGAAGAAGTATGATTCTTATATCGGAAGGTATAAATTCATTTTTAAATAACATTATTATCATCAAAAGAATATATCAAAACCGAATTATAACGAGAAAACTGTCCTGGACTGGGTCCTCTTGAACTGATGGCATATGTCCATCTGCAGTTTACCATAAGCTGAAGAAGTATGATTCTTATATCGGAAGGTATACATTCATTTTAAATAACATTATTATCATCAAAAGAATATATTAAAACCGAATTATAACAGAAAACTGTCCTGGACTGGGTCCTCTTGAACTGGATGGTATATGTCCATCGGCAGTTTACCATAAGCTGAAGAAGTATGATTATTGGATCGGAGGGTATACATTCATTATTAAATAACATTATTATCATCAAAAGAATATATTAAAACCGAATTATAAGGAGAAAACTGTCCTGGACTGGGTTCTCTTGAACTGGATGGCATATGTCCATCGGCAGTTTACCATAAGCTGAAGAAGTATGATTATTGGATTGGAGGGTAAAAATTGATTATTATATAACATTATTATCATCAAAAGAATATATCAAAACCGAATTATAACGAGAAAACTGTCCTGGACTGGGTCCTCTTGAACTGGATGGTATATGTCCATCTGCAGTTTACCATAAGCTGAAGAAGTATGATTATTGGATCGGAAGGTATACATTCATTATTAAATAACATTATTATCATCAAAAGAATATATTAAAACCGAATTATAACGAGGAAACTATCCTGGAGTGGGTCCTCTTGAACTGGATGGCATATGTCCATCGGCAGTTTACCATTAGCTGAAGAAGTATGATTCTTTGATTGGAAGGTATAAATTCATTATTAAATAATATTATTATCATCAAAAGAATATTTTTAAACCGAATTATAACGAGAAAACTGTCGTGGACTGGGTCCTCTTGAACTGGATGGCATATGTCCATCGGCAGTTTACCATTAGCTGAAGAAGTATGATTATTGGACTGGAGGGTACAAATTCATTATTAAATAACATTATTATCATCAAAAGAATATATTAAAACCGAATTATAACGAGAAAACTGTCCTGGACCGGATCCTCTTGAAGTGGATGGCATATGTCCATCTGCAGTTTACCATAAGCTGAAGAAGTATGATTCTTGGATTGGAGGGTATAAATTCATTATTAAATAACATTATTATCATCAAAAGAATATATTAAAACCGAATTACAACGAGAAAACTGTCCTGGACAGGGCCATTTTGAACTGGATGGCATATGTCCATCAGCAGTTTACCATAAGCTGAAGAAGTATGATTATTGGATTGGAGTGTAAAAATTCATTATTAAATAACATTATTATCATCAAAAGAATATATTAAAACCGAATTACAACGAGAAAACTGTTCTGGACTGGATCCTCTTGAACTGGATGGCATATGTCCATCTGCAGTTTACCATAAGCTGAAGAAGTATGATTATTGGATTGGAGTGTAAAAATTCATTATTAAATAACATTATTATCAGCAAAAGAATATATTAAAACCGAATTATAACGAGGAAACTGTCCTGGACTGGGTCCTCTTGAACTGGATGGCATATGTCCATCTGCAGTTTACCATAAGCTGAAGAAGTATGATTCTTGGGTCGGAAGGTATAAATTCATTATTAAATAACATTATTATCATCAAAAGAATATATTAAAACCGAATTACAACGAGAAAACTATCCTGGTCCTCTTGAACTGGATGGCATATGTCCATCTGCAGTTTACCATAAGCTGAAGAAGTATGATTATTGGATTGGAGTGTAAAAATTCATTATTAAATAACATTATTATCAGCAAAAGAATATATTAAAACCGAATTATAACGAGGAAACTGTCCTGGACTGGGTCCTCTTGAACTGGATGGCATATGTCCATCTGCAGTTTACCATAAGCTGAAGAAGTATGATTATTGGATTGGAGTGTAAAAATCCATTATTAAATAACATTATTATCATCAAAAGAATATATTAAAACCGAATTATAACGAGAAAACTATCCTGGTCCTCTTGAACTGGATGGCATATGTTCATCGGCAGTTTACCATAAATTGAAGAAGTATGATTCTTATATCGGAAGGTATAAATTCATTATTAAATAACATTATTATCATCAAAAAAATATACTAAAACCGAATTATAACGAGAAAACTATCCTGGACTGGGTCCTCTTGAACTGGATGGCATATGTTCATCGGCAGTTTACCATAAACTGAAGAAGTATGATTATTGGATTGGAGGGTAAAAATTGATTATTAAATACCATTATTATCATCAAAAGAATATATTAAAACTGAATTATAACGAGGAAACTATCCTGGACTGGGTCCTCTTGACGGCATATGTCCATCTGCAGTTTACCATAAGCTGAAGAAGTATGATTCTTGGATTGCAGGGTATTACTTTATTATTAAATAATATTATTATCATCAAAAAATATATTAAAACCGAATTATAACGAGAAAACTGTCCTGGACTGGGTCCTCTTGAACTGGATGGCATATGTCCATCGGCAGTTTACCATTAGCTGAAGAAGTATGATTATTGGATTGGAGGGTGTAAATTCATTATTAAATAACAATATTATCATCAAAATAATATTTTAAAACCGAATTATAACGAAAAAACTGTCCTGGACTGGGTTCTCTTGACCTGGATGGCATATGTCCATCTGCAGTTTACCATAAGCTGAAGAAGTATAATTCTTATATCGGAAGGTATAAATTCATTATTAAATAACATTATTATCATCAAAAGAATATATTAAAACCGAATTATAACGAGAAAACTGTCCTGGACTGGGTCCTCTTGAACTGGATGGTATATGTCCATCTGCAGTTTACCATAAGCTGAAGAAGTATGATTATTGGATCGGAAGGTATACATTCATTATTAAATAACATTATTATCATCAAAAGAATATATTAAAACCGAATTATAACGAGAGAACTGTCCTGGACTGGGTTCTCTTGAACTGGATGGCATATGTCCATCAGCAGTTTACCATAAGCTGAAGAAGTATGATTATTGGGTTGGAGGGTAAAAATTGATTATTAAATAACATTATTATCATCAAAAGAATATATCAAAACCGAATTACAACGAGAAAACTGTCCTGGACTGGGTGCTCTTGAACTGGATGGTATATGTCCATCTGCAGTTTACCATAAGCTGAAGAAGTATGATTATTGGATCGGAATGTATACATTCATTATTAAATAACATTATTATCATCAAAAGAATATATTAAAACCGAATTATAACGAGAAAACTGTCCTGGACTGGGTTCTCTTGAACTGGATGGCATATGTCCATCGGCAGTTTACCATAAGCTGAAGAAGTATGATTATTGGATTGGAGGGTAAAAATTGATTATTATATAACATTATTATCATCAAAAGAATATATTAAAACCGAATTATAACGAGGAAACTATCCTGGACTGGGTCCTCTTGAACTGGATGGCATATGTCCATCGGCAGTTTACCATTAGCTGAAGAAGTATGATTCTTTGATTGGAAGGTATAAATTCATTATTAAATAATATTGTTATCATCAAAAGAATATTTTAAAACCGAATTATAACGAGAAAACTGTCGTGGACTGGGTCCTCTTGAACTGGATGGCATATGTCCATCGGCAGTTTACCATTAGCTGAAAAAGTATGATTATTGGACTGGAGGATATAAATTCATTATTAAATAATATTATTATCATAAAAAGAATATTTTAAAACCGAATTATAACGAGAAAACTGTCGTGGACTGGGTCCTCTTGAACTGGATGGCATATGTCCATCGGCAGTTTGCCATTAGCTGAAGAAGTATGATTCTTCGATTGGAGGGTATAAATTCATTATTAAATAACATTATTATCATCAAAAGAATATATTAAAACCGAATTATAACAAGAAAACTATCCTGGACTGAGTCCTCTTGAACTGGATGGCATATGTTCATCGGCAGTTTACCATAAACTGAAGAAGTATGATTATTGGATTGGAGGGTAAAAATTGATTATTAAATAACATTATTATCATCAAAAGAATATATTAAAACCGAATTATAACGAGAAAACTGTCCTGGACTGGGTCCCCTTGAACTGGATGGCATATGTCCATCGGCAGTTTACCATTAGCTGAAGAAGTATGATTCTTAGATTGGAGGGTATAAATTCATTATTAAATAACTTTATTATCATCAAAAGAATATATTAAAACCGAATTATAACGAGAAAACTGTCCTGGACCTCTTGAACTGGATGGCATATGTTCATCTGCAGTTTACCATAAGCTGAAGAAGTATGATTCTTGGATTGGAGGGTGTAAATTCATTATTAAATAACATTATTATCATCAAAAGAATATATTAAAAGCGAATTACAACGAGAAAACTGTCCTGGACAGGGCCATTTTGAACTGGATGGCATATGTCCATCAGCAGTTTACCATAAGCTGAAGAAGTATGATTATTGGATCGGAAGGTATAAATTCATTATTAAATAACATTATTATCAACAAAAGAATATCTTAAAACCGAATTACAACGAGAATACTGTTCTGGACTGGATCCTCTTGAACTGGATGGCATATGTCCATCTGCAGTTTACCATAAGCTGAAGAAGTATGATTATTGGATTGGATTGTAAAAATTCATTATTAAATAACATTATTATCAGCAAAAGAATATATTAAAACCGAATTATAAAGAGGAAACTGTCCTGAACTGGGTCCTCTTGAACTGGATGGCATATGTCCATCGGCAGTTTACCATAAGCTGAAGAAGTGTGATTATTGGATTGGAGGGTAAAAATTGATTATTAAATAACATTATTATCATCAAAAGAATATATTAAAACCGAATTATAACGAGAAAACTATCCTGGACTGGGTCCTCTTGAACTGGATGGCATATGTTCATCGGCAATTTACCATAAACTGAAGAAGTATGATTATTGGATTGGAGGGTAAAAATTGATTATTAAATAACATTATTATCATCAAAAGAATATATTAAAACCGAATTATAACGAGGAAACTATCCTGGACTTGGTCCTCTTGAACTGGATGGCATATGTCCATCGGCAGTTTACCATTAGCTGAAGAAGTATGATTATTGGATTGGAGGATATGAATTCTTTATTAGATAACATGATTATCATCAAAAGAATATATTAAAACAATATATTGTACCTTTTAGAATCCCATAGGGTCTCTAAACTGCTTATATCCACATGCCGAAAAATCTCCAATAGTTCAATTACGACCAACGAAAATAGTTCCGTAGTAGTTCTGATATTTTCCGAAGCCAACTAAAGCGAAAATACGTGTCACCTCGTTGTTTACTGGAAAGTTTTTAATGGCGTTTCGCCGGGATTTTAGGTTAGCCGGTTAAAACAGCTGGAAAATTTAATTTGAAAAATGCGGATTAAGCTCGGCGTAATGGACAGCTCACGCAATCTCGCGCATTAGAGCAGGATTTGAAGCACAAAAGATAGAGAGGTGTTTATTCCTCTGATCGACTTAGAACTTAATTAAAAAATAGAGAGTACATTTTATGGTCCAGTGACTATTTTTTCAATAAAATTCGATTAGGAAAGATGTTTTTTTGCAAAGTGCTACAGCATAAAATTCAAACGGAAAGATTAGGTTAGATTTTGCCGATTGTTATCTGTTGTATAATAATAATAATAAAGTAGGTTTCAACTTTACATCGAGCAATAAGAACCGCTGACACAGGATATTCAGTCTTAAACCTAGCTAGAAATGAAATCACTGATAGATCACCAATGAGTTTAGGCGACATAGTGTAGGAATTAAAGGATAAGGCGCTACACGGAAAATACTTTAGTGAATTGGATGCAAATTGTGTAGACAAAAGTAAGTCAGTAAAATACCTAACTGAAATTCAACTTACCGGCGACTGAGGGGTATATACGCGCTATTCAGGATCAGGTGATAGCTACAAGATCACACAGGAAGTTTGTTCTGAAAGAAAACATAACGGACAGATGTAGAATGTGTAAAAAATTTTCAGAATCCATTCAACACATAAGTTATATTGTCACACGTTAGCACCAACAACATAATAATACAGAAAGGCATAATAACGTAGCAAAAATAATTCATTTAGAACTGAATCCTTGGTTTACAATCTTGGCAGACGAAGTATTTTAATTATACCCCAGAACCTGTACTTATTTTACAGATAAAATTACAGATAAAACAGTACTACATAATAAAGCTGATATACTCTGTATAAACAAGGACAAGAAAGAATGCTTCATAATTTATGTAGCCCTACCATTAGACCAGAATCTTCAAAACCCGCAACAGAAAAAATACAGAAGTATCAAGATCTTGCATATGAATTAAAGAGAATATACTAGCTCAATAAAGCCATGGTTTTAACTTCTGTAATCTCTGCCAATCGACTTATTCATAGAAATTATACAAAGGATACGGAATTATTAAAGTTAAACCCAAAGCTTACCAACGAGTGCTTAAAAGCAGCCATATTGAGAACAGTGAGAATTGTCCGAAAAGTTTCCAGTTATTTTTAATATCATTATATTTTTTTTTATTTTTCCAGTTATTATTCATTATTATCATTACTAGATTATAAAGTCCCAATGAAAAACATGGAAACAGAAGCAACCCGTCATGACACTGGATCTTAGCTTGGAACATTTGACATTATTGCGTCGAACTATTAGCTGAATCATGGTGATCTGTTTGTCGAGACAGAGAGTTTAATGATGGCCATCCAAAATCAAGTTAGCGCGACCAAAAACTATAGAAGACACGTTCTTAAAGATCAAGCTATTACTAGTGATGCTTGGCAGAAGATGTCAAAAGTCCCCGAATACCATACAACACATAAGAGGGTTGTGTTAATCTAGAGCATCAACTGACTATTTGTAAAGATATAATAAAGTGGCAAAAATTATTCACCAGAAACATGCAGTAAACAGTCAGTTACTTTCGGAGTCTGTTCCTTACTATCGGTATAATCCACTGAACATTCTGGAAAATGAACAATACAAATTATATTGGGATAAAACTATTCTCACAGATGGAACAATATTGGCTAATAGACGTGATATTGTCTGAACCGACAAGATAAATAGAAATACTTATATTATAGACATAGACCAGTTCCCAATACAAATAATCTACAAGAAATAATTGCAACTAAAATCGGGAAATACTCTGATTTAGCTACTGAAATCCAGCAACAGTGGCATCAAGGCAAAGTACTAATTGTAAAAATATATTACCTCACAGCCGATATAACTGGAAAGAAATTTACCGTTTAATACGAGAATTTACAAATAAATAATAATATACTTTATTAGCTCAACAGGAAGTCCCAATTACAGAGCTAAATCAGAAGATTATATTGGTCTGATTTCTAAGTTACATTCTCTTGTCCCATTCTTTTTTAATACACCAATGAGTCTACAGTTCTAGTTTTACAGTTCGATATAATTTTGTCTACAGACTTCTCAGAGTAATCATTCTGAAGCAAATCTGTCTTAATATTATTTTGGTCACTATTAAGTGATGCTTCGTCACTTCATATGGTGTTTGCTCGATAACATAATGTTTTTATTATTCCACTTTCTGAGTAGTTTAAACCATTCCTTCCATCGTAGATCAGCATGACAAAGGTTTTGCGAAAAAAATAAAAAAAAACCATCAGAAATAAAGGAAATTGAAAAAAAAACCATAAAAATAAATAAACTTTCAAAAACATTATTTTAAGTGCTACAATTTTGGTTTCATATTTTCTATTTATTTATATGTGGAATATTTTGTTGTTGTTTTTACTTAAGATCATATTAGCAAAAGAAATTTTATCGACACTGTTGCTCTGTGTATAAAAATAATTATTTCCCCGATAAAAAAGATATAATGTAACATAAAATTTTAATTGAGAAAAACGTGTTTTAATTAAATGAATCATTAAAAATCGCAGCGCACGGCGTTGCCGGACATAAAAGTAATTATACGGAAACAAGTGCTAAATTGAAATTAATTACAGGCAACAGGAGATAATTTCTGTTTCTATGAAAGAAGTATAATACAAATGTGCGTTATTTTATTGAAACGAACTGATTGAAAATTCTATTGGTGAAGAAACAATAACGAGAAATTAGTAAAAATGAATTTGAAATATTTTGATTTCTGCTAAATTTGATAAAATACACTCAGTTTTAAAGTTTATAGGTACATTTGTGGATACTGTTGGTTACAGAAAAATCTGAGAATATTTTCAAAATACAAGTCATCTTCATCATCATTTAGTTTATTTCGTCCACTGCTGAACAAAAGCCTCCCTCAACTCTTAGCCATTTCTTTCTTTTTTGTGCCATTTGAATCCAGTTTCCAGCCACTCTCTTAATGTCACTTGTCCATCGCCTAGGAGGTCGTCCTCTGCTTCTATAGTCTAGTGTCTTGGTCTCCATTCCACAAGTCTCTTTGTCCATTATTGGCTTCCAATTATTTTAGAGAATAATTCTATTTAGGTTTATTGAAGAGCACTAAAACCCACATTCAAAAGAATAACTTTAAATATTTTTGATTAGCCCGTTTACGAGTTATCGCCGATTTTTTTTTAAATATTTCTCCTTTCTTATGGTCCTGTATTTACTTATGAGCACCAGTCAAGGTAAAAGGTAACTGTCAAATAAAGTTGGCATTTCAGAAATTTACCTATTTAGTGCTTTATTATTATTTAAAACTCATCCCTACATCGGAAATCTTAAAGATGTATTTATAAATACAAATTAATATGAATTAAAGTAAAATAAAGTAATCAATTACAAGGTTAATTATAGTATTAGTACAATATTCAATAACTTATTAATTTAGGTACTATTGAATTGTTAGAACTTTAGGATTTAAGAAGATGTTCAAATATTCCTCCATCTACTGCTAGACAATAACCCAGGCGATCATAAAATTCTCTTCTTACATTCGCTAGTTGGTAAACTGAAATTCTATAGCATTCGGCAGAAATAGCATTTTTTAACTCGTCTAGATTTGGGTATTTTATATCCTTGTACATCCTGTTTTTTTAAATGGCCCCAGAGAAAGAAATCATTTGGCGAAATATCAGGAGACCTTGCTAGCCAATTTACTGTATGATTTAGAGGCCAAGAACGTTTCCGTTAAAACTATTGTCTAAATATTCCCGAACAGCCAGGGTACTATGTGCCGGGCAGCCATCCATTTGGTAGAAACTTCCTGATTTTTCCTAGCGGCTTCATGTAAAGCAGGTAAAATATGATTTTCGAGTAGTTCCAAATAATATTCTGCATTTAAATTTCGCGTAAGAAATAATGGCCCGATAATATTGTGTCCGAATATCCCTGCCCGAACATTTACTTTCTGTGGATATTGCGTCCTTGTTTCGACAAACCTGTGTTGGTTTTCTTTGTTCCAATATCGATAGTTTTGAACATTGGGTTCATTATTTAAGGTAAACGTGCATTCGTCAGTGAAACATATGTTTTTTTAAAAATTGCCTATCCGTGTTTGCTCTTTCCATCATATCAAAACAAAACGCCTGCCGCCGTATTTCGTCCCCATCTCGTAGCTCTTGGTGCTTTTCATATTTGAAGGAATAGTATTTATGTCGTTTCAAAATTCGAAACGCTGTAGTGTGATCTATTCCTATTTCATCCTCAAGTTTCCTTGTGCTGATCTTTCCATCGTTCTCTTCCACGCACAATAAAACTTCCAAGTCGGTATCATTTCTTGCATCTTCTCTTTGTTCCTGCCTTGCTTCACATCTGCAGTTATTTATTAGGGTGCCTTTGGTCTCAAATCTCTGGATATTCCTTGCGATTGTAGATTTTTCAGGTATCGGTCTATTCGGATACAGAGCAGCAAACATGTCCGACACCTTTTGATAATTATTTCCTTAATAATACTATTTAATCATCAATACTTTTCGTTCGGTAGTATAATTCATGGCTAATATTTTCGATGTATGTATGAGTTTTCAATAATAATAAAGCACTAAATAGGTAAATTTCTGAAATGACAACTTTATTTGACAGTTATCTTTTACCTTGACTGGTGCTCATAAGTAAATACAGGGCCATAAGAAAGGAGAAATATTTAAAATGAAATCGGCGATAACTCGTAAACGGGCTAATCAAAAATATCTAAAGTTATTCTTTTGAATGTTGGTTTTAGTGCTCTTCAATAAACCTAAATAGAATTATTCTCTAAAATAATTAGGGAAGCCAATAATTGACCCCATTAAAATTTACATGGGATTTCCTATGTCCCGCTCGACCATGCAACACCCGGTATACTAGAGCCGAGCATTCACCCGTGAATTAGTTGGGCGCAGTCAAGCATGGGGTTGTCCACTAAGAATATCTGCATTTAAGCATTTTATGAGTGGTTGCCATATTGTTGAAATTTCCATACTTGGATTGCTAATGATTTTATTATTGTTAGAAACGAATACTGCCTTTTTAAATTTGTGTTTTTTCCAATGGGGTTATTTGTGGATAACCCGGACTTCCGACCATTTCATGTTGTGGTGCTTGGACCACACATGTTCTGCAATGCCTCACTTCATTGTTTCACCATTTTGCATATGTTTGTTATGTTTGTCAAGTCGTACATGTAGAGGACGTTTTGCCTCTCCAATATACGACTCGCCGCGCAAGGTACCTGGAAACTACACCTGTTTTGGTTGCTTCAGAATGGTTCAACTGAGAATTTTTAGTATTTATTATATTTAAATTCTCAGTCGAACCGTCTAAAATCAAAAAAGGTATAGTTAAAACATTATGTCATAGAGCAATAACTACCATGCAGTGACCAAGAATCTCTGAATTCTTTACTAAGTAATATTAAAACCGATTTGCTTCAGAATGGTCACTCCCCCAAAATCCCTAGAAATATTATATCCAACTGCCAAGTCTTACACATTGATGCGCCAGCCTGAGGAGAATTCTCTATCTCTTTTGACGATTTCATATGCGAAAGGAACATCGGAGAAAATCAGGCGAATAACCAAATACTACAAAATTAAAACTGTTTTTAAGTCTGGGATTACTCTAAGAAATGTCTTAACAAAAACAAACATGGAATCATCAAACCAAGAAAAAGAGTTCATCTACCAGATACCTAAAAAAGTCGACTTAATTTTAATAAATTCAATAGCGTGAATCGATACACTTACAAAACTCGTTATGCCCATCACTAATATTATGTACCATAAAATTATGACTAGATAAATTGCTGAAGTTTAGAAACAAAGTTTACAGGGTAAAAGGCACATAATTTTTAATTACGGTAATGAAACAGGGCAACATGGTTAACGAAATTAGAATATTTATACCTTTTTTAATTGAACCATTTTAAAAAAATAGGTTACAATGTATTAATAGTTAACCATATATTTTTAATGTTTTAGTAAACATTTATATTTTGTTTCTAAGTGACCCTGTTATTTTTATTGCCTAATAAAGGTTGATTCTCACTATACCTTCCGTTTCCATTCCATATTCGTTCCGTATTTTTATTGTATTGACGCTATACGTAAGCTTCCGTTCCGTATCAGTTCCATTCTTTTTATTATACAATTTGTATCATTCGAAAGTTTTACTATAAAAATTTGTATCTTTTGAAAAAGGTAAAAGATTTAATTAAGAGGTGAAAGAATAAATAAATATCAGCAAAATTTTATCAGAGCTGGTACAAATGTAAGAACTTGACAACGCTGTTTCCGATACGCTTCAGTCCGTCCGCCAAAAAAATGTATGGAAGGAAAGGTCATGGAACGGAAGGGAAACGGAACGCACTGTTCGGTTTATATATGATTCAAAATAAAAAATATATAAATTGTAAAATTAGTAATTTTTTAATGGCCATAATGCGTTCTTTCAAAGCCATCGAACAACTAAATCATTTCCATAGATCCAGTGACGTACCGTGACTTGAATTTTGAGACCAAAACCTGACAAATAATTTGTCAAAAAAATCATATTACAGCTATATGTTTTATTTTGCATAAAAATGTTAACTAACTAACCCCCTAACTAAGTGGTTTTATCGCTAAATTTATCTAAAGCTAAGTACTATTATAACAACAAATATATCGTAAAAGACTGTTTTTATAGCATTCTGAACGAGGGTTCAAGTTAAACTTTTTAGAAAATAATTTAAAGGAAATGAACCTGCTCGCAGATGCTTGTTCCGAGTAAAATCCTAGAGCTCTATGATTTGCTTTTATAAACTCTGGCACATGATGCAGAATTGCATGAATCTTTGGAGATATCTTAATACCTAAGTTGAGTATTTCCAATCTAAATTGTTCAATGTCATATTCAAAATGTTTGTTTAATGCTTGACCAAAACAACTCGAAACTACTTGATTGAATGCAGAAAACACCAATATATTTATTCCTAAAAAAAAGATGTTTAGATTTTTGCTTCTAAAAGTTTGAATAGGTTCTTTACCGGGCGATATCGTCTTCAAAATATCCACTTTCCTTTAAAAGTTGTCTGGCGTTGTTTCCGTTACATTTTCCATAATGATCTAGTTTCAATCCCGCTTTTTTATCCATTCTGTTGCAACATTGGTATTCTCCAATTCAAGACAATCAAATAGTTTTTGAACCACACCTAACAAAAGGTGAAGCTCAGGAGGGGGAATATAATTTAAAACAGGTGTTTCTTCGTCGCCAATGATTAAAAGTATGTTTATACAATTTTCTAAAAAATAATTGCCCTTTTTTATATGATTCATTGAACAACAGTTTAAAAAATACAAAAAAAATATTTCAAACAAAAACGCTTACTAAAATCTATGGCTTTTGTTATATTTCCTCCAGATTGTTGCCATCAATTTGTATTTTCTGTAATACTTTTTATAGTTCTGAATGATCCTTTAATTTCCATTTCCTTTACATTTACATCACACCATGGGCAAGTGTGAGTGGATGAATTTGACTGAAGACCAAGGAGAATTATAATAAGCTTAAAGTCAGCCCTAAAAGTATAGGAACAAATTTCACATATGGACTGCAGATCTAACGTCTCAAAGAGGCTTTTAATGTTAGCATAAGACTCAAACAACTTTGGTCCTAAGCCAATTATGAATAGTTTTTTAATTCCAGCACTTTTATATTTCTTCCACCACCACTACCAATGCCAATTTTTAGATGAAAATCTTCAGGTAATTCTCTAATTTCCAAAATATATGATAGAAGACCAGATAAATCTGAGCAGTATACAAAAATTAATATTAACTGAATTAACATTTTTCCTTTAAATTATTTTCTAAAATGTTTAACTTGAATTCTAGTTCAGAATGCTACCAAAATAGTCTTTTACAATGTATTTATTGTTATAATAGACCACGTATTTAAGATTTGTGTTGTACTTAGCTTTAGTTAAATTTGGCGATAAAACCACTTAGTTAGGGAAGAATTATAATTATTCTAACTTATTAGTTAACATTTTTATGCAAAATAAAACATATAACTGTAATATGATTTTTTTGACAAATTATTGTTTCAGTTTTTGGTCTCAAAATTCAAAGTCACGGTACGTCCCTGGATCTATGGAAATGATTTAGTTATTCGATGATTTTGAAAGAACGCATTATGGCCATTAAAAAATTACTAATTTTACAAATTATATATTTTTTATTTTGAATCATATAAAAACCGAGATAAAAACCGAACAGTGAACGGATAGTGTGCATTGTCCTATTCGTTTACATAGAGTAATTTTTAGAGTAAAATTCAATAAATACGCTCATTTGAAAAGCCCGCGCTTCGATCCATTTAAAACAAGCCCTACTCAATAGATGGCGCCACTTCTGTAGGACCATTTCTCAGTATGGCAGAGTCCATTCTCTTTCTAGCTAGGTATATTCTTTGGACTAAATATTTTATGTAAACGGAACGGAGCTGATATGGAAGGTATACTGAGAATCAACCTTAAATTGGCATCATAGATTAATAACCCATAATGGGGGTGTTTCAGAGAGAGAACTTCTTGAAATGTCATTTCTCAGTTATGTTATAATTATCTTATCAAAAAATTTGAACTCAACAAAGATCTATTTAAATAGTGTTTTTTTTTGAAGCCTCTAAATACACAGGAGTTTATAAATCTGTCAAATCTAGACTAAATTGCTTCTATTACTAACAAACCAGCCTACATAAAACGTTTTCCTATGTAACAGAATTTTCCAAAACTCTAATTATATTGTGAAATTTTTAAATTGATGCCTTTATGTTTGTATACATTCGTAGCGGTTTTCCTTAAAATCATCCAGTCTGAATAAATTGAGTTTTCGTTCTTTTTTTCTAAATATTTATTAGGTTTTGACCTAGTCTGTTGAGTTTTCAAACATTTCTTTGAAAATTAATTAGCTGGTGAACTAAATTGACGTTAAAAATAGTTTATTACCCATATTAATGCAGAAATTTTGCTCAAAAATATGTTTATCTGCACAGTTAAATTTAGTAGACTTTTCAGAATATAATATTAAAATAATTATACTAAAGAAGAAATTTGATTAAATTGATAAGTTAGGCACAAAAATAGGTATAATTTTTGTGTCTTAACTACTTTAATAATTTATTTAATTTAATTACATCATTAATAAAAAATATCCTCTATGGTGGATTTATCTCTCCAAAAAATCATATTGGTATTTTGCCACTGTAAAAAAATCTACAAAATAAAATAGTTACTTTTTGTAAACACTGCTGATTATTCTTACTGATTGAACACTCAAAAAAACATTTTTGTTTTCTATTGCATTCGATAATAACTGTTAGAAAAGTTATAACAATGTTTGATTCAAGCAGTCCTTCCAGTGACGAAGAATTTTTAGTGAAGTGTACAGGGTGGGTTAAATTTGACGCTTTTAAATGGAAACACCCTTTTCTATAGGAGATAGACGAAAACTAGTATCGGCGTCTGGAGCTCAATTTTCATCAAAAACATGATGGTGAAAACCGCACATCAATATCTGCTACCGTTTCGGAGTTACGGGGTGTTTTTCAAAAATATGCATTTTTAACAAATAGCTGTAACTTTTTTGCTATGGAAAATTTTGTATATCTATGAAAACATTTCCAAAGCACCTTTTTACGTAGAATTTAATGGATTAAGTATATATTTTTTTTAATTAATAATTTAAGAGTTATCAACAAAAAAATTGATTTTTTATTTGGGACACCCTTTATATTTTTAATTAACTGAAAAGAATTTAAAATTACCTTTCTAAAAATCTAAAAATATAGCACACTTGATATTTTGTTATAATCCCCTTCGAAATACAGAATTTTTAAAAGTTCGCCACTTTTAACTAGTAGGCTTTGGACCCCTTATTGATGATATGCCCCTAACGGAACTCGAAAACATATTTTTCCAGCAAGACGACGCACCGCCTCTGAACGCTGAAGTTATCAGCAAATTTTTGCAGCCAATTTCAAGAATAATTGGATAGCTAACCAAGATCCCAGCCGTTGGCCGTCGAGGCCGCCTGACTTAGTACCCATGGATCTAATCCTATGGATATATTTGCGGAAGAATAAAGGTTCCTTATTCTTCCGTATAATCTAGACAAGAATTAAAAATACTTAGCAGTTATGAGAGGGTATCTTTCGCCTCCAATGAGTTAATGAATTCCGCGAGAAATGTTCAAAAACTGCCCCGTCTGTCCATAACAGAAGACGGTCGATATGTCGAACACCTGTAGCAAACTCTCATGTCTTGGTTTGCTATTTGTTTTTATTGTTATTAGACATAGTTTAAATGTGTTGATGTTGGTTAAATATATTTTAAACTGTTATAAAATTCTGCATCTCTCATAGCAAATATTATTTTCGTTTTAATTGATGCCTGTGTTCCGCAATGTGCATATATGTTTTATTTGTAATTTTATGACGTAAATTTTTTTGAATTGATTTGTATTGTATGACATTTTTTGTTTTTTTTTATTATTTGTATATGTGTTTTTGTGCTTTTTTGTTTTGTGAATGCTTTGTCGATGAAGCTGTTTTGGCTTTTTGTACAATAAAGCGTTGTTATTTTGTTAATGCTCACTGCTAGAATTTTTTTGCATTACAGCCGGTGCCGTTCAAAGCCTACTTATTTAAAGCCGGGCGAATTTTTATATACTCTTATATCTCGAAGAGGAATCGAGCAAAATATCAAGTGTGTTATATTTTTGGAAAGATAATTTTAAATTATTTTCAATAAATTAAAAATATACAGGATGTCCCATATAAAAAATCAAATTTTCTGTTGATAATTCTAAAATTATTAATTTAAAAAAAATTATACTTAAACCATTAAATTCTACGTAAAAAGGTGCTTTGGAAATGTTTTCATAGAAATACAAAATTTTCCATAACAAAAAAATTACAGCGATTTGTTAAAAATGCATATTTTTGAAAAACACCCCGTAACTCCGAAACGGTAACACATATTGATGTGCGGTTTTCACCATCATATTTTTGATGAAAATTGAGCTCCAGACACCGATATTAGTTTTCGTCTATCTCCTATAGAAAAGGGTGTTTCCATTTAAAAGCGTCGAATTTGACCCACCCTGTACAGTACAGTTTTTCACGTAGAATGCAGTGACGTAACTAGTTCTTCGTTAGAATCTGTCTTTTTTAAATATGACTAAAACTTTTATTTAAAAAAAGCGATATTTCGTATATTATTTTATTTTCCTTGTTACGGGCTTTCTAAAATACTTATTTTCATAAACGGTGTAAAAATGCATTATTTAACTTTATTACATAATCGTTTTAAATTAGGTAATCAAAACAATCAACTAATTTATTCGACGTAAAATGTTGGCTATTAGCATGTTATTTAAAAGCAGCACAAGTTCAGTTTCCGTGTAGTTTATCAAAATATCACGATGCACAGCAAAATTATCTGATAAAATTAAGTTAAATAAAATAAGAGCCGTTTAGCAGTTTAGCAGTACCTAAATAAATAAGTATAGAGTATATTATAATTTTAGAAAGCTCATAACTCATCATATAAAATAGAGAAATAAGAAATAAATTTAAACTAAGAAGGCTAGGATAAATCTGTGTGTAGCATATTTAGTTTCATAATAAGTAGAACAATGATGTGAAAACGGCATCTTTATATCTCTACTCATAAAGCAGAAACCCCATAAAACACAAAAAATGGGACACCCTGTACATCTAGCAATCGCCAGTCGATATAAAAATAGATATCACACACAATAGTCTTAAAAATGGAAGGAAAATACAATATTGTCTTCATATTTGTGAAGAAATACATGTCCATATTTATGTAATCGTAGCGACAAAAATAAAAAAAATAAAAATAGTGTGCATGATGCCTTTACAAAAATATCTGAAGAAAGGGGGATTGACTTCAACGTTTAATTAGGATGTCATATTTCATAGTTTCGATATCAATGACATAATAAACTTTACTCTATTGTTGACTCGCCTTGATACTGAAATATTCGGATTTATTAAAAAAAATTATATTATTAAAATTCAATTTTTATTTTTGACACGACAAAGGATTGCCGTTTTATAATAAAAATTTTAGAGGTTACTAGATATTTCCTAATAAACATGTAGCTGCTATATTAAAAATATATTGTGGTGTGTTGTTGCATAATCGACTAATTTCCAAGCATCGAATGGACGAAGGAAGGAAGTGAAGTGAGGAAGGGAAGTAACGCGAGGAAGGGACGAAGGAGCGAAGTGTGAGTATGGGGCTTATACGTATCAGCTTCACAAAAAGTCACGTGACGCTGCCTCATTTTTTACTAAATATATTATGATAAATTCACACAAGTTTTGTGAACATGTCTAGGAGACATGCAATTTTACTACAAGATTGTATTTCTGATTTAAATTTAGTTTTTAAATTCACAAAACTCATTGTGAAAATAATATCGTTTAGTAATAATTATTTAATATTGCAAAATTACGTTTTTTAGTGAAATTATGCAAAAATATCTTATTTTTACGAGTTTGTTTTATTAAAAACAAGCGTGTACCAGCGACTTCGTTCGCGTCGAATTAATCATTTGTAATGGTGATAATAAAGCAAAGCAAGACTTTCGACAAAGTTTACAGAATAAAATATAAGTTCGGTCACTTAGCATCGGCACTTTGAAAATCGCGTATCAAAAGCCAGAAGCCGCCTCGTCGGATACGCCGGATTTCGATGAAAACAGGAGTGGAAGCCGGGATAAATAGAAGCCGAATTTTTACCGATCCCAATGTGCGACAAGGTGCAGGGGAACGTGGTGTATTTCAAAATACCTAATGGTAAATCTACAAAAGAAAAAATATACTATCAGTTTATTGGTGTATTACATATAAATATTTAGACATGGCAAGATAAAAAAAGATAAAAATAAATTTTAAAAACAAACACAAAAATAAAGCTACACAATATCAACAGTAAATAATGTAAAAGTATATTACGTAACGAGTGTTTAGGAAAAAATAATATTACGCACGAGTGCAGTATTCCATGAGTGCGTAATATGAGTTTTCCAACACGAATTACGTACACTAAAAAATTCAAAGCTGATACTATTAAATGTCAACAAATTTTGATGTTTAAATGGTATCCTCGGTATTTTTACGTTATTCGATAGAAAATGATACTCTGAGTAGAAAGACATATCATATGTCAGCTTTTAACAGTTTCACATAAGATTTATTTGAAAGTGTAACACGCGGTTTATAACGACAATTTGACTCGAAATACCAAGTGTGTGGCATGAAATTTCGTAAAATACTTTTCCAAATATACTAATGAGCAATCCTCTTTCCATTTGAAAAAAATTAAGATATGGTTAAAATTACCATTTAGACATCTTTTAACCGGCCAAGACAAACATAGAAAACATTAGACGATCAAATCTATTTTTCCCAGGACTCCTTGATTAAAGTTTTGTTTTTAAAAGAGCTATGACACTCAATATTGAAGTTTTAAAAGATTTTTTTAAGCTAGAATGCCAAAAGTTGACATATGATATGTCATTTTATTCAGAGTGTCATGTTTTATCGAATAAAGTAGAAAAATGCCGAGGTTTCCGTTTAAAAATCAAAAGTTGTAGTCATTTTTGGTGAAACCGGAAGGGACCGAAAAAAATTGAAAACGTTAATCAATCCTAATTTAGGTCATATACTAACACACCAAATCTCGTTTTTTTATCTGAAAAAATAAAAAAGTTATAGGGATAAGCCACTTTTGAGACACACCCAGTATATGATTTTTCGTGTAAAAAAAATAAAGTGTTCTTGAATAATTCTAATTAGATATTTTAAATAATTTGTTTTCCAGTGGCGAATTTTCCAAAACTCAATATTATTTTTAAGAAATAATAAAAATAATTATGCTTTTTTTTATAATAAACTAATAAATAATTAACTAAGGCTAATGTGATCAGTAACATTTTGCAATGAAAATTAAATATTTACTTGAAAAATAATTCCATATGCATGCGAGACCACTCTGTAATAAGCCAAAATCAGAGTAATACGCCGAACGTGATCCGCCGTGTATGCTGGGTCCAAAGTCCACACACCAGTAATACACTGGGAAACACGTGCGTGAAGCGGCTTTTGATACCTGCCGCCGGCACAAGTGACGGAACTTATATTTTATTTAGTAAACTTTGCTTTCGATTAACATACAAACTCGATAAAATGTTCTCACATTTATGTCAGCATGAGAAAAAACAATATGGCGATATTATTATATAACTTGGTTATATTTGAGGGGTAGCAGTTTAAGCAGAATCGTGGTTAAGAAATTTCCCAACTTTTTGGAACACACTGTATGATTTTTTGAAAAATTTCAAAATATGTAAAAAAACCAAATAAATTATGCTTGTCCAAGCGTTTTCCCGAAAGACTAACCGTTTTTTAAATAACAAATATTGTATTATTTGAGGGGCGTTTTCACCCTCTTGGAATTTGAGATTCGAGAAACCCCTCCTTATCGAACCTCTACACCCCACAGTCAATCCGTTTACCAAAAATCAGCTTTAAACGTCAAGCAGTTTAAGCAGAATCGTGATTACTCAATGGTCATATTTTATGAAACACCCTGTATAAATTTATAAAAAATCTTAAAATATGTAAAACAACAAAATAAAATATAGGTGTTTAAGAGTTTTTCCGAAAAAAAAAACTCACCGGTTTTTAAATAAAAAATATTTTATTATTTGAGGGATAGTTTCACCCCCTTAGAATTCGAGTTTCGAAAAATCCCTTCTTATCGAACCTCTACACCCTAAAGTCAATCTGTTTTCCAAAAATCAGCTTTTTACGTCAAGCGCTTTAAGCAGGATCGTGATTAATCGATGACCAGGTTTTTCGAAACACCCTGTATACATTTTTAAAAAATCTTAAAATATGTAAAAAAAACAAAATAAAATATACGTGTGACCTTTTTTTAAATAAAAAATATTGTAATATTTCAGAGGTGGTTTTACACTCTTGGAACCGGAATTTCGAAAAATCCCTTCTTATCCAACCTCTCTACACCCTAGAATCAACCTGTATGCCAAAATTGAGCTTCTTACGTTGAGTGGTTTGAGCAGAATCGGGATTAATCAGTATGTCAGGCACTTAAGGATTTTATATATTAGTATAGATACTTTAATGTATCAATATATATTTTTTGGGGAGAAATTACTTATATTATTTTCAGTGTAAATATCATAACAGCCCTATATAATTCCTTTGATAAAAATAACAAAAATAATTATAATTTTTTGAACCAAACCTATAAATTCTAGTAAAGAAATAGTTGAGATGTTTCACTTACCTTTCTTTAACAAACAGCAAAAACTAACCACAACAGTGTTCCTCCATATTGATATGACATAATACAAAAGTATCACATACTTCTTTTCTAAGACGACTTCAAAATATCCCTTCAATGAGCCAAATCAGCCGCAGCACACTGTAAATAGCAAAAACTTTGTCAGTTGTGGACAAAAACCGGGCAAAACTGTCGTGTGAAAAATTGTTTGTTTTTTTTCGTCACATTTTTGCAAAAATACTTGTTTTCGAGTGTTTTTTTTTGTAATATTACCTTTCTAGGAGTCTGTTACTTCTACTAAAGGGGTAAGTTTTTCAAAATCTTCATTTATTTACGTTATTTTAGTAATTTTCTGATAGAATTTTTAACCTATATGCCAAAACGTCAAAGTACGGGCTTCGCGCTGGTAGCGACAGTCAGGATTTTCCATGGCTATCGCGATGGATTTTCTGCGCGCCGCAGAGAGCATCGATGGAGAATTTCGATGCGATAAGAGACGGAATGTCGGCCGCTTATTATTATATCGTTTTGAGAGAATTTCATCGATTTTTTTTTTGATCGCTAAAAAGTTATTGATTACTATAAATTAATACTAAATTACATATACATTTTTGGTAACTTGTACGTTTATTTGTATGACTGGTATCGTATGGGAGTTATTATGTGTAGTTAGTTATACAGGGTGAATCCGAACTGTATTCCGGAAACTTCGGCAGCATATCCTGTAATTAAAAATAAGTAAAAAAGTTCGTATAAATATATGTTCTAAAATGCTTAGTTTCGGAGATACAGGGTGTAAAAGTTTCAATTTTATTTTTATTTTTTCCAAATAATTTATGAAGTAACGCCAATATTTGGATGAAAATTGGTGTCTGGTAGTTTTTCGACATGAGAAATTTGATTTTGATGTCAATATGACTCCTACTTGTAGAGGGCGCGACTTCCATATTTTTAACTGGTTTGAAGTGTAATAACTTTTAATCCGTACAAGTTATAAAACAACTTAGTAAAAAATATGTATTTACGACGTTTTTTACGTAAAAAAAATCCATTCTAAATATCTTAGGAACGGTTGATCGTAGCGATTTTTGTCAAAAGACATTTTTAACATAAAAAATCACGGAAATGTTAATTTTTTACTCAGTAGTTGTATACAAGTACGGACGAAAAGTTATTACTCTTCAAAACAGTTAAAACACATGTAGGTGGCGCCCTCTACAAATAGGAGTCATATTGACATCAAAATCAAATTTCTCAGTCAAAAAACTGCCAGACACCAATTTTCATCCAAATATTAGCGTTACTTCATAAATTATTTGGAAAAAACTTCAACACCGTGTATCTCCAAAACTAAGCATTTTAGGACATACTGCCGAAGATTCCGAAGTACAGTTCGGACCACTCTGTATATTGTGTAACTGGTATTATTGTAGGACACTTATTATCTGTTGTTATACAGGGTTGTTCACCACATACGGCACGGTATATTGTAGCTAAACGATGAGATTTTTACAAATTTTAAGTTTTGGGTTCGATGAAGGACTATTAGAGGTACAATTTAAAAATAATTTTACAAGATACAGAGTGTCCCAAATAAGTAAAAAATATCAAAGTTGTATTTTTTTAAACGGAACACCCTATATATTATTACATTTTTAGTTTCTACGATTAAAATAAAAGTAAATTTGCTTGAGATTTATTATACTTAAAAAAAAAAAAAAATTTTGAAATATTTTTAATTTTGTTGAAAATTGCAGTAAAAATTTAAAGGCTTCAAATTTCTCCAAGGTATCAAAGTTTTTAATGACTAAATATTTACTGAAGTTTATTTACTGATCAGTTATTGTGTTGCAATAATAAATAATACTAACATTATACAACCGTTTTTTAAATAACAAATATTGTATTATTTGAGGGGCGTTTTCACCCTCTTGGAATTTGAGATTCGAGAAACCCCTCCTTATCGAACCTCTACACCCCACAGCCAATCCGTTTGCCAAAAATCAGCTTTAAACGTCAAGCAGTTTAAGCAGAATCGTGATTACTCAATGGTCATATTTTATGAAACACCCTGTGTAAATTTATAAAAAATCTTAAAATATGTAAAACAACAAAATAAATTATAGGTGTTTAAGAGTTTTTCCGAAAAAAAAACTCACCGGTTTTTAAATAAAAAATATTTTATTATTTGAGGGATAGTTTCACCCCCTTAGAATTCGAGTTTCGAAAAATCCCTTCTTATCGAAACTCTACACCCTAAAGTCAATCTGTTTTCCAAAAATCAGCTTTTTACGTCAAGCGCTTTAAGCAGGATCGTGATTAATCGATGACCAGGTTTTTCGAAACACCCTGTATACATTTTTAAAAAATCTTAAAATATTTAAAAAAAACAAAATAAAATATACGTGTTTAAGCGTTTTTTCTGAAACTTGACCGTTTTTTAAATAAAAAATATTGTAATATTTCAGAGGTGGTTTCACCCCCTTGGAACTGGAATTTCGAAAAATCCCTTCTTATCGAACCTCTCTACACCCTAGAATCAACCTGTATGCCAAAATTGAGCTTCTTACGTTGAGTGATTTGAGCAGAATCGTGATTAATCAGTATGTCAGTCACTTACGGATTTTATATATTAGTATAGATACTTTAATGTATCAATATATATTTTTTTGGGGGAAATTACTTATATTTTTTTCAGTGTAAATATCATAACAACCCTATATAATTCCTTTGATAAAAATAACAAAAATAATTATAATTTTTTGAACGAAACCTATAAATTCTAGTAAAGAAATAGTTGACATGTTTCACTTACCTTTCTTTAGCAAACAGCAAAAACTAACCACAACAGTGTTTCCTCCATGATGATATGACATAATACAAAAGTATCACATACTTCTTTTCTAAGACGACTTCAAAATATCCCTTCAATGAGCCAAATCTAGCCGCAGCACACTGTAAATAGCAAAAACTCTGTCAGTTGTGGACAAAAACCGGGCAAAACTGTCGTGTGAAAAATTGTTTGTTTTTTTTCGTCACATTTTTGCAAAAATACTTATTTTCGAGTGTTTTTTTTTGTAATATTACCTTTCTAGGAGTCTGTTACTTCTACTAAAGGGGTAAGTTTTTCAAAATCTTCATTTATTTACGTTATTTTACTAATTTTCTGATAGAATTTTTAACCTATATGCCAAAACGTCAAAGTACGGGCTTCGCGCTGGTAGCGACAGTCAGGATTTTCCATGGCTATCGCGATGGATTTCCTGCGCGCCGCAGACAGCATCGATGGAGAATTTCGATGCGATAAGAGACGGAATGCCGGTCGCTTATTATTAGGTATCGTTTTGAGAGAATTTCATCGATTTTTTTTTGATCGCTAAAAAGTTATTGATTACTATAAATTAATACTAAATTACATATACATTTTTGGTAACTTGTACGTTTATTTGTATGACTGGTATCGTATGGGAGTTATTATGTGTAGTTAGCTATACAGGGTGAATCCGAACTGTATTCCGGAAAGTTCGGCAGCATATCCTGCAAATAAAAATAAGTAAAAAAGTTCGTATAAATATATGTTCTAAAATGCTTAGTTTCGGAGGTACAGGGTGTAAAAGTTTCATTTTTATTTTTATTTTTTCCAAATAATTTATGAAGTAACGCCAATATTTGGATGAAAATTGGTGTCTGGTAGTTTTTCGATATGAGAAATTTGATTTTGATGTCAATATGACTCCTACTTGTAGAGGGCGCCACCTACATATTTTTAACTGGTTTGAAGTGTAATAACTTTTAATCCGTACAAGTTATAAAACAACTTAGTAAAAAATATGCATTTACAACGCTCAGTTTATAATCATCTGCTGATGATGCTAACATGGTTAGCGAAACGCGCGTCCAGTGTAAAAGTAAAAGTGTTTTGGTGTATTGTGGTGATTTAGTGTTTTTATTTTGCTGTTTAACACCAAAGGTTCCAACCCTCAACTGTAACGGTTTTTACTTTAAAAAAATCCATTCTAAATATCTTAGGAACGGTTGCTCGTAGCGATTTTTGTCAAAAGACATTTTTAACATAAAAAATCACGGAAATGTTAATTTTTCACTCAGTGGTTGTATACAGGTACGGATGAAAAGTCATTACTCTTCAAAACAGTTAAAACACATGTAGGTGGCGCCCCCTACAAATAGGAGTCATATTGACATCAAAATCAAATTTCTCAGTCAAAAAACTGCCAGACACCAGTTTTCATCCAAATATTGATGTTGCTTCAGAAGTTTCCGTAGAAAATGCATTTTCTTGTAATTTAGAACTTATTTATCAATATTGACATTTTAGATTATTTTTAAAGATGTACCAAATTTTTAAAGAGTACAGATACTAATATTGTCGATATAATTCGTTTATTTCATTAAAAAATAAAAAAAAAACTGTTTAAACATTTGTTAAAGAGGACCAATTAATATGATTCCAGTATTCAAACTACATTAACTGACTGTTTGCGTTGATTAATAATAATTGCTCCAAATACTAAAAAACTGAATTTTGTATGGGTATTAGACAGTGTGATAAAAAGTGACACCTTAAAAATGATATTTTATTTTTTAATAAATGTTTATTTATAACCACAGAGACTTTAATTTTGATAACTTATTATTATATTTATTTCTGACTCAAATCCACATTTATTTAGAATAATTTATTAACGAACACACAATTAAGTATGTAATTAATTAGTATATGGGCGGAAATAATGGTGTTATATTTAATTAATGGTATACTCTTTTTATAAAGATTTAAATAGTTTTCTTTTGCATACAAATGGGCTAGTAATATTATCGTTTTGCTAAAAACGATAATATTACTAGTCTGTACATTTTGTACATTTGTTGCTTTAAAAACAATCTAAAATGTCAATATTCCATGGATATATTGATAAATGAGGTCTAAATTATAAGAAAATGCATTTTCTACTAAAACTTGAAGGGATAGGTAAAAAATGGTATAATGCAATTTGATAGACAATTTAATTGTGCATCTGATTCTCCTAAAATATACAGGGCATTCTATTTAAATTAAAGAAGTTGTTGCCGTTTGAAGTTAATAATTATTTAAAGTAAATTTTTAGACACTCTCTATAAAGTAGTATTATTTTTATTATTGCAACACAATAACTGATCAATAAATAAACTTCATTAAATATTTAGTATTAAAAACATTGATACCCTTGGAGAAATAAAGCTTTAAAATTTTTACTGCAATTTCACAAAATTGAAAATATTTCAAAAACGTAATGTTTAAGTATAATAAACCTTAATCAAATTTACCTTTATTTTAATCGTAGAAACTAAAAATGTAATAATATACAGGGTGTTCCATTTAAAAAAATACAACTTTGATATTTTTTATTTATTTGGGACACTCTGTATCTTGTAAAAATATTTTTAAATTGTAGCTCTAATAGTCCTTCAACGAACCCCAAACTTACAATTTGTAAAAATCTCATCGTTTAGCTACAATACTCCGTGTCGTATGTGGTGAACAACCCTGTATAGGAAAAATCGGTATTGAAGCTACAGGGTGTAGATTTTCTTCCAGATATCTTTTTACCATAGAACAAAAAAAATATTGATCCCTTAATAAAACTTAAACATACGAGTATTAAGTAGTTAACCTGTAGGGTCAAGTGGTGGTAAAAAGGAGAAATTTTTTCATAACTTTTAGATTTTTCCTTAGTTTTAAGGGTTTCTATTTAAATACAAAAGCACGTGGTCCCACCTTTATTTATTTTTATAAGCTTTTATTTAACTTTCTTTGTATGTAACTATGTAACTATCTACATACATATTTTATGTATGTATGTTTGTTCGGGCCAAATCTTGTAAGCTAAATTAGAACCACTTCCTTTTATTGTAGGAAATTGAAATTTGGCATGTAGGTTCAGTCCCGATGACAATACATTTTTTTGCAAGGCATGACCCGAATTTTTGACAGCTGTCAAAATGGCGGCCAAAATGGAGGCATTTTTGAGGTTTTTGATTTTTTAAAATTCTATTTATGAATGGATCGAACCCTACAGCTATGCACCGTAGTTCAGCCGTAGGAACTTCCGAGTTTTTTCAAGTTTGTACATCGATTAGAGTAAAACTGTATAGATTTAGTTTGATATTTGTAATCCACCCAGGATTTTGTACTTAGTTTAAGTAAGGGGGATTATGACGTCATACTTTCAGTTACTTTTCTTGATTTAAATTTCATTTATCTTAAATTTCATTTCTTTCATTTCTTGATATATTAACTTTTGACATTTAATAAATTGCTTAATCATTTTTAGTAGTATTATTTACAGTCTAGTCTTATAGTTAAGTTAGAGTCACTTAATTATAGTAAGATTTGAAGTTCATGGTAGTTGCACTCAACAGTTCGAGGTTAGTGTTGAAGTCTACTTAATAGTTACATCTTTATTGCCGAGTTCATAGAGTATAATCTCGTGGCGCCCTTTTATTAAGATCTTTGAACCCCGACCACCCGGCTGTTAAAATTAAAAAGCTAGTGGCCTCTATGTAACTCATTCTGCTTTAAGTAAACTTTGTGTTTTATTGAACTTCAAATTAGAAAAGGACGCGGCACTGTAAAAAATGTCAAGTTGCCACATTTGTTTATTTATTTCCTGACATTGACATTGACATTTTAGTTTTGTATTACGCGTTTCTGGTTTAAATAAATAGTATTGTGATACTTTAAGCTTAAAAATGCAAAGCTTACTAGCAGACCTTGCAGTCGGACATTGTTCTTTTTAGAACCTCTTTTAGTACGAAGTGTGCAAAATAGCTTAATAGCCGTAAAAAACTCATTGCAATTTTAATAGAATATTTTGAACGAGGAAGCTGTAGTAATGGCCCTTTATGCTCTTTAAGTGCTGTTAAGGAGGTGAGTTTTGTTGATGTAAATAGTTACTGTTTAAATATTTATTATTAATTTATATTTGTTTTCTGAAATATTTTGATTAAAAGAAAATATAAAAAGTGGGCAACGCTGTGCCGGTCAAGCTTAATCACGGGACTAAAGATGTATTTGATATGAATCTATAACTATTAAATAGAATATATATAAAAAGTAGGATTATATACTGAAAATAAATTATTACTGTAAAAGTTTAAATAAAATATCTCTGGATTGAAATAATCAAATAACCCTTTTTAACAATATTATATTAAACATTGTCAAAAATACCAAATAAGAAATATATATTTAAATTAAAAATTAAAAAATTTAACCACCTTTTATAGCTGAACGCGTCGTTTCCAATTACAATATTCATTTGCCTGTGTATACACGTGTCTACTCAATATAAATTCAATATGCCATAAATTTTGATATTTCCAATAGGACCAGCCAATTAAACACAGAGGCGTATAAAGAGTCAACCGTACAGCTCATTTCAAAACGGTTTCACAAATACATATTCGAGAAATATAAGATTGAAGCCAGTATCAAATATTTGGCTTTCTATATGAGTGTTTCAATGTTTTGATTGATATTTTGGATTATACATACAAAAAATTGGCGCCGGGAGGCACGTAAGCCGCCCATACTAAAATATGTTAATAAAAAGTTGGTAGGCAGTTCTTTTAGTTTCAAAGTAAAGGAATTTTGGTTTTCTTAATTTTTAATGTGGATCCCATAGTTAATGGAATGGTTTAAAAGAAAAAAATTGTTGGATGAACCACTTTTTCTACGAAAAAAAATAATTGAAAATTCCAAATTTTCACTACATTTCAATGCGAAAACTCCCTATTATAACCTTCATAAAGACAGTAAAATACAAGGTTATGCACAGTGTTGCCATACTCACCCTGTGTAAAATCGACGAAAACGTTCTGCTTTATATTCATTTTTTACATTTAGTACGCACTTTAAGAACACGAAAAAATTAAAAATATAATAAACGAGGCAAAACAAAAACACTATAAAAATAAATTGACAATAAAATCATTACACAGTATTTAGCACAATTGTTTAAAAATATATTTTTCCCGGATTTGTTCAGTAAGATTCCGAAATCGATGTGATCTGCGTACTTCCAAACACTCCCCACCAACAACCTAACCAATGCATTAACACCCCAAATAACCAGGCTAACCAATGCATTAACACCCTCCAAATAACCAGACTAACCAATGCATTACCACCACTCCAAATAGCAGAATATCTAACCTAACCTAACCAATGCATTAACACCCCCAAATAACCAGGCTAACCAATGCATTAACACCCTCCAAATCACCAGGCTAACCAATGCATTAACACCCTCCAAATAATCAGGCTAACCAATGCATTACCACCCTCCAAATAACCAGCCTATCTAACCTAACCTAACCAATGCATTAACACCCCCAAATAACCAGGCTAACCAATGCATTAACACCCTCCAAATAACCATGCTAACCAATGCATTACCACCCTCCAAATAACCAGGCTAACCAATGCATTAACACCCCCAAATAACCAGGCTAACCAATGCATTAACACCCTCCAAATAACCAGGCTAACCAATGCATTACCACCCTCCAAATAACCAGGCTAACCATTGCATTAACACCCTCCAAATAACCAGGCTAACCAATGCATTACCACCTTCCAAATAACCAGGCTAACCTAATTGAGCCTAATGACAAAACTTCATTGATTACGCGTCGAAAAACAGTATATATTAAAAAAACTTATATTTTCGTAGAACCTGAAAAATCCGCAAATTTTATTTCAGAAATTGCTTTAAAATAATCCACACTAACGAATAAGCTACTAGACAGTTCAATTTTTGTTGCACTAAAGTGATAACTTACCGTTTTAAGTCCCTCCACAACAACTTTATTTCAGAAGAAAATCATATAAAGTAATTTTATTGACAACGTCGCAAATTCTATGCGAAGGCCATAGATGACATACCGATGATCGATTAACTGTCAATCGAAAAAGTCATAAAATTGCTAGCTTGAGCTGATGTAAATAAATATATTTTCTTAATTTTTATGCTTACAAAGAAGATTCGTTACATTTTTGTGCTTAAATTAGATCATTCCACGTCTATATAAGGTAATAAAGTACTAATATGTGATGTTTTTACTGAATCCGTGTAGAAAATTTAACATATTTACTGTCCGTCGCCTGTACCTAAAATACGTTTTTTTGCCGCTTTTTAAAGATAAAACACATTCATCCAACAATTTTTATGCTTAAAAATATTCAGTTTAAGATAATCTTGCAAAAAAATCCCAAAAAAGTGTTAAATGCGTGGGGACCTATTGTGCACCAGAGCCATATTTTGTATTTAGGTCATTTATGACCCAAATAACTCATTTTGAGTGAGATTAAAAAAACTTTTTTTTGCCGATCTTAATAACCTACCATACCTATTGGTATGGTCGGCTAAAAATCATATACAATGCAAAATATAATAGTATATTGTTTTATTAGGAGTAAAAATGACACTCCTCGTGGCGAGGCTGTACGTTTGACATACAGCCGAGGCACAAAAATTAATTTTTACTCCGAATAGAACATGCTATTTTTTTCAAACTCCACAAATAATTTTTAAACAATTTCAAATGTTCAAAATAATACAAAAAAAATAAAATCTATACCTTATATGTAATTATATATCGAGGAACTATGGTTACGCTCGTTGAATTTGACACTTTATGTCAGTTTAATAATAATATATTTTCTTAATTTCTAAATTACTTTTTCCTACAAACGTCAGTAAAAATGTAATTTTTAACGCATGCTGTCACTGCCTAAAATGTGACATTATGTCACTGATGGTAAAAGTCATTTACTTTTTTAACTAAAAGAACAAGCAGGGTACAGCAGCTCGGTGTACTGTCACTGGAGCCCACGGATGTCAGCAGAGGTGGTACAGATGCAAGGCAGGTGTTTTAAATGATGAACATAAAAACCCTAAATAATATTGGTTGTCTTAGAAAAGAGCCTCAATTATAGAACAAGGACTAGCACAACGTGTAGGTGTCAATAAAGGTAATAAAGAAGGACTAATTAAATCTGAACTTTACCTCAACTAGGGTTTATGATGTCCAACAGGTACCTCTACACGGACAACAGGAACGGATGGAATTCTGGACTGTTCTGTGCTCTACGGTCTGGATCGGTCTTCTTGCTCTACAATTACGAACAACCAAATAAGACGGAAGAGGAAGATAACACTCAACTAATCTTTCTACACCACGTGGGCATGGAAAAGTAGAAAACCAGACAACAATACGAATAAAAATCAGTTGAGCATTGATTTAGAATAGGCAGAAGAATTATAGCAAACCTTGGAATCCTCGGGGACTTCTTGGGCACCTGGAATCGGAATATCGATCGGTCGGAAAAATTAGGCTATTTAATCCCTTACGGAAATTGGTCGGTGGTCCATACAAATCAACAAAATCCAACCACGTCTCTGACCAAATGTGTTCTGGAAGACTTAATCCTTCACTACGAAGACCTGCTATTCACCAACAGGGAATGCTTCACGAAACGTAGCCAGTTCTTCACGACGATATTCTCGGTCGAGGAGTACACAAGAAGTGATGCAAGGATTCGATTTCCTTCACAAAATCAGATTTGAACCGGAAATCTCCCTCCAGGATATAGATAGAGAACTATATATCTACTCTAGTCCAACTCACAAAATGGCATAAATAAAAAACGATGTTCTAGAATATTTTCCACTGCCATATTTCATATCCGGTCAATGAACGAACTTAACTCAGAAATTCCACAATTAAAATGAACGAATTGCACACTGCGATCCACATAAAAAATAAACGATTTAACTACGAAATTTTATCTGATAATTATAAAATTTCATTAACCAAAACAAAGGATAAATAAATCCAAAAACTTCTGATTTGATATGACAGTGACAAGTGACGGACTGGACTGGTGATATCAAAGATAAAGAGTGGTCGACAAACATGACCGCATCCAGTGACAATATTGTGTAGCTGTAGTTGTATAATATCGCGGTGTATATGGGGTTGCATAATCGTAAAATTTAAATAAAATAATATTTAACAATAAAATTATAGTAAACATGATGCAAAAATAATAGTTATTTGCGATAATTTATGAGCCAGCACACAGAGGTCGTAGCGAGGATATTTGACTGTTACAACAGCAGAGCTACCATCTGAATCTCTAGCGGGAAATTTAAATTCCGGTTAGTCAGCCCGGCGCCGAATATGTCCATGGTTGGCAACAATGAATTTAAAAATTGCGCCCTCGATTACGTAACTAAAGGTTTAATTGTTATCAAATATATTTGAAACACACTAATTTATTCCACTAATTTCGAAGGCTTTAAAAATAGTCTAATAATTGTGTCATTGTCATTGAGTTATTGTTGTTTTAAAAAGACACCCTGTATATAGGTTTTATATTCGTGTAAACTCGAGCAAAATCGATGTATTTGCTCTAGAAAATGTAATAATATTTGGCATATCGTATGTCACAGAGTATTGTGTTTGTTCAACTGAAGTAAAACAGAGACTAATAATTTGCAAGCATAGAATTTAGCACTTTGAAATATTATATATGTAAGGTTTATTTCAAAACATACACAATGAAAATAAAAAAATAATCTACATTAACTGAAAATTGGTCTTTAAAAAACATATTTATTTACAATAACGAATTGAAATAAATTAGTTAAATATTTCAATATTCAATCAAGGTTCATTGGTTCGAAAATATAATTAGAAATTATAATTTATTCAATAATCGTACTACAACGATATGTATTCTGCTCATATTAAAATTAAGCAGCCCTCCCATGCAAATTGCTATAATTTATGTTGAATTTGTTAATTGTTACGGATTGCGTTTTGCAAACTACAGATATTTGTGTTAAATATTCTTCTAGATTTTTGAGTCAATATTTTTTAATTTTCTTTCGTGTCGATTGCTGATTGAATTCGAGCTAGAAATGGCTCAAAACGAAACGAGTAAATTACCAACAGATATTCAGGCTGAGACGACAAACGCCATATCCAAACTACTTTCATTTAAATCCCGAATAACTTATGAAAAGGAATACAAAAATTTTTAAAAATCGAAGCAATTAAACAACGTGCGAGAAGAAATAAAATTTTTAACCTATCCTCGCTGTTAAAGTATCATTTAATCTACCCTTGCGGTTAAAGTACTATTTTTGATAGATATAAGGCAATTTTAACAGTTGCCATGGAAAAAAATAAAAAAAGATTTTGAGGCTTGATCTATAAATTATATCTTTCTCCTACCCTCTGATAAACCCTTCGAGTTTCTTAGAAACTCAATTAGAAAAGTTTTCAAAAGAAATAAAGTTAGTGAATGTTATAACAATTTATAAATTTATAGCAGCAGAAACAAAGGAATAAATAAATAAAATTATGTAGGGAAAGAATGCCATATACAATAAAGTTTTTTTCATTTAATATTGTTGTTAACTATTTGTAAAGTGTTTCTTTTTTATTGTTGTACCTTACCACAAAAACACTACTTTAAAACTATTAACTACTAACTATTATTTACGTAGGAAGTAGAGTTCGATACTCTTCGGCTTCGAGTTTGAGACGACCCGTGTGTGTACGGTCTTATTCTACCTTGAAAATTAAAAAAAAAATTAAATTTTGAGAACCACTTTCCTTCGAGAGTCTTTTTTGGGTTTTCTGTCTTGTTAATTTAATCTACTACACCTAATGTGGCCATATTATCAAAATATTCTGTTTTTTAACTAAAAATTAGGGAAATTAAATTTTCAATTTTTTTTGCGAAAAACACCTCATAGTTTCTGGCGTCGAAATATACTACCCTTAAAAATATTTGCACTTATTTAAGACTCACCCTGTATAATCCATATTATACTTTTTTCAACTATTCTATTTCTATTTAACAGTAAAGATACCTATTTATTGATTTACTGTAAACGCTAAAAATAAAAATAAAAACATCGTTCAAGTTTCCAAACGTACAACTTTAAATTCACCTGCCGTTTCTTAGTTTTTCTTTCTTTTATTTTGTTCAACTTTACGCCAGCAAACTACTTTACAGCATGTTACCCTTTTGATATACAGTGGCGCTTTCTGAAGTGTAATGGTGGGATAAGATCCATAAAACACATAAGTTCGTAAGAGAAAGCTTTAAACTTAAGTTTGACGCTTTTGAAGTTTACTGCCGTTATTTGTTTTAATTGAAAATTTAAGCCGTTATGTAGTAAATTTACTGTGTGCATTTATTGTTTATATATTTTGAAAAGTTTTGTTACAGCCAAAAAACTTATTACTTAAATATGATTATTAAGTTCTATTAATTCATATTATTAAAACATCTAAAATACAAATATGTATTTTTAAAATTAATTATAAGTTCATCTTATCTCTCTTAAAAATTGCTACTTCCCAAAATTTCGCATTAAAAAAATGCAATCTAACCTAACCATAATATACCATATAAAATTAAATAATTGAAAGTTCCCATCGCTAATATTCGGCATTTATTTGATAGGAACAATACAGGGTGGTCCGAACTGTATTCCGGAAATTCGGCAGCATATTCTGCAGATAAAAATAAGTAAAAAAGTTCGTGTAACTGTATGTCCTAAAATGCTTTGTTGATACAGGGTGTAGAAATTTCAGGTACGGACGAAAAGTTATTACTCTTCAAAACAGTGGAAACATATGTAGGTGGCGCCCCCTACAAATAAGAGTCATATTGACATTAAAATCAAATTCCTCATGTCAAAAAAACTCCCACACACCAATTTTCATCCAAATATTGACGTTACTTCATAAATTATTTGGAAAAAATCGAAATAAAAATGAATCTTCTACACCCTGTATCTCCGAAACTAAGCATTTTAGCACATATATTTATAGCAACTTTTTTACTTATTTTTATCTGCAAAATATGCTGCCGAAGTTTCCGGAATATAGTTCGGACCTCCCTGTATATTGTTACGTATAGTATTACGAACTATATTTAAATATGTTACACGCATAGTTGTAGGCCCTCTATCCTATCATCTCTTCCAACTTTGTAACTAGATTTCCTATTGTCTACGATGTTAAACTACGAAAATGCAATTGGATATCTAAAAATAGTATTGTCACTTGCCGTTTCTGATAATATTACAATTCATGCGTCTGACATATCAATACATCCTTGTCGAAGTGGAGGTTAATATTTGAAATACAATAAATAACACTACGTCAACATATTAGCATATATATATAATTATGTATGCTAAAATGAACTAAAATATATTCAATTTATAGGTAATATCAAGCAACTTTGGTTTTCTATAATTAAACGTGACAACATCGACTTTTTTTGCCCGAATTCCTTCCGCTGTTTTAGATTCGTTTGTCAGATAATAGATTATCTACCTTAAGAATCCCACTATTATTTTAAATAAAAATACCATCATAACTTATTGATATACGATACGCATATTATTTTTAAACTAAAAACCATATTGCAATCTTGCCATATATTACAAAGTCAACGAAAACGCAAAGTTTTAATAAAAAAAGAAAACAAAACAAACAAAAAAACATATTTAACTCAATTTAGAGCTAGCAAATTGACCTCAACCTGAAACTGCTTGTATTCTGCGAACGAATATTTACCTTTTTTTATTTATTTTGCCTGTACGATTACGTGTTCTTTCATTCTTCTATTTTGTCAGAGGAAAAAACTTGAATCTTTGCCAAAAGGCACGAGATAAATGTATCATATACAAACAGAATGTCGAACACCTTTCCTTTGTTCTTTCGGTTTTTTGATCGAATTTTAATACTCATCTTTTTGTTGTTTTTCGGAGGAATGTATAAAGAAAAAGTACTGAAATATTCAGGTTTCTGTTTTATTTTTGTTTATGTTACATATTAAATTATAGAGATACGTGGAATATTATATTTTATAGGCATTTTTTTTCGTTGGAATGTATTAAAAGAGATACTGTGTATTTTCTTTTATAATAATTTCTAGTATATTCAAAGTCACATCACGTCTTTACGTAGAGTGCTCAATTGAGTATATTACGAGGCAGATACAGTGTGCTCAGATAACTACCCTATTTGCAATATTTTATTGATTTTCTTCTTACTACAAATTTTAAAATTCTTTTTAGCGTAATTTAAAACATTTTTTGTCTCTCTACATTTTGTTACTTCAGTATGTGAAAGTGAGTTCTGATTCATAAATTATGTAACCCTTTATAGATTGATGGTCGCAAAACAAACTTATTGCCTATGTGATAGTCAGGCAATACAGGTTTTTTTGAGCATCAATTCACTTGACTGCTTGACTCGTGTAAACGTATTTTCGTGTAAGCGCCGTTGCCAAGAAGAAGAAATATTCCTCAATTTGCGTAATTTTTCCAAGAATAACCATTCTGTCTTTTCTCTTTGCAGATAGCAATTTCGTACTGGGCAATGCTCAAGTTCCAACCCTGTATCCCATCGTTTACTGCTCCGATGGGTTCTGCGAGCTGACCGGGTTTGCCAGGGCGCAAATAATGCAGAAGGGGTGCGCCTGCAAGTTCCTTTACGGTCCAGAGACCAAAGAAGAGCACAAGTCGCAAATCGACAAGGCCCTGGAATCGAAAAACGAACTGAAACTCGAAGTTATATTTTATAAGAAGAACGGTAAGCCTAGAAAGATGATTATTTCTTAATATTAGTAGGATATTGTGCAATATACAGTGTATTTATATACAGGGTCCGGCAATAGTGCATTGGGCATAGAATAGATAGTTCCTGGAATAAAAAAAACTTAGTTAACTAAATTTTATTTAAGTACATACAGCCATTACTCGCTGACGAGTATTTGACACGCATCAGAAGATGGCCACGCAAGTTGCTTTCTTTCATGAGCTTATGAGCTATGCAAAGAACTTGAAATAATATCAATGAAATTCAAATACATATACAGGGTTGTTCACCACATACGACACGGAGTATTGTAGCTAAACGATTAGATTTTTACCAATTGTAAGTTTTGGGTTCGTTGAAGAACTATTAGAGCTACAATTTAAAAATATTTTACAAGATACAGAGTGTCCCAAATAAGTAAAAAATATCATAGTTGTATTTTTTTAAATGGAACACCCTGTATATTATTCTATTTTTGGATTCTACGATTGAAATAAAGGTAAATTTGATTAAGGTTTATCACACTTAAACCTTACCGTTTTTGAAATATTTTCAATTTTAAGAAATTGCAGTAAAAATTTTAATGTTTCATTTCTCCAAGGGTATCAAAGTTTTTAATACTAAATATTTACTGAAGATTATTTATTGATCAGATATTGTGTTGCAATAATAAAAATTTTACTACCTTATACAGAGTGTCCAAAAATTTATATTAAATAATTACTAGCTTTAAACGGCAATAACGTGTTTAAGTTAAATGGAACACCCTGTATATTTTACGTGAATCATATGCACAATTTAATTGTCTATCAAATTTTATTATACCATTTTTACCTATCTCTGCAACTTTTCGTAGAAAATGTATTTTCTTATAATTTAGACCTCATTTATCACTATACCCATGGAATATTGACATTTCAGATTTTTTTTTAAGCAACATATATGCAGAAAATGTACAGGTGGTAAATATTGCAAGCCTATTGGTATACCAAAAAAACTATTTAAATCTTTATAAAAGAGTATACGAATTAAATATACCACCATTATTTCCGACCAAAAATTAGTTAATTACATACTTTTAAATTGTTTTAATTAATAAAGTATTCTAAATAAATGTGGATTTGGCTCAGAAATCAATATAATAATAAATTATGAAAATAAACGTCTCTGTTTTTATAAATCAGCATTCGTCAAAAAATGAAATAAAATTTATAAGGCGTTACTTTTTACCACACTGTCTAATACACACACAAAATTCAGTTTTTTATTATTGGAGCAATTATTATTAATCAACATAAACAGTCAATTAATGTAGTCTGAATACTGGGATCATATTAATTGGTCCTTTTTAACAAAAATATTTAAACAGTTTTTTATTTTTTTTATGAAATAAGCGAGCTATATCGACAATATCAGTATCTGTACTCTTGGAAAATTTGTTACATCTTTAAAAATAATCTAAAATGTCAATATTCCATGGGTATATTGATGAATCATCAAGACAGATGCTTGACGCACTTTTGCCGGACCCTGTAAATTAATAATTTTCCTTCGAATCGTATATTATTTTTTTTGTTCGCTTACTTATTATTTAAGTGAAAATATATTCCTTTTGTTTTTACAGTATGCATGTTACAGTATCAAATATAAATTAATATAAAAGAATTGAGAGACTCGTGTATGTTGCAGAGTTTATTCCCTAAACCCGTGTATTCATTATCTTTCTAAAGTAACATTTAAAACAATTAATAAAACTTTACAAAGGCAGAACAGAAACGAATGTAAAATGACTCGCGTATATTCAGTTCGCATCGAAGCTACAGATAAATGGAACACAGGAGAAAAAAGGTTTTCTTTTATGTTTTGTGCTAATGAAAACGTGCGTAAAATGTAATTTTCACGTACAAAACCGTTTAAATCTCCACAAAAAAAAGTGCGCAGTATGTTTTTGTTTATAGAAATTATGTTATATTAATTGAAAATCTTTGTTTCTTTAGTTAAAAACTTTTTAGCAGAAAATTTATTAATTTGTTTTGTCGCGCCTCAGATCGCCTCGGCGAGTGACTTCCAGCATGACAAATGAACAAATTTACGTAACGGACAAAAAATGCTTAACGTTTCGGAAAGTTTATCTCTTTCCGTCGTCGGAAGCAAAAAAATACGAAGAATAAATAAAAAAAAACTATTTAAAATATTTTTTTTATTAACACTTTTTTTTAAACAGATACGTCTACAAAAACCGTTGACGTTTTGTTAAATTGACGTTATATCGATTTAAACTTATAAATTAACAATTAACTACCTGATAACAATTACTTAATAAGGCAAAAACCAAAAAGCTTCAAACTTTCTGTATGATTATTTTTAATTCGTTTTTAATTTTTACGTATGTTATATTTACTTATGTATTTAGTTCGTTAATGTTGTTCATTGTTTGTTGGTTAAGGTTTGCCAATAATAATTGTATAAAATGATATTTTAGTTATTAAATTTAGTTCGTAAAAATCTCTTTTTATTCTGTTATTTAAAAAATAATCACTTCCTTCGAAAAAGAAATATAAAGAATTAAAAAGTTATAATTTAATAACAAAGGAAAGGGCGTTATTGAATAAGATATTAAATTTAATTCCTTCGCTGGATAAGATTATTTTACGACTGATAGAAATGAAATTCAGGGAACGACTAAAAGAATAAAAATTGAAAGAATACTGAAGAATTTGAACAAAGCTTGTGAGTCTTTTGTAACTTTTCAATAAGAAAATCTAATAACAAAGCTTGCTATCATAAATTTTTTATTTGTACTTTTAAAAATACTTTTCAGGTAAAGTATAATACTGTAGAAATGTCACTTAAGAAATGTTAAGAAATGAGAACTTGGTTTTTTAGAGTATACTCTAGAAAATTAAAATATACAGGGTGTTTCAGAAAAACATGTGCCATCTCTAGTGGGGAGATTCCTCACGTAAAAATAAGATTTATTTTTCATATCAACATAGGTCCGATTCTGCTTTCTATGAATCTATGAATCTATGAATCTATGAATTATTCTATGAATCTTTCAATGAACCTATCTTGATTCTAAAAATACGTAGTAGTTCCTAATTACAGAATTAAAACGTATAATAATGTGACAAAAATTAGTTATACGAAATCAAATGCTCAAAATGCTCATTTTTCTGTTGAGCACATAAAATGATACTGACTGCAAAGCAGTGTTTTATTTTGTTAACAAAATAAAATCTTTTTAAGTAACATTATTCTATAGCAATCTTATTTATTACTCACAAAACACGTTTAGAGAAACAAGTTTCGTACATAACACTTTTAATGAACATCCGCTACTGGACGGAAGCAAGAAAGAAAAAAATATTTGAAAGATCGTAGTGGAAAATACCAAATGTCACAAGACCCTGGAAACGTTTTGTTCCTTTTATTTCTCCAAGTCGTTCGTTAAAAAGGAGAATTTGTTTTCCAGTTCCAGCCTTGGCCGGACATTTCTGGATGTTTGTAGGCGAGATACAAATGTGGAGGCGGCTGTAATTTCCTTTGTATAAAACGTACTTGCGACTGTAGTTTAATGTGAAAATGTGAGTAAAATCTAAGAACACTTTCCGTGTTTACAGTACGTATAAGTTTTGTTCAAAAATTAAAAAAAAATAATATCTGTAATTTTTAACATTTTTTTTTCGAATTGGAAGCAAGATCTGTGATAAATAATTTTCTTCTTTCAGTGCCTATCCTGTATGGATGTTGGCAATCATGCTGGTCCAAGCGTTTAGTGTAGCATCTGTCAAAGTCCAAGCTTCCACTCTATGAATAGTAGAATGTAGAATGTTTAGGAGGGGAATTAGTCACCGCGACCTTAAAGATCTATTGTGTGTTCCCCTTTCTTGAGTTATAACGAGTTATAACTCATCATACAGTCTCAAGGCTTTAACAAAAGCCAGTATCTGAGACGGCTCCACAGAGGGCAGCTCTCCATCCTTGACATCAGCCGTACCAAAGTTCATGGCACGGATGGTCGTCGTCTCGGCGCACTCAGTGATGAGGTGTTCTGGTGTTTCCCCATATTCCCTACAGAATCTGCATTCGCCGTTGTTTCTCAGCTTCAGCCTACTGAGGTGTTCGTTGAGGAGACAGTTTCCTGTTAGAAACCTCGTGACAATCCGAAGATTGTTTTTACTTAAATCAAGGAAAACCTTTGATTTTTCTCGGTCGTAGGTTCTGAGGAACTTTTTCGAGTGTCTTAGACCGTTGGAGGACTGATTCTTCAGTTCCGCTTTCAGTTGGTTTCCGCTTGGAAAACAGAATGGTTCTGGTCCAGTTAGTGGAGTCTTCGCTCCTTTCCTAGCTAGATCATTTGCTTTTTCATTGCCTTCTATCCCTTGGTGAGTAGGCGCCCAGAGTAGGAGGACTTTATTTTCTTTGCCCAACTCGTTGAGCTTCTCTAGGCATTCTTTGACCAACTTCGAATTGATGGTTACTGAGTTGATCGCGTTTAGTGCTGCATGACTATCGGATAGGATGGCAATTTCCTGTTTTCGATAGTTCCTTATCTAAGATAAATTGTACACATCTTTCGATAGCGTAAATTTCTACCTGAAAGATACTGGGGAAGGTGCCCATTGGTTCGGAGTATTTGGTTTTCGCCCTAATACTCCTATCCCTGTCCCTGCTTTGGTTTTGGAAGCATCAGTATACCACGTTATGGTATGGTTTTTTATATGTTGAGTAAGCGCTTCTTTCTTCCAATCCTTTTTATTACTCAATACTACAGTGAGGTGTTTCTCAAAATTGTAAATTCTTGGTATGTCATCCACTGGGAGTTGGAGAAGTCGAATTTTCTTTTTGAGGGTGTTCCAAGCCCCTGACCTAAAAATTCTCCCAGTACTGTTTCTGTCAATGACCATTCTAATCATTGGCATAACTATTTTAATTCGCATTGGCATAACTACCGACGACAATATGCAGTGGTGTTAGGTCTAAAATGACCTCCATTGCTGCTGTTGGGCATGTTCTCATGGCACCTGTGATACAGATACATGCCAGTCTCTGTACTTTGCACAGGTTTTGCCTTGCTGTATGTTGCTCTAGTTTTGTATGCCAAGCAACTGCTCCATATGTAATAATGGGTCTTACTATCATGGTATACATCCAGCGAAAAATTTTAGGGGCGCAGCCCCACCTATTTCCCGCCAGTCTTCTGCATATCATGAGAGCCTTTGTGGCTTTGCTGGTAATGTTCTTAATATACCTGTTCCAGAGAAGTTTACTATCCAAGGTTATTCTTAGATATTTCACTTCCTGTGATAGCAGTATTTCCTTTCCATCTAGATGGATTCTTTTCAAGTTTTTCAAACTTCGCTTTCTGGTGAATGGCACTACCGCGGTTTTATCTGAGTTGATGCTCAGCCCGACAGTCCTGCACCATCTCTCAGTGATGCGGAGTCCTCTTTGGATAATATCACACAGGGTGCCTTCATATTTCCCCCGTGCAATCATGACTATGTCATCTGCATACCCTATGCAGTGTATTCCCGCTAGAGTTAATTCTTCCAGTAGTTCATCCACTACCAAGCTCCACAGTAGGGGGGAGGGTACTCTACCTTGTTCCACTCCATATAAGAGCGTGAAGAATACGTAGCACCTTAGGACCTGTGTTCTTATAGCAATATTCCTTGTTCAGGCTGCAGCCCAAATACGTGATTGTATCTGCTGTTTCCAAGGTTTTGTTGTTGGCCCTAAACTGGTGGTACTGCGCCTTATCATTTTTACTAACTATTAGAATTTTGGTTTTCTTGCAGTTAAGCCTTATAGTATACATATTACATGCCTCTACCTACTCGGTCTAATAATTTCTGCAATCCCTCAGCGCTATCTGCTATAAAAACTAGTAGTGGGAACTATCGAATGAATACTATCGAAACATTCGATAGTTGCAATTCATTCGAATAATTCGATAGTTAGTAAGAAAACATTCGTTGAAAACTATTCGAATAAAAATTATCGAATAGATCCGTCATCCGCCTTGAAATATTGTATTCTAGTAATTCGGCAGCAAAAACCATTCATTTATAAAATTCATTCATTTATAAAATTCATTCATTTATGAAATTCATTTATTCGTCAGGATCGATTATAATAAAATATTAACTGAATTTTAGTTGTCGCCCGGCGACGTAGGTTTCCGAGAAAGCGGTCGGTGGCAATGCTATGAAAAAGCCGGCATCTTTGATTTTTTGCGGAGTCAGATATAGATAAGGACACATTATTTTTTTATTGAGGTGCTAGTATTTACACAGAAAATACATTATGAAGGGCGCTGTTGCCATATTTTGGTATTAGTTGATATTAGCAAAGAATATTATTGTTTGGCTTTAGTTAGTTAGGTTTTAAGCAAAGACTGGTTTAATAAATAATAATAACAGTAATAATTTGTTATACCTATTAACAACAAAAATTAAAATCATTTAATGTAAATATTTTTTTTAAGTAGTAGCAAAATATAAACAACAAATTAGATGTCAAAATTATTTATATTAGATCCTATTTAAAAATAATATAATCTCTAATTTTTTTGGCAACGTTGGTTTATTAAATAATAATAATTACAGAACTAATTTGTTATATTAACAACAAATTTGAAAATCATGAAATATAAACATTTATTAATTTTCTAAGCAAGCGGTATAATGGAAGGAAAATATAAATAAAAAATTAGAAATCAAAATTATTTATATTAGGTGCTTTATATTACTATTTAAAAATTATATTTACTTTTACTGGCATTTACTCTAAGAAATAAATGAAATATTTCTTCGCAAAAAACTACATGTAAGAGAATTAGCATAAACAAAATACAAACATCGTTAACTTTTTTTTTTAAATTGACACGTGTAAAATTTTCATTTTAATTTTCTCACCCCATAGTTTGAGTTCGATAACCATTTATTTAACCACATTACTTAAATATAATTATTAAGTTCCAACTAATTCATAGGTATTATTAAAACATCTAAAATACAAATATGTATTTTTAAAATTAATTGTAAGTTCATCTCATCTCTCTTAAAATTGCTACTTCTCAAAATTTCCCATTAAAAAATAGACCATATACCATATAAAATGAAATAATTGAAAGATCGGACTACGGAAAACCACACAAATTATCGGAAAAATTTTGACCACCTGCACATGCACACAATCGTCAATAAATAAAATTAAAAAATAACTACTATTTTAGTATTTTAACTATTTTAATAAACGCAAAAATAGCACAGTATTTATACGGCGAAGTTATAAAAATCTGGAAGAACCAATAATGCACTGACGCATACAAAATTCAAACGAATACTAAATTTCATTTATCAAAAGCATTCGATAGTCGTGGCTCAACGATAACCATTTAGTCGCACGTCGAGGTTGTCATATATGCTTTAGTTTACAAATGAATGAATGATTTTATTCGAATAAAACCATTCGATAGTTGAAATCATTCATTCATTAACCATTCGATAGTCTAATTCATTCGATAGTTCCCATCGCTAATAAAAACTGTATCGTCCGCGTACCTAAATTATTGATGGTTTCTCTATTGATCTTAATGCCTTCTTCTGTTTCACTGAGCGCTTGTCTAAACAGTATTTCGGAGTAAGTGTTAAACAGAATTTTGACAGTATGCATATCTGACGCACTCCCCAACTCACTGTAAATTCTTGGGAGGTTTCATTGTCTACTGTCGCTCTCTTGTGCAAATACAAATTAATTACAAGGTGAAAGTCTTTGTCGTCGATATTCCATTAATATTTCACGATTGTGATATTTCACGATAAATAATGCCTATAACTCTCTTCTTTTTCTTAAAGTGCCTATCCTCTTTGGATGTTGGCTATTACATTGATCCATGTTACTTTGTTCACTGCCGTTCTGAACAAAGCTGTTGACGTCAATCCGGTCCATGTTCGTAGATTTCGCAGCCACGATAATCGTCTGCGTCCCGCTGATCTTCTGGCTTATGAGTTGGAGTAGGCGGTATTTCTCGTTCCGCATGATGTGTCCGAAGTATTCTAGTTTTCTTCGTTTGACATTTACCAGAAACTCCAACTCCTTGTTGATGCGATGTGATATTATTTGAGAAAATCTACAAAAGAAATATTTTTACTGTTTTTCGAAACGTTTAACACCAAATATCTCTGGAACAAAAGGTGTGAATCAGAAAGCGATACCGTTTTTGTAAAGTACACATTGAGCGCTACAACATATTACGAAATAAGCAAAATCGATTTTCCAAAATTTTTCGAAAACATTCCTCGGTACCCCCCTGTCGATTTTGTCAAAAACCGAAATCTCTCAGATCGCAATTAAAATATACCCACTGATAGTTCATTTTATGTAGAATTGAATGCTGAAAACCGTTTTCCGATATCTCTAACAGATTTCGAGTTATTTGAGAAAATCTACAAAAGAAATATTTTTTCTGTTTTTCGAAACATTTAACACCAAATATCTCTGGAACAAAAGGTGTGAATCTCAAAAACGATACCGTTTTTGTAAAGTACACATTCAGCGCTACAACATATTACGAAATAAGCAAAATCGATTTTCCAAAATTTTTCGAAAACATTCCTGTCGATTTTGTCAAAAACCGAAATCTCTCAGATCGCAACTAAAATATACCCACTGATAGTTCATTTTATGTAGAATTGAATGCTGAAAACCGTTTTCCGATATCTCTAACAGATTTCGAGTTATTTGAGAAAATCTACAAAAGAAATATTTTTTTCTGTTTTTCGAAACCAAACCAAACCAAACCAAACCAAATATCTCTGGAACAAAAGGTGTGAATCTCAAAGTCTTTAGTGATGAGTACAGTCTCATTTGATACGCGATGCACCCACGAAATCCTAAGCATGCGCCGATAGCACCACATCTCAAATGCCTCCACACGTTTGCATGATGCGTCGGTAAGTGTCCACGCCTCTGCTCCAGGTTGCATAGTATATTTCGCATTTTGTTAAATGTCCGTCTCGCGATTTCGATTCGGTGTTTTATTTCGCGAGAGTGGTCCCAGTCTTTAGTCAGGGTGCAGCCCAGGTATGCAACTGTCTCGGCCGCTGGGAGAACGATGTTGTTAGCAGTGAACTGAAAGATCACTGCTGAACTGGGTCTTTTGTCGTATCCACTCTATTATTTTACAGTCTCTCTTGGTTATTTCCAGTAATTTTCGTTCCATTGAGCATTGTGCGACCTGCCGTTTCCTGATGATGTCCGTTTTAAGTGGCCAAGTTTTGCATGAGGTAGTCATTGGTCAAATGATTTCTTTTTCATTACTTAAATAGCATCAGCTTTTACAAAATCGGTGCCATAATGAATAACCCTAATTTTCATGACTGTTTGTATAGAAAAAAGTTGAAAAAATTACCATTTTTGGCCATTTTTTACACAAATTAAAAGGTCTTAGAAAAATAGTAAACATAGATATAAAATTATGAAAATTTCAGAATTTGTAGGAAATTTTATGGTAGATTCAGAATGTGTAATAATTACAGTTGAGGGTTGGAACCTTTGGTGTTACACAGCAAAATAAAAACACTAAATCACCATAATACACCAAAACACTTTTACTTTTACACTGGACGCGCGTTTCGCTAACCATATTAGCACCATCAGCAGATGATTATAAACTAAAGTACAATCTACAAGTTGAGCGTCTATATACTCGCTCAGTGGGCACCGAGTGGGCCAACCGAATCAGAGCCCACTGAGCGTAACAGTTAGATTTCCGCCACTAGAGTAGTAGGAACAAAGAACTTGAAGGAATTGGACCGTTGACTCTGTTCATACTATCTTTACATTTATTAATTCTGATGCTTTCATATGCATCTAATTGCCTGTAATTTGAGACTTGTTTAATTAATTTTATATATAAATAAAATATAAATAAATAATAAATTTTCATAAATACCCGACCTTTCCAGTGGAGGTGTTTTATCTTTTGGATTACCTAATAATTGTTGTAATTTATTATTAGCACTATACACAAGTTTATAATTGACATTCTTAAAAATTCCTTTTAGACCACGGGATAACTCTCTATCAAACGGTATCGAAAAATATTTAGACGTATCTTTCTCCACTTGAAAAGTCGAATTTTCAGAAATCATTAACCTATACCTACGTTTTCTAATTAATTTATCAACTAGTGGAGGAGAATATCCATTACACTCAGCTACATTCCTAATGTAATCTCTTTCTATTTCATATCTTTTGTTGGAAAGTGGGAAACTAAGTAATCTATGAACTAAGAAATTTAAACTAGCCATTTTATGTTCAACACTATGATGTGATTCATTAGGAATATATCTGCGTGTGGTCGTATTTTTCCTATAGATATCAAATTCCAGGCAATTATTAATATTTCTAATAACTGATACATCTTCCTAGCCTCCACTTCAAACCTGCTCATGAATAAATTAGCCAAAAATGGAGACAATGGATTACCCATTGCTGTACCTTTCCGCTGTTCAAAAAAGTTGTTGTTAAATTGAAAACAATTTTGTTTCATACATAACGATGTAAGCTCAATATATTCACTCACAGTTTTGTTGTCGAGACCATTTGCCTTCAGTAATTCCTTCAAGTAGCCTAAAGTATGTGGAATTGGAACACTTGGGAACAACGAAGATACATCAAAGGAGACCAAAATTTCACCTTCATGCAATGTTATATCTTTGAGTTTGTTAATGAATTCAATATTATTTTTAACTGAGAAAGAAGTTTCATGATCAGGTAAATTTTCGAACTCCCTTGATAACCATTTTGCCAAATTATAAGTCGGAGAACCTACAGCCGAAACAATTGGGCGCATAGACTTGTCCGGTTTATGAATTTTTGGCAAAGCATACAATTTTGGTAATGAGGGATTGGATACTTGCAATTTCCTCTTTAAAGAAAGATCAATAAGGGTGTTACATTCTTTTAGAGTTTTTTTAACGTCTGCTACCATCTTAGACAAAGGATTCTTTTTTAAATTTATGTAGGGGCTATTATCGATTAAGTTGTTAACCTTATCGTAATAGTCTTTTTTATCTGATATAACAACCTTATTTCCCTTATCAGCTTTTAGTAGTGTAATAATGCTTTTGAAGGCTTGGATGAAAATTTAACTTTTTGGATCCTTGCTTTGGGCTATTTTTTACCTACATCCTTTATTGTTCTTGTAAAAAGTGACAGACTGATCAAAATTAAGTCACACAAATACAGAGACAGAAAGTTACAAAAGTATTTGAATTATTCCATCCATCATACAAAAGTATGATATATGAAGGCTAGCCCCTAGTGTATAGATAAAATTAATGAATAGCAAATATTAATATTTAAGTTTGATTTTAATTTTTTGTCTTTCTGATAATATGAAGAGAGTATTAGATGAAAAGAATACCAGGAAAAATGGTAGTTCTCCTTAAAACACTCTGATAGCATTTACTGAAAATGTTCCGCTTTAAAAAGAGGTGATATATAAAATGGACCTTTTAATGGTTAATTTGTCACACGCCTGGCATTAGAGATTTATGCGTGGCGCGACTGAAAAAAATAGGAAAAAAGTCAGAATCCTGCCCCTGTCGAGTTTAAAAATTTAAATTCTATAGTGGGATGAAGCCTGGAAGAATTTTATTGAATAATACTTTTTTTATTTCCATTTTCCACATTAAAAAGTCTCAATATCAATAATATTGATTAGATAAAAAATACTTTTATCATAAGTATCATAATAATTTTTCTTTAAAAAGGCACAAAATCGTCGTGATTGGCAATATAAAGATGTAATTTTAGCGCTTGGGTATAAAAATAAAACACTTTTACGCCTAAGAACTAAAGTACGAAAATATAAATATCATCAAACTGACATAAAGTATCAAATTCAAGAAATGTTTAACCATATTTTCTGGATATACCTACATATCAGATTGCCTACAATGTAGCATTAATTGCGTACAAGGTTGAGATGACACGCCTATTTAAATATAGGTAAACGTATTTTTTATATTCAAAACATTCAGTTTTAAAACACACGTAAATAATTATTGATTTTTTAAATATTATTCGCAAATTAGGGAGAGGGAAATCAGAAAACGAACAGAGATAATAGGTGTTATTAGGTAATATTCTTGTATATATATATTAACTAGTTATTCAGCTTTAGTTAGTTCTGGGAGTTCACTGATAGATGGCTACGAGAATTGTATCGCGGGTCTCTCAAAAAATTGAATTTCTAATTATGTGGGACAATCGCAAGAACGGTAAACTTATTAGGTTAATAATTCTTATTAGTTTACTAAGTCTATTGTTATTCCCCAGCCGTCTTTGACGCCGTTTTTATTATCATACGGTATACTTTGTTTTTTTTTCTCAGGTAAGATTTCTACAGACGATGACAGAAGACAAGCAGATGACGTCCATACCAATCTATTTATTTTACTAAAAAAAGTTTATAATCTTTTTTAAGTTAACTATGGATGGGTTTAAATATAAATCCGTCGTGCGTTATCAATATAATAAATATAATAATAAATGCGGGAACACATACCGTTTTGTTTTTAATAAAATAACTCGATTACATTTTTTCAGTTTTATACAGTTTTTTTCACAATATTTTGAAGTAATCACTTGGCACCCAAATTTTAAATATATTATTAATTTCCTGCGTTGCGTTCCAATTGTACCAACTTATTTCTAAGAAATTATATTCTAAAAATAATGACTTATATTAATATCGTCTCCAAAAACCATTTCTTTCCCTATAATAGGATTTTTTCCTGATATCTAACCAGAAATCAAAAATACCCATTTGTATTCAGATCCATCAATTACTCCGAAACGCTTTTTACATTTTTACAGGCATACTCGAAATGTGCTTTCCTTGCTCTTCAATTTTTACTTCCTTCCTAGTTTAAAACCGTATTTTAAGGGCACATAATTCGATTCTTTTATTATTTTTTTGCTTTTTCTCCGGTTTTAAGGGCACTACGCAGTTTCGGGAAAGAGCTGAAAGCTAGAAAGGGGTCAGTTGTACTAACGATTTTAATTCAATTAAAAGGGGATTGTTTCTGAGGTTATTATCTTTATTTTTGTCGGTTTCAGCTTATCTGTTGTCTTTTAATTTTCCTTTTTTTATTGTAGTTTAATTGAATTTATAATGTTTCAGGAAAATACAGATCATGATTTACATAATTTAACATTATTAATTAATTAATAATAATAATTAATAATTATTATTAACAACAAATAAATAATTATTATTAATTTGTTGAATTTAAAATAGAAAAAATTTGAACAGTTTGATAACAAACGGAAATAACAGTTTATGATTCCGAAGACGCCGACAGCGACAAGCGACCGCGACAGAAGACAACGACAGGCGACAGTGTCGCTTATCGCTGTCGTCGTATCATTGTCGATGTCGGCGACAATGAGCGAGATCTACGATGTTGTTGTCAGTGTTTAATTGACGTTCGCGAAGCGCGAAGTAGTTATAATAATTAATAAATATGTCTGATTACGTGATTGATAAAAATGTGTTACTTGAATTACTGATGGAAGTGATGAAGAGGACGAAATATTATAGTTACTTGGTGCAAAGAAAAGAAAAAAATCATTTTACCTCTGTTTAAAAACAGACCTAGGGAAGGAAGTTATTTCTTACTCATAAAAAAACATTTATTCAGCGATGAGACGACTTTTAGAAGCGACTTTATGGATATTTACATACTAAATTAATTAATTTGTCTTCTTCCTTCCCGGTAAAATCCATTTTTTGTCAAAAATATGCGTGTGCATATGAACGACGACACGACAGTACTGGACAAATACCGGTAGCGTCGTCGGTCGCTTACATGTTCGATAAAAACAGTCGCGCGACACCTGTCGTAGGACTCCGACGTTACTCCATTTGATTCTAAAAGATCGGTGGAGTCGCAACACAGTAACGACAGGTGTCGCTGTCGTCTGTCGCGGTCGCTTGTCGCTGTCGCCGTCTTCGGAATCATACCTTTAAAATATTCACGAGCGATGAAATCGCGAGTGAATTAATTTCGCGAGACGATAATGCAATTTTATTGTCGTGTATAAAACAATATTTTTTTCCATAGCGAGTTACGTTTTAAAAAATATTCAGAAATTATTATTTCAAGGAATTTCTTACGAGTAGAAAAAATATTGTGCTGGGTTGGCGTTGGTTTCTATTTAATTTGACAAATAAATAAAGCTGTCTCCACGGGGGTGTCACTTGTATGGGTAAACAGGCAACAGTCAAATTTAAACGTGCCAGGACCAACGACAAAGAAAGCAACATCTGCCAGGCATTGGCTTTCTTTGTCACTCACATAGCTTAAATCATGATACCGCGGCCATTTTGCCAACAAAGAAGCTGGCCGGCTGTCCTGGCAAGTGATTTAAAACAATTTTGCTCTTTTACAATATTAAATTACCATTTGGATGTATTTAATGCGATTATTCAGTTAACTGGTAAGTCAGAAATTACACACAAATACTTTATTCGTAAATACAACTAAGATGTACACGTATTTTTGTATTTTTAGATTTCAACTTTTGCAAAGACCCGCCGATAGAACTTGCCTGTTGCCTGGCAGCGTACCTGTTTAACTAAACGTATTATTTCCTGATAATATCAAAACACGTAAGTACCTCTATAATTTATGATGAAAAATGATTTTCATTATGTTTTATATTATTTAAATACTTTCTAACCTCAAATAATAGTAAGATCCTTGTTTATATCGCACAGCCCGTTCAAAACTGTATTGTCTTCAAAAAATGTTTACAAAACAAACAATTATTACAAAAACAATGTCCTTTTAATCTGATTTATACCTCAGAAGGATGCCAGTAAAATTTTATTAAATCAACATTATATTATTTGGCCATTAATATGCAAAAAGGAGCATATTGCTTTAACTTAAATTTTCTTTTACTTCTCTTGACAATATTCTCTATATTCCCTATTTTGAGTTAGTAAACTTTTGAATGGGATGTGCGATATATAAAATACATAATATATCCATGGGTATGATCTGATAAAAATATTTTTTGATGTATTTTTTGCTTGCTTATGCACGTTGGCTTGGTTCATGTTTTATTCAGCTTATATTTATATGGTATAACAGTTTTTCTTGCCTTTGGAATGGCATGCATTGAGGCTAGATAGTGTTTCATTAGATCATTAAAGGAATTTAAATTAGCACATATTTTTGTGATATTAGTGTGCTGTTATGATACAACTACTAGGTAGTTGTATCATAGTGCCTTATGCATGTTATTTACCTATTATATACTTATGTATTATCAGTAAATAGATGATAACATACTACTAAAATGTCTTTTTAATAGTATGTTTATCTGTCCAATTCACTAGTTATTTGCAAAATGTATTTTGAACTAATTTAAGTCATTAATTGATCATCTTTCTTTTTCAGGTTCCGGGATATTCTTTTTCATTGTTAAAAAAAATATATATATTTCAATATTATTGTAATATAAATCGCAGCTCTAAAAATAAATGATATTGTTTACTAATGTGTAATTTATTTACTATGAATTTTCTCTGAAAATAATAAGTCTTTAATAATATCATTGATTTGCTGTGTAAAGTTAATAGACATATTTTTTAATACTTTAAATTATATTAAAGTAATAAAAAATATGTTTATTAACTTTAAACAGTAAGTCAGTGATACTTATAAAATATTTTTTTTTAAATTTCCCCTATTTTAAGCCCCGCCCCTCCAATTCCCCTCAATTTAGCTAGTACTGCCAGGCTACACCAGGTGGCGTTTGTTTCCATTTTTTAACATGAAGTTAGCATTTCTTTAATGTACCTATTCTCTGGCTGTCTCTTTAGTTGTCAGTTTTGAGTCAATATTTATTAATTCCCTTTCGTGTCGATTGCTGATTGAATTGGAGCCAGAAATGGCTCAAAACGAAATAAGTAATTACCAACAGATATTCAGGCTGAGGCGACAAACGCCATATCCAAACTACTTCCATTTAAATCCCGAATAACTTATGAAAAGGAATACAAAAATTTTCAAAAATGGAAGCAATTAAAAAACGTGCGACAAGAAATAAAGTTTTTAACCTATCCTCGCTGTTAAAGTATCATTTAACCTACCCTTGCGGCTAAAGTTGCTATGGAAAAAATATATTTTGTTGCCTCCCTGTGTGATATTTAGTCGTTATATTTGATCTGTCAATATATCGACTTTTTTTTTCAAACATAGCACTAAAATTTCAACTTTAAAAATGCTCATTTCATGATTTTACCAATGCTGAATCAAGATCATGTTTTTGCCAGTTTTACACATGCATTATTTTTTATATCAAAAACTATGAGATATGTGTAGGTATAGATTAGTAATATCACCGGTTCTTCTCTCTTGGTAATTCACCCCCATTTGATTTATTTTTTATAGTTCTTAAATTCTTTAGCTTTAGTTTTGAATTTTTTCTATTTCAGGTACTCCATTTTGGTGTTTGCTGGACATAGTACCAATTAAAAATGAGAAAAGAGAAGTGGTTCTGTTTCTCGCTTCGCACAAAGACATCACGAATACGAAAATGGCCGAAATGTCAGAATGTGAATTATATGATAGTGGTAAGTACTTAAAAAAAATAATATACCTGTATCTAAATGTAATTGTTCAATATTTCTTTTATTTTTGGAGCGATTAGGATATTTATTTCTTTTCCTGTATTTTTTTTTGTTAGAAAGTAACGTTTTTCCAGCATAGACAGAGAAAATGAGAATCAGAAAAATACTCCTTGATTAAAAATTAGTGTTTTTTACCACAGCCATAGCGATTTTTTTAAGTCAAAATGTCAAAAGTTGACATATGATATGTCATTCTATTTAGAGTGTCATTTTCTATCGAATAAAATACAAATATACCAAGGGTGCCATTTAAATATCAAAAGTTGTAGTAATTTCCGGTGAAACAGGAAGTAACCAAAAACAATTGAATACGTCAATTAATCCTAATTTATGTCATATATACTAACACTAGCTTGTACCAGCGAATTCGTTCGCGTTGAATTAATCATTTGTAATGGTGATGATAAAGCAAAGCAAGAATCTCCATTAATATACAAACTGGATAAAATTTTCTCACATTTATGTCAGCATGAGAAAAAACTATATGGCGATATTATTATATAACTTGGTAATATTTGAGGGGTAGTTTCATCTCGTTGGAATTTGACTTTCGAAAAATGCGTTTGCCAAAAATAAGCTTTTTACGTCAAGCAGTTTAAGCAGAATCGTGGTTAAGAAATTACCCAACTTTTTGGAAGGTGCACTCTGTATGATTTTTTAAAAAATTTCAAAATATGTAAAGAAACCAAATAAATTATGCTTGTCCAAACGGTTTCCCGAAAGACTAACCGTTTGTTTAAATAACAAATATTGTAATATTTGAGGGGCGTTTTCACCCTCTTGGAATTTAAGATTCGAGAAACCCCTGCTCATCGAACCTCTACACCCCACAGTCGTGATTACTCAATGGTTATATTTTATGAAACACCCTGTATAAATTTATAAAAAATCTTAAAATATGTTAAACAACAAAATAAAATATACGTGTTTAAGAGTTTTTCCGAAAAACTCACCAATTTTTAAATAAAAAATATTTTAATATTTGAGGGAGAGTTTCACCCCCTTAGAATTCGAGTTTCGATAAATCCCTTCTTATCGAACCTTTACACCCTAAAGTCAATCTGATTTCCAAAAATCAGTTTTTTACGTCAAGCGCTTTAAGCAGGATCGTGATTAATCAACGGCCGGATTTTTCGAAACACCCTGTGTACATTTTTAAAAAATCTTAAAATATGTAAAAAAACAAAATAAAATATACGTGTTTAAGCGTTTTTTCGGAAACTTGACCGTTGTTTAAATAAAAAATATTGTAATATTTGAGGGGTGGTTTCACCCTCTTGGAACTGGAATTTCGAAAAATCCCTTTTTATCGAACCTCTACACCCTAGAATCAACCTATATGCCAAAATTGAGCTTCTTACGTTGAGTGGTTTGAGCAGGCTCGTGATTAATCAGTATGTCAGTCACTTACGGAATTTATATATTAGTATAGATACCAAATCTCGTTTTTTATCTGAAAAAATAGAAAGTTATAGGGGTGAGCCACTTTTGAAACGCACCCGGTATAGGTAGGTACTTACTTTTAAAAAAAAACATTTTCTAACTTTTTAACATATAGGCGGCTGGTTTAAATTAGGTTATCAAAAATTTCGAATAATTTATTCAACGTCAAATTTTGGTTATTGGGTTTTCCATGCCAGTTTTCATTTGTAAATATATTGCACAAATACATCAAAGATAACACAGATTGACAGCGTGTTATCTAAAAGCACTTATCTAAAAGCACAGTACACACGATAGAAAGCAAAATTACCTCTTCGCTCAAATTATATATAAACTAAATAGAATAACACACTTTTAAAACATACTTCAAAAATAAAGGTCTTCATGCGAAAAACTAATTATGCCACTGAATTCTATGTGAAAAACTCTATGGGAACTCAGTTTTTACCTTTTTGTTATAAGATAACCGATATACGAAAAAGGTCGAATAATGGAAAATTTCAAAATTTGCCTTGTATGTTAGGAACTAAGAGGGTTAGGACAAATAAATCTGTGTGTTGTATCTTAATTTTTATAAAAAAAATATATTTATATCTCTGTTACAATAAAAGTTGGAAATCAGTAAAAAGTAAAAGCTCACATTCACTGATTTGCTAAGACTACGCCAGTAAAAGTTCAACAGCTATTTTTGAAATCAACTTTTACTAGTGAATGGTAGCATTCCCTGGACGATAGCAGGAAGTTTGAAAGATTCAGTTAGCGCGGTTGCCACCTGTTGTAAAATATAAAGATAAATAAGGATAACTTGAATAATAGGCAATATAAGGATAACATTAAATTGGGCTAAACGTTGGCAACTTGACAGAGGTCTGGCGTAAATTGGCTTTGTTTTTAAACGGTTTTATTAAACGGTTTTATTTAGCTCGACCCGTACGGTATTTATTTATTTGTTTGGGTCAAAATTAGAAATTGAAATTTAAGTACCTTCCTGTTGTCAGATTGATCTGAAATTTCGTACACACCTTTAGTTCCGATGACAATACAATACAGTAATATCAATAACATTGTAAATATATATAATAATAAATATTTTTCCACAACCCCCTCAATATGGGTATCAAATGAAAGGGCTACACTAGTAGAATACTGTGATTACAAAATTTAAAATCCAAGATGGACGTCGTTACAAAATGGCGTATTAGGTGAGGGCATGAGTAGTCGTGTCCAGAACAGGTGTGTCCAAGATTGTGTGACGTTAGTGACAGATAAAAAAAAATAGGTGATGAATTTGTGAAAATGTTGCGGTCCAACATTGACGTTACAAAAGGATTGGTAAATGGTGCTATAGGCCACATTACAGAAATTGTTTGGCCTCAGTTCCGTCGAACCCAAATGTACGAAACAGATGTACCATCAGTTTGGATTGACTTTGGCAGAGACGGAATACACGTTAACCCGAAAGCCATACAGTTTCCAGCAAAATTCAATTATGGTACGGCTGAAAGAAGTATGTTACCCTTAATTTTGTCATGGGTATCCACCGTCCATAAAATGCAGGGCAGCACAGTCGACCATGCAGTAGTGTATTTGGGCTCAAAATTGTTTGAGGAAGGGCAAGCATACGTGGCTCTAAGTCGAGTCAAGTCTCTGGAAGGGCTATATATTGAGGAATTAGATTGTAATAAATTATCAGGTAAAAAACCATGCAATAATGATGCACTAAATGAATTAAATAGAATGAGGAATATTCGGTAGGCATTTCCGTTAAATACTAAAAACTAGAAAATAAAAAATCGGTAAAAAAACTTTTAAGTTAAACGGTTTTATCTTACGTGCACTGAAAACTAGAAAATAATAATAACAATTAGGTATTTTGAACTTCTAGTTCAGAAATATTTTAGTACTAGGCAGAATAGCTTTTAGGCATATTAGACTAAAATAAAAACGTGGGGCCCCTCTGAAATCCTACCTATGGCAAAGTATATCTTTATATACTTTGGTAGATCATGAGCTCGGCGTTCGCTGGTGAAGCCGCCACGGCTGGTTATTGATTGTCAAAATCTCCAGTTACGATTATAGTAAGTCGATGCAATCCACACTTAGTATAGAAGAAAGTATTACAGCAATAGTTAATGGGCTCCACGTTTTTATTTTAGTCTAATATGCCTAAAAGCTATTCTGCCTAGTACTAAAATATTTCTGAACTAGAAGTTCAAAATACCTAATTGTTATTATTATTTTCTAGTTTTCAGTGCACATAAGATAAAACCGTTTAACGTAAAAGTTTTTTTACCGATTTTTTATTTGTGGTTACGTATAATTGTTTTGTTATCGTTGTAAAAACTGCCGTATAAACGTATTAAAAAAGTTCTCAGAAAATACGACAGGGTCGTATTAAAAAAATACTGTAATTGACTGAAACTGAATTTTATTTACAATACTTTTGTCCAAACAAATGAATCGTTAACGGCGCATACTTCTCGAAAAGTAAAAAGGAAAAAATCAATTAAATATTTCACTGTAGAGAATAGACAATTGAAATTAAAAAGCATGCAACTAACATAAACATGCCAGGAGTTACAAACAAGAATTAAAAAAATACCAATAAAATATTTATTGAACAATATAAAGAGGCTACGTACAAATTATGCCCATCAATGGGCGTAGCAAATTTTATTAATATTCAAATTCCACAAATTAATAAATCCACAATTTTTTTTGAGAAACTTCTATTTTTTTCATGGCAGGAAACAAAGTAGGTACCGCATTGTATTTTATACGGTTACAAAGTGAATTGGTAAACATTTTAAATTCAAAGTGAACAGAACACAACCTGTACTTGTGGGCCTTATTTATATCTTCAATCAAGTCTCCGTTAGCTGCAATTGCCCATGTTCTTGCCCTAAAAATGTATTCTTAACTTATTACAAACACAAGAAACGAAAATAAACTAGAAAAACCAAATATATAACACAATAAACAAAAATAAAACAACTATAAAATATAACTCAAGAAATAAACAAAATAAATTAATCCGTACACTACTGACTCGAATCAGCCGAAAGTGTGCGCAGTCGATGAAAGAAACTACGACACTGGTTACTTTCTGTTGATGGAAACCCTAACGGCGGCGTGCGCGACGGTATGCGCGTAGCGTTCCCGCCAAAGAGAGTTAGCCTGCCGTGTGATTTATATGCCGTGGTATTACTTTTAATAATTCTTTAGTTTCTTTTATTATCAATCATGGCCTACTAATAAACATGATCTTTTAATATATTTTTTTTAAATATTGCCTTAAATAATGAAAATAGAGGGTTATATATTTTCGAGAAGCTTATGGCAAGCCAGATCATAAAATTTATAAATATACAGGGTATCCCATTTAAGAAAACATAACTTTAGTTCATATCTTTAAAGGCAATCTACACGTATCACTTTGGATGATTCTCCACTAAAAACGACAAATGTAAATGAGTATTTATATTCTAATTTTCGTATTTTACTACAATTTTACATCTAAACCATTTAGGTTTATTTGTGCCATTTCTGTTTATTATGGGCACTTCACAAATTGCTGAAACTAGGACAGTTGCTCTATTGTGGCTCTAGAAACTAACTTAAATTGTATTACGTTCAAATTAACAGAGTGCTGAAATTAGGACACTTATTTAAACACAAATATATAGGTACGTTTTCGAGTTGAATGGTATCTAAATTATCCAAACAATTTCGGTGGAAAATTATCACATAATCACACGCTTTCCTTTAGCATGAGGTTTATCAAACTAATAAACTTGCAAATCCAATCGATATAATATAAACAAATAATATTTTGAAATTGATTTTCGGCTATAAATTGTTTAACAAAGCAGAGAGGGTGATATACAGGGTGAATTTCCTATAATGTTCTCTATGGGTATCTCGGAAACTACTGGAGATAGAGAGTTAGTTAAATTTGGAAAGAATTACAATTTTGTGGGGTCATAAATATGCGCTTTCCCAGATTTTTGAAAAAGTTCATGCTTTCCTAGATATTTCGAAAAAAACAAATTTTGGCTATTTTAAAAATTGTCCCTAATTTCCATTATAATCTATTTTAGACAAAAAGTGTTCAGATAAAAGTTGTAGATAATCACATCCCTAATAACATTGTGTTCACCGATTTTTTTTAAAGCCTGTCATTTTTGACATATGATACAAACATATTTTTTTTTAAATGGAAACCATAGTTGGCCATGACTTCATAAAAAGCGCCATTTTTTAAGCTTTTCAGCGATATAAGTTATAATATGTTTCTTTCACAAAATTACTGAGTTATAGCCCATTCTTATCTTTCTTGACTAATTTCACTTAGTGAGCCATGGAAACAAGTTCAATCGTTGCTCTCATAAATGTGAAATGTTCACATCCAATCTTTGTAAATTAAAATGAAGAAAAATTGTAAATAAGAGTTTTCAAATGAAGAAAAGCGTGTAGAATTATTGGTTCAACTTTGGTTCATTTTCTTGGCCATACAGTTTCGAGGATACGTTGACCGGTGAACGTTACTTACGTTTTTTTAGAGAACGGTCTTCAAGACATGTTAGAAAAGTTAAATTTAGATACTTGCGCAGTAATAGAGTGGTTCCAACATGACTTCCACACCAACCCCCCCCCCCTCAATATTAAAAATGATTTATATCATAATTATGTAGACTCAGGGATAGAAAGAGGTAGACCAATTGCTTGGGTCTCCTCGGTCACCTGACCTATCCATTTTAGATTTATTTATGCGGTATGGTTAACAACAAGGTTTACAAAAGAAATTATGAATTAAAAGAGGCACTCGCAGAGGCGGAACAGGAGAAGTTTAATTAAGTCGACCGGTCTTTCTGTGAGAATAGCTAGAAATTCAGTTTTAAAAAGATACATTTATGTACTCAAAACAACGGCGGATTTTTTGAACATTTTCTAAAATAACTTAAAGTGTATGTAGTGATATTTTTTATTGATTAAGTGTTAGTTTGTGTAATGTAAATTGTAAAGATAATAATATATTTTGTCTTTTTATAAGTTATAAATCATATCAAAATTGAAAACCGATCTCTAATAAACGTAAGTAACTTTCACCGGTCAACATATCTTCGAAACTGTATGGCCAAGAAAAGTTGAACCAATAATCCTACAGGCTTTTCTGACCCCACAAAACTTAGTAGTTTCCGAGATGCCCATAGAGAACATCGTAGGAAACTCACCCTGTATGGTTCATATTAAATAAACTCTCCAAGGCCAAACTATTGGTCTTTTCTAAAATTCCAATAAATGCACACCTGCGTGTCAAGCGACAAACAATCGAACAAGTGACCTCAATAAAGTATTTAGAAGGTAACAATAGTCAGTGCGACCCGAAAAGAGAAATATTTTCAAGAATTGAGCAAGCGAGAAAAATCTTCGTGAGTATGAAATAATTTTTTACAAGACGAGACTTCGGTGCGGAACTCAAAACTCGAATGGCCATATGCTAAGTCTTTTCTGTGTTACTCTATAGGTAGATGTGAGAGCTGGACACTGGATTCACAGACCGAAAAGAGAATAGAAGCCTTCGAAATTTATGTGTACAGACGGATGCTGCGAATCTCATGGGTACAAAGTATCGCCAACGATGAAGTACTCCAGCGCATACTTTGATTAATCGTGATGTAACATTTCTTTGTAATTTGTAAAATGATGAACCACCCCAAAAAATACCAAGGAGTGAAGAAGCAGAAATAACTACTATCGAGGAAAATAATATCACTTTACTTACTACAGACCAGGAAAACCTAAATTTATCAGAAAATAATATACCTCGTAATATGCCTGTTTATGATGTATAGACTTCTCTTAGATCAAAATAAATTTTAGTCGAGTCAATAGTATTCGCTATCGGTTTAAGAAAAGTGTCTCTTTAATCATGAAATGGTGCCTTTTCAATCAAGAATTTTTGCATGAATCAAAGAGACTATTGTTCTTGTAGCAAGAACTTCTTTGCATATTCATTTTGGATCAAGAGTGAAATACTTTGGACTGATAGATTCTTCTATTCTCTAAAGTAATTTTTTAAAGCTTATGAAAAGATAGTTAATGCTTTGGGCAAAGAAACGTCGTTCTTGGCCCTATTGAAAAGCGCCAATCTTTTGGGTCAAAGTCATATTCATTTCGACTGAGAGATCTTTTTTTTCAGTGTGGTTGGCAATAATGAATTTAAAAATCGTGCCCTCGATTACGTAACAAAAAAGATCGAAAACAAACCTCTCTAAAACCGTCTCAGATACTCGCATTTGTCAAAGTGAGTTATAACTCAAGAAAGGGGACACAATCTATATACATGGACCACCCTGTATATTATCCTGTGTATATAATGTTCAAACATGGAAAAACAGTGTCAAGGTAATGAACATAGAGAAAAGAGTACGGGATTTATGCCCAAACGTAACGGCAATCCCAAATGATTCTCTACAGGCACGTAGAAAGTTTAGTATCATTGATATACACACCACCGATTTACCTTGTCCCAGTTTTGTTTAATTTCCACCTATAATGAAGGAAACAATGATTTTTCATACATACATATGGAGAAATCTGCATACTTTAAAGTTTATGGTTATGTGCGTATTAAAAGTAGATATAATAAGTTTTATAACAGGGTTTTGTCTCTTCGGGGAGTAACTTTGATATTGCAAAACGTATAAGACTATTTTTTATAGGGTGAGATCCCAGAGCAATCAGAGATAACGTATTGTCACAAGAATGAAACCTTAGGCTCTCGGTAGTGTCTCATGTGCTGTGAATACCACAATAATATTTCAAAACCTAAAAGCATTTTCTACGAAAACTTGAAGAGATAGATAAAAAATGGTATATTCCAATTTAATAGACAATTAAATTGTGCATCTGATTCACGTAAAATATACAGGGTGTTCCATTTAAATTAAACAAGTTTTTGCCGTTTAAAGCTAGTAATTATTTAATATACATTTTTGGACACTCTGTATAAGGGAGTATATTTTTTATTATTGCAACACAATATCTGATCAATAAATAATCTTCAGTAAGTATTTAGTATTTAAACCTTTAATACCCTTGAAGAAATGAAGCCTTAAATTTTTTACTGCAATTTCACAAAATTGAAAATATTTCAAAAACGGTAAGGTTTAAGTGTGATAAACCTTAATCAAATTTACCTTTATTTCAACCGTAGAATCTAAAAATAGAATAATATACAGGGTGTTCCGTTTAAAAAAATACAACTATAATATTTTTTACTTATTTGGGACACTCTGTATCTTGTAAAATTATTTTTAAATTGTACCTCTAATAGTCCGTCAACGAACCTAAAACTTACAATTTGTAAAAATCTAATCGTTTAGCTACAATACTCCGTATCGTATGCTGTGAACAACCCTGTATAACATACATACCTATAGATTACATACAACAAAAACAAGTTTTGAAATTTGTTTCTACATTAATTAAAATAGAACTAATTAACAAACAGAACATGAAACAGTGCTTGTCGATTTGGGATTTGACGGTTAGAACTCATTATATTTAACAATGCTGATAATTTCCACATTAAAGCTTAGAATGTCTGTTGTTAATCGAAAACAGGGGATTTCGAATAACGCACTTCAAGTTATGAAATTCTGAACAAATTAACCGCTGTAAATAATTTATTGTTAATTACAATTTTACCTTTGACATACGTTTCAAAGGAATTTTCGCTTTATTTTAAAATTAATATACACCCAGATGCGAAAAACGCAACGGAGGAATTTTTGGTAAAATTTAAAGTGTTATATTTTTGTTATTTTTAGCCCTATTTTCATGATTTTTTTTAGCAAACTGTATATAATTATATCGACTTTAATTCATAAATTAAGTTTTTTATAAACTTTAGTATTTGGTATATTATACAGTGTTAATCGAGGGGTTGTTTTTTTTACCCTAAGTTTAAAACACCCTGTGCAATAATCACGTTTGTAAAAATTTTCCTAAAATATAATTTTACGGTCAGAACCATGACTCCTGAGCATTTTGTTTTTTGATTCATGTCAATACATGCTTTGGTTAATTTTTTAATGCAATTTTTTCAATTATTATTATTACTTTTTGATGTCATTTATTAATATGACGAGATGGTTTTGATGGCATACTCTATACTAAATTTAAAAAAAATACATTAAAAACTAATGATACAGTCCTGGTCTTAATAAACATTCATAATGATAACAGAACTAACGATATTAAAGAAAACATCTGTAATACTCAACTACACAAACAGAAGAAAAAATTGTAAAAAATACCTTAATACTTTGTATTGCCTCCCTTGGCTTCTATAACTGCCTGTATACGTCCGTTCATACTGTCACTGATGCTGCATTATACGAGCCCTAACAACTATATGTTCGGACAAGGACTTTTTTTGCAATAAAAATAGTAATTTGTTAAAACGACTCAATTTATTTTGTTTATTATTCTAAATTCAAACATTACAATAGGATCTAGACAATTTTACTATATTTTTATAACTTTGCAAACAAATCACTTTTGATAATAGCATATTTTGCCAAAATCAAGCCAAATTTGCTGACAACTATATATTGGGACAGCACAACAAGAAATTTGTTTAATACGGAGTTACATCACCTTTTGCCTTAACAACTGCCTGAACTCTTAATGGCACTGTATTTACCAAAGATTGGCACTTTGAGGAAAAAATTATCCCTAATTTCCTGCAGTTTTGTCCGCAAATCAAAAATTGTTCGTTAAGGGTGGTTTTTTAAATATTGCTTCATTTTATGCCACACAGTTTCTATAACATTGAGGTCCGGACTACTTGCAGGATGGGATAGAACTTTTATATTATTATTACCGAACCAATTTTTAGTTGATTTTGCTGAATGGCACGATGCTCCATCTTGTTGGAAAATATAGTCTTCGTTTGAAAACAATTCTTGAGCACTCGGCAAAAGTGAAGTCTCAAGTATATGTTGATATTTTTGGGCGTTAACAGTGCCATTTATAAAATTTAATTTGCCCAAACCTCTTGCTGACATGCAACGCCAAACCACAATCCCCTTAGGAAATTTAACAACCCTCTTCAATTACAGTTGAGGGTTCGAACCTTTGGTGTTACACAGCAAAATAAAAACACTAAATCACCACAATACAACAAAACACTTTTACTTTTACACTGGACGCGCGTTTCGCTAACCATGTTAGCATCATCAGCAGATGATTATACAACTTTTTTTTTAGTTTTATAATCATCTGCTGATGATGCTAACATGGTTAGCGAAACGCGCGTCCAGTGTAAAAGTAAAAGTGTTTTGATGAATTGTGGTGATTTAGTGTTTTCCATTTTGCTTTTTAACCCTCTTCAAGCAATCTTTATGAAAAGCTTCTGCTTTATTTCGTATTATTCGTTTTCGATGATCGAAAACGCAAACATCAAATTTAGACTCATAGCTAAATATGACCTTATTCCAATCATTTTGTGTCCACGATAATTTAAATTTTGCCCAATTGCAGCGATTTTTCTTTTGAATTTCTGTCAGTAGCGGTTTTTCTTTGGCCTAAATAAGAATTTGTATCAATAATCTTCAAGTAATTGATTATCCACACAAAATAAAGTTTACCCTGTAAAACCCCAGACCGCATTTATAGATATATTTTCGGCAACATTCTCTTGATATATTTAAACCAGTTACAGTATTTCGTTTAACTATTACTTCGCGAAGAGTACTTCTTCTCGCAGACTTGCAAATTTTTACTAAATTTCGTAAATCTCTCTGAGATACAACTTGGCCTTCACGAACTTTTACCTCTAACGTCTACATTGGCAGATTCGCCGTATTTTTTTAACCGTTTTATTTAGCTCGACCCGTACGGTATTTATTTATTTGTTTGGGTCAAAATTAGAAATTGGAATTTAAGTACCTTCCTGTTGTCAGATTGATCTGAAATTTGGTACACACCTTTAGTTCCGATGACAATACAATATAGTAATATCAATAACATTGTAAATCTAAGATGGCCGCCGGTACAAAATGGTGGATTTCATATTTTTCCACAACCCCCTCAATATGAGTATCAAATGTAGGGGCTACACTAGGAGAATACTGTGATTATGACAAAATTTAAAATCCAAGATGGACGTCGTTACAAAATGGCGTATTAGGTGAGGGCATGAGTAGTCGTGTCCAGAACAGTTGTGTCCAAGATTGTGTGACGTTAGAAGGACAGATAAAAAAAATAGGTGATGAATTTGTGAAAATGTTGCGGTCCAACATTGACGTTACAAAAGGATTGGTAAATGGTGCTATAGGCCACATTACAGAAATTGTTTGGCCTCAGTTCCGTCGAACCCAAATGTACGAAACAGATGTACCATCAGTTTGGATTGACTTTGGCAGAGACGGCATACACGTTATACACCCGAAAGCCATACAGTTTCCAGCAAAATTCAATTATGGTACGGCTGAAAGAAGGATGTTACCCTTAATTTTGTCATGGGCATCCACCGTCCATAAAATGCAGGGCAGCACAGTCGACCATGCAGTAGTGTATTTGGGCTCCAAATTGTTTGAGGAAGGGCAAGCATACGTGGCTCTAAGTCGAGTCAAGTCTCTGGAAGGGCTATGTATTGAGGAATTAGATTGTAATAAATTATCAGGTAAAAAAAACATGTAATAATGATGCACTAAATGAATTAAATAGAATGAGGAATATTCGGTAGGCATTTGCGTTAAATACTAAAAACCAGAAAATAAAAAATCGGTAAAAAAAACTTTTAAGTTAAACGGTTTTATCTTATGTGCACTGAAAACTAGAAAATAATAATAACAATTAGGTATTTTGAACTTCTAGTTCAGAAATATTTTAGTACTAGGCAGAATAGCTTTTAGGTATATTAGACTAAAATAAAAACGTGGGGCCCTCTGAAATCCTACCTATGGCAAAGCATATCTTTATACTTTTGTAGATCATGAGCTCGGCGTTCGCTGGTGAAGCCGCCACGGCTGGTTATTGATTGTCAAAATCTCCAGTTACGATTATAGTAAGTGGATGCAATCCACACTTAGTATAGAAGAAAGTATTACAGCAATAGTTAATGGGCCCCACGTTTTTATTTTAGTCTAACATGCCTAAAAGCTATTCTGCCTAGTACTAAAATATTTCTGAACTAGAAGTTCAAAATACCTAATTGTTATTATTATTTTCTAGTTTTCAGTGCACATAAGATAAAACCGTTTAACTTAAAAGTTTTTTTGCCGATTTTTTATTTTATTATATTAATGACCGTGGTTTTTGGAATACTTAAATCATCAGAAATTTTTCGAATTGATTTTCCCGTATTGTATTGAAGAATGATAATTTCGCCTAGTTTTTGATTTGTAGCTTTCCCACGGACCATTACTTTGAATTAAATATTAAATAATTAACAAAATTGAAAATTAAAAAAATTGAAATTACTGTAAATCTCACTACTCAAAGTATCGAGTCACTTACAAGTTGTCAATGCTGAACTAAACAGTTTGCGACATTTGTGACCTTTATAGCAAAGCCGCCTAAAATGATATTAATTATTTAAAAATACTTGTCCCAACATTTAGTTGTCAGCAAATTTGTCCTTTTATGAACAAAATCCGCCACTGTAAATATGGATTGATTTACAAACTCATAAAAATATTGTCAAGTTGTTTAGGATATATGGCTATGTTTATATTTAAAAAATGAAACATATATTTTTCAGTCATTTTGAAAAGCCAGGGCAATAATTCCAAAATATGACCTTATCCCAACATATAGTTGTTAGGGCTCGTATCATATTGCGTTATGCTGTCCCATTCTTCTCTAAGAACCAAGCGAAGTTCATTTAATGAAGCTGGTACCGCTTTGGGGTCTCTCCAAACCTCCTGCCAAGCATCTCCCAAACGCCAAACATGACGGGCAGTTCATAGTAGTATATAGTTCACAATAATCACCAAAGCCGCCTTATCATATTGAAAAATAACTTCCAAAAGAAATGATAATTGAAAAAATTGAAAATTGTTGGTGGCAAGTTAATTTCGCTCTTAAAGATTAACCAAGACATGTATTGACATGAGCTAAAAAACAAAATGCTCAGAAGACATGGTTCTGACGTAAAATTATATTTTAGGAAAATTTACACACGAAATTATTGCACAGAGTGTTTTAAAGTTAAGGTAAAAAACTACTAATTTATTCCACTAATCAATGAAGTTTAATTTCTATAATTTAGTGTCAAAATAGTCAGTACGTCCCATTATAACCATAAATGTTGTGAACGTTTACTTTCTTATCAACTTAGTTTTGGAACAATATCACACTCTGTCATAGTTTTTCGTTATTCTTTGGTGTCCGCAGCCGCAGTGCTGGGGGCCAGGTTCCACGGTACGGCCGATTCCTGTCTCCTCTCGGACAAGGTCAACGGGAACCTGGACGATCCAGAGGCACCACCAGCCAACTACGGAAGGAGAAGATCCAGGGCGGTACTGTATCAGCTGAGCGGGCACTACAAACCGGATAAAATGAAGACCAAGCTAAAATTGAACAATGTAAGTATAATTTATTTCTCGTTTTGAATGAATATAAGCTTATATCGTCTTGGTTACACTAACCATAAACACATTACATATTATTAAAGGACATTATTAATGGGAATTAAGATGCCATAATTCCCTCCACGTTTTATAGGCATAGTCTGTCCAACGACAAGATCCTTGACAGTGATAGATGTGTCTGTCGTTTTATTTTCAAAGTAGTTTATTTTATTTTACAAAGAAATAAGTTGGAACGCATAGCAGGAAATTAATATATTTGAAATTTGACTGATAAGTGATTACTTCAAAATATTGTAAAAAACTGTATAAAACTGAAAAAATGTAATCGAGTTATTTTATTTAAAAAACGGTATGTGTTAATACAAAACAAACAGGAACAAAACATCACGTTCCAAAAAAATTTAAAAATAACTATTTCTTACTTTCAAGTTTCAAGAAACTTCCCGCATTTATTATTATACCGTATGATCGAATAAAAACGGCGTCAGCGATGGCTATGAAATGAAGGTCGCTGTCATTTTATATGTAAATTTATATGGGAAATGTCATCGATCGTCATTTCCAAGCCAACTGGACGCCGTTTTTATTCGATCATACGGTATTTATCAATATAACTTATATACAAATACAAATTTGTAATATTCCACAGGAATAAATAAAACAACATAAATAAACAAACTATTTTATTAATAAAATCACTTACCAAATTTTGTACCTTAAAGGTGGATTAACAATAATCTTAATTTTTTTAAACCAGTACCTTTTGACATTATTTTTCTACAGTACTAAAATCCATTATTTACCTATCGTGTGATGTTGATATTTTACAGCTACTCCAGTTTTTAGGATATGTTTAGTGCGATCCTTGTACCATATACGAGATGCACTTATCTACGACGAGATGGTATACAAACTTTATTGATGGTAACTTTATTGGTGTATAAAATTTTCTGCCTGGGCACCGAGTATTAAAGTATTAACCATAAACTGTGCTCTGGGTCTACAGCCTACAGTTCACTTTCCCTCGATTTTTCCATCTACTTGACTTCAAAAGACACAAAACACGTAATAACACGAATCAAAATGCACCATCTTCCAAAACGCAGGGTATTTGACATAAGACACAAAATTATAACCTAAGACTTTGACTAGCCTCAAAAATTTAAAGGCCAGTTCATACGCATCGGCGTCCGTTTGTCGTTCATCGTTCCGTCAAACCAATAAAACTCCTCCACTTGACTTCAAATGACTTCAAATTCCTCCACTTGACTTCAAATGACACAAAACACACGTAATAACACGAATCAAAATGCATTATCTTCCAAAACCAAAAGGCAGATATTTAACATAAGTTGACACAAAATTATAACCTATAATTTGGTAAAACTTTGACAAGCCTCAAAAATCTAAAGGCGAGTTCATACGCATCGGCGTCCGTTTGTCGTTTATCGTTTTGTGAAACCAATAAAATTGAAATATCATCTGTCATTTTCGAAATAAACCAATAAAACTGGTTAAAAACAACAAGTGACGACGCATGACGGATTTTTATTTAAATCCATCCATAAGTTAACTTAAAAAATATTGGAAACTTTTTTTAGTAAAATAAATAGTTTGGTATGGGACGCCATCTGCTTTTCTTCTGACCTCGTCTGTCGAAATCTTACCTATAAAAAAAACAGAGTATAACAACCATGAAATACAATAGAAATTTTCAGTAATAATATAAAACAAAAATGGACAGTCATCCAACTACACTAATAATTTATTTACATCATTAATGTCACGTATAATAAATTTACAAGAGGACAGTTTCATCGACATCCTCTGCTACTATATTTTTCTGCCCCAGTCACTGAAAGTATTTTTTATATTTCCTTTGGTAAACGGATTTATTTTTAGGTGGAATTAACGCTTCTCGTGCTTCTTCAGCTTTTTTAATATTTCCTCCATTGAAATGACGATCGATGATATTTCCCGTATAATTTTACATATAAAATATCAGCGATCTTCATTACATAACCATCGTTGACGCCCTTTTTTTCTATCATACGGTACTATTTTATTTTAATTATATTTTTTTTCATAATTTTTGTGTATATGAGAGTCAGATATTTTATTTGATTTTTTTTTACATTAACATTAGACACAGCGGTGTTAAGCAATAATACAGTATTTGTGAAATGTGAAAGTATTTGAAAAATATGTGTTTTTATAAATTATAAAATAGTTGTGTGTAAAAAAAAATGTTTTTATCAATAATTATAAAATACTTGTGTGTATATCGTTTTCACAATTTTAGTGTATATGATGCTCGTATATTTAGTAGATTTTTATTTACGTTAATTATTAGAGCATTCGACACACAGATCTGTTAAGCACAAATTTGCAAATTTGCATTGTGTCATCATTTTCAGCTTATTCAACTATTTCCAATTACGGTGTAGCCTCCCTCACATGTTTGGAAACTCCGAGTGCCGAGTATTTATTATTTTCATTGTTTACCTTAACTGAAGGTAACATTTAAAATAAAAATATTTAAATATTTATTATTTGAGTGTGTTTACAAGCTAAAAATAAATAAATTCTCTAAACCCAAAACTAATTTCCAAAATTAACAAATACATCAATAAAATAAAAAAAAAACTAAAATATTATTCTAAATAAAAAAAAGTTATAACAAAAGTGTTCAAAAAGACCACCTTCTTGTGCTAGACAGAAGCCTAGGCGGTCGTAAAATCCCCGTCTGATTGGCTAACATATTAGGGGTAATAGTTTGCAAAGCCTCTCGTATTTTTACTTGAAGCCTATCCAGATTATTAGCCCTATTATGACCATACACTTTGGATTTTACATAACCCCACAAAAAGAAATCATTGGGAGAAAGATCTGGTGATCTAGCGGGCCACAAAATAGTTCCATATCCACTAATTAAACGGTTTGACTAAAACGGTAGAGACCTATTTTGGAAATACCATTTTACAATTTGAATTTTCTCACGAATTTCGTAAACATCCATTATTTTACTTAAAAAATAACTTTTACATGAGAACTGTCGCGAGAATCTATATATTCGTTTTGGCTATTAAAACACGAATAAATACAAATTCTAAAACATTCTTATCACATATTTACCTATTTTTATTTTATCGCATTTTTTCGCCTACTTTTTATCCGGCGGACGGGTATACGCTAATTCGTCCGGTTCTGCCTATGTTACTACTACGGTGGTCCGATCTGTATATTCTTCTTCCATTTTGTGTACTGTAAAAATATTTGAAAAACATGTATTTATTTTTTAAGTTAACAAACAAACAAATTAAAAAAATGAAAAAATAAATGTAAAACAAATTTATGATGACTTATAATAAAAACCTTCGTAGTTTGATGGTCCTATACTTCATTTTTGATTAAATAAATCCTTGGCTGTGTTCGACATCGACAACTTATCAAAATTAACAAAAGAAAAACTAATTAAATTTCTAATCAGGGCGAAAAATCTCGCAGCACACCCGTTTTTAAAACGATATCCCAGTTAATTAATTTAAACCGTTTTAAATTAAAGTTCCTGATTTATTTGTTTACGGCAGCTTTTAATAACGTAGTAAAGTCCTGGGTGGGGATATCAGAGAAATAGGTTAAGATAGAGATGCCCTTGTATACAGTATGTCCCCGGATTGTCTTTACAAGAGGAAAAAAACCTTTTTCATTATTTGATTTTATTGAAAATTCCAAACTGTAATTTTTAGCCAATCAAAACGTGTTTTTTTTGACAAATCACCATAGCAACGGATAAATTTTAGTGATTTTTTTTTTCCTTGTGGGCACCCAACAGCGAATTATACTAGAAATTTTTTGACGTTTATAATGACAGAATATCTTTTTGAGAGTCTGGTTGTTATTTGTTTACATAATAATTTTGAATACATTTCAATTACAAAGCTGAGATGTTTTCTATATTCTTTGGATACCTCCTTCCTTCTTAATGGCCAAAATGTAGGACTTGGAATGGACTGAATTAAATGTCTATGTCTAATGAAATATATACAGGGTGAGTTTCCTACAATGTTCTCTATGGGTATCTCGGAAACTACTGGAGATAGAGTCAGTTAAATAGGGAAAGAATTGCAGTTTTATCGGGTCATAAATAAGCGCCTTTCAGATTTTTGAAAAAGTTCATGGCTTACTAGATATTTCGAAAAAAACAAATTTTGGCTATTTTAAAAATTGTCCCTAATTCCATTATAATCTATTTTAGACAAAAAGTTTTCAGATAAAAGTTGTAGATATTCACGTCCCTAATGAGATTGTGTTTTCCGTTTTTTTCTAAAGCCTGTCATTTTTGACATATGACACAAACATATGTTTTTTTAAATGGAAACCATAGTTGGCCATGACTTCATAAACAGCGTCATTTTTTAAGCTTTTCAGCGATATAAGCTATAATATGTTTCTTTCACAAAATTACTGAGTTATAGCCAATTCTTATCTTTCTTGACTAATTTCACTTAGTTAGCCATGGAAACAAGTTCTATCGTCGTTGCTCTCAGAAATATGAAATTGTCATATTCAATATTTATGAATTAAAATAAACAAAAACTGTAAATAAGAGTTTTTCAAATGAAGAAAAGCGTGTAGGATTATTGGTTCAACTTTTTTTGGCTATATTTTTTTTTTATTGCAGAACACAGGCGTATCAATAAAATTTTACAACAGGAAAACTGTAAATGGATAAAATCATGTTATATATCATAAAATCAAGAGTTATAAAATATTAAATATTAAATACTAAATACTAATAAAATTCAAAATTGTTCATGATTAAACATCAACAAAAAAGTCGTTTACCGCATATAGGGCTTTCTCCAGTAAGTATGATTTCAGAGCTTTGCGAAATGCGGGAAAGAATGAAAGTGACTTGATATTCGAAGGCAAATGATTGTACATTTTCTTGGCATTGTACAGTATTGAGCCCTTAACTAGTTCTGAGCTCGGGGTTGGCAGATAAATATCGTGCTCCGCATTCCTAACTGGATAGTTGTGAGATGGCCTCTCCGGAATAGAGAATATGTGCTTGCGGATTAAGCAAACGGATTCAAAAATGAATAAGGAAGGAAGAGTCAGTATTTTGTAATTTTTAAAGAAATTCTGGCAGTGAGTTCTACTGTTTAGTCCCAATAAGTATCGAACTGTTCTCTTTTGAAGTTTGAAAATACGATCAAATTTTGTCGCGCAGCAAGTAACCCAGAATGGAAGGGTATAACGAAGATGCGACTCAAAGAGGGCATAATAGACCATTCTAGAGGTTGATGAGTTAAGTTCCTTAGAAACTGATCTTAGCGCAAAACAGGCAGAGCTTAGTTTTTTTGATAAGGCTTCGATGTGCAAGTCCCATTTTAACGAGTTGTCTACAACAAGTCCTAAGAATCTCACAGAGTCCACGACGTCAATAGTTCATACATGTTCAGCATTGATTTTTTCAACACGTCAAGAAAAATGGCTGATGTGTCATATTGAGTGGTCGAGGTTTTGCGTACTTACGATATACATGTAAGAAATTGATACCATCTATTGGTCCCTCAGTAACCGTAAACACTCTTGGAAAATTATTTTTTGTATTCGGAATCTTCACACTAATAAATGACTGACAATCTTTAATGGTATCTACGTTCAGAAACGTGATTTCTTCCCTCCTACATGCTTCAAATACTCCAACGATTTTCTTTGCCTGATATCCGGAAGCTTTTCTTTTTAAAAATGCAATAAGGTTTGTGAATTTGCTAATATCTACGTTTCTGTTCAGGTAAATGATGGTGCGGAGCATCGCATATTTATTCCACAGAGTTGATGGCTTTAAGGTAGTGGATAACTTCAGGAAATAGGCTAGCAATACCTTTTCTGTGAAATTCTCAACATGTTTTTCTTTGACCCAGGTTTCACAGTTGTTGTAGGTGGTCTCGTATTAGTTTTTCGACTTCTCGGGTACTAACGTGGATAGCGCAGTTTCAGCAGCTTGTTGAATATCCAAAGACTCGTCATTCTCACTCATTTTTTCACAAAACTTTTTAGGAAATACGGCGACGTTTGAACCTGACAGGACTTTGTCATTAAACAATGCATAAACAATGCCTTAGAAACCGATTACCAGAACATTTTGAAAAATGTTTAAAAATAAATAATAATAATAGCATGAAAATCTCAAACTATCCGGTTTCACAAAAAATCTTGTACTAACTTTTTTTATTTAAACACAAACTATAATTTCTCATGATCTCATTATAATTAAAGCAGAAGTTTCCTTGTTATCTCTTATTTTTTTACCTAAAAGCACCAAAGCAGACGTTATACACATTAGTACCAATTTAATTATAGAGAAATATGTGTTTCTCTTTTGCTCCAAAACATATCCTATTACACCTAAATTGCTTGGGGTGCTGGCACACCTGTTGACTATCTCGTCTCTAAGCTCCTAACGAATGTTTTCTTATATCGACTTTTGTATGTTTTCCTTTTGTGCTTTTTCGCCAGCAAAAAGCTTAAGGAAATATTTATCTGTTTTCTTTTGACGATTCTTCATTAGTGTAGGGGAGAGATATTGGTTTTATTAATATTTATAGAGAAATGATGGACGTTGAAGCTCTTTGGCTTTATTTCATCTTAAACCTTCAATATTTATTTTATTTTTTTAATTATAATTCAATTATAAGAAAGGGTATAGCCGGATTAATATAGGAAATCTACCCCCGCGGCTTTTTTGACTCGCACTCAGGGGATCGATTTGGTGTTGAATCAAAATATTCTCCTAAAAAATTTTAGCTCTTTAACTCAAACGGTTTTCGAGATTTTCAAAAAAAAACTGTTTTTTCAATTTCGAGTGTCTCACAATGCACCGTTTGTGTCAGGGAAGGGATCATAGTTTCATAGTTGTCGATTTTCGAAAGAAATCAGTGCATGTATATTATTTCGTATATTTTTCATTTTATTGATTTTATGGAAAGCAATGTTCATTAAAATGTTGTATCCTATGTTATAGGGCTTGTTTCTCTCTACAATTTCCTGTCTCACAATGTACCGTTTGTGTCCGGGAAGGGTTCATAGTTTCATAGCTGTCGATTTTCGAAAGAAATCAGTACATGTATATTATTTCGTATATTTTTCATTTTATTGATTTTATGTAAAGCACTGTTCATTAAAATGTTATATCCTATGTTATAGGGCTTGTTTCTCTCTACATTTTTCTGTCTCACAATGTACCGTTTGTGTCCAGGAAGAGTTCATAGTTTCATAGCTGTCGATTTTCGAAAGAAATCAGTATATGTATATTATTTCGTATATTTTTCATTTTATTGATTTTATGGAAAGCACTGTTCATTAAAATGTTGTATCCTATGTTATAGGGCTTGTTTCTCTCTACAATTTCCTGCCTTACAATGTACCGTTTGTGTCGGGGAAGGGTTCATAGTTTCATAGTTGTCGATTTTCGAAAGAAATGAGTACATGTATATTATTTCGTATATTTTTCATTTTATTGATTTTATGTAAAGCACTGTTCATCAAAATGTTGTACCCTATGTTATAGGGCTTCTTTCTCTCTACAATTTTCTGTCTCACAATGTACCGTTTGTGTCCGGGAAGGGTTCATAGTTTCATAGTTGTCGATTTTCGAAAGAAATCAGTACATGTATATTATTTCGTATATTTTTCATTTTATTGATTTTATGGATAGCACTGTTCATTAAAATGTTGTATCCTATGTTATAGGGCTTGTTTCCCTCTACAATTTCCTGTCTCACAATGTACCGTTTGTATCGGGGAAGGGTTCATAGTTTCATAGTTGTCGATTTTCGAAAGAAATCAGTACATGTATATTATGTCGTATATTTTTCATTTTATTGATTTTATGTAAAACACTGTTCATTAAAATGTTGTACCCTATGTTATAGGGCTTGTTTCTCTCTACAATTTCCTGTCTCACAATGTACCGTTTGTGTCGGGGAAGGGTTCATAGTTTTATAGTTGTAGATTTTCGAAAGAAATCAGTATATGTATATCATTTCGTATATTTTTCATTTTATTGATTTTATGGAGAGCACTGTTCATTAAAATGTTGTATCCTGTGTTATAGGGCTTGTTTCTCTCTACAATTTCCTGTCTTACAATGTACCGTTTGTGTCCGGGAAGGATTCATAGTTTCACAGTTGTCGATTTTCGAAAGAAATCAGTACATGTATATTATTTCGTATATTTTTCATTTTATTGACTTTATGGAAAGCACTGTTCATTAAAATGTTGTATCCTATGTTATAGGGCTTGTTTCTCTCTACAATTTTCTGTCTCACAATGTACCGTTTGTGTCCGGGAAGGGTTCATAGTTTCATAGTTGTCGATTTTCGAAAGAAATCAGTACATGTATATTATTTCGTATATTTTTCATTTTATTGATTTTATGAAAAGCACTGTTCATTAAAATGTTGTATCCTATGTTATAGGGCTTGTTTCTCTCTACAATTTCCTGCCTTACAATGTACCATTTGTGTCGGGGAAGGGATAATAGTTTCATAGTTGTCGATTTTCGAAAGAAATGAGTACATGTATATTATTTCGTATATTTTTCATTTTATTGATTTTATGGAAAGCACTGTTCATTAAAATGTTGTATCCTATGTTATAGGGCTTGTTTCTCTCTACAATTTCCTGTCTCACAATGTACCGTTTGTGTCGGGGAAGGGATCATAGTTTCATAGTTGTAAATTTTCGAAAGAAATTAGTACATGTATATTATTTCGTATATTTTTCATTTTATTGATTTTATGGAAAGCACTGTTCATTAAAATGTTGTCTCCTATGTTATAGGACTTGTTTCTCTCTACAATTTCCTGTCTCACAATGTACCGTTTGTGTTACTGAGTTCAATTTAATTTTTGCTTTTATAGTAAAATTCAAAATGAATTAATGATGATTTTTTTTCTAATTTTTAGAAGTCTGAGACATGAAAAAATAATACGATCACAATTCTTAAACGAAAAGCCAATTTTTAGCTTAGAAAAGAAAATTAAAATCTTTTTTTTAACTATGTGGAATATATCACTTACTAAAAATCGTCAGAAAATGTCTTTTATACTTCTTTACACTTAGGAATTTTTTAGAATTTTTTGAAGTGGTGGAACAATAGGAAAAAATTTAAAACGCATTTTTTTCTAAAATCCTTTTTTTTCTAAAATCTCCTCGGACTCATTTTTTTATTCAATCTGTATGTTTATTTCTGACAAGGATGTATTTTTAATGAAAAAATATTTTCTTTCTTTTTTAAACTAAAACAAAAATATAGGTTAGGTTAGGTTAGGTTGTGAACCACAGAACCAGTTAAAACAGAAGATTTTAGAAAAAAATGAGTTTTTAATTTTTTTCATGTTGTTCCATTGATCCCTTGAGTGCGAGTCAAAAAAGCCGCGGGGCAGATTTCCTGTTTTAATCCGGCTATACACTTTGATTAGTAACATTTTAATTTATTTTTAATTTATATTATCTAGTTCCTATATTTAGCTATCTATTTCGAATAGTAAAATAATAGAATTTCGTGAATGAAACAGGGATTTGCGAGATATTAGCCAAACAAAAACACACCGAAAATTGGCAGTGGAAATTGAAAAATAAAAGTACTCGAACAGATTGGAAAAAAGTTGGACGGCTTATATTGGAGTTAGTTTTAACTACATTCACCTGGAAATTTACTAGTTTGGGCTACGTAGTGGGCAATTTCGAGATTGATTTCGCATTCGATAGGTTTATTGAGTAGATTGGATATAAAAAGTAACTTCTGTGGTTTTTTTTAATTCCAATATGGATATTCAAACATATGTCATGTACTAGAGATAGATTGGCTTGTGACACCTGTGACAGAGGGTTTTGAACTTGCAGGACTAAAGAAATAATCAACTTCAAGTTGGGATTTCAACATGTAATGATAATAAGTTTTAAATTAATCGCATCTTGCATTTGTTCTTACTTATATTTACATTGATTAGGTTCATATAGATGTGCATCGTATACAAATAAGTTATGAAAAATTATAATGATACCTAATAAGATTAATAATTAATAACATAGTTAATAGGGTGGGTCAAAAGAATCGTCTGTTTTTTTTTCACTTTATACTCTGAAAAAAAGGTGGGTAGACACCTCAAAAAAATTCCCTCCAAGTATGAGCTCTTAATCTACTATTTAGAAAAGATATCTTGTCTCACATGTAGAAAATTGAATTCTCTACAAAAAAAGTCTCTTACAATTTTTTTGTAAACCGCACCGTTGGAAAGTTATTAAATCTAATAATTAAGGAAAGTTATCTTATTCAGAAACACCCTGTATAATAAATAGATTAACTAATGATAAGGAATATTTAATCCCATTAATTTTAAAATACAACCCGATGAAAAGTTTTAATTGTATAATAAATTATAAAAGAGAAACCCGCCTGAACAAAGAACGTACTCCCAAAGGGTGAAGATTTATGTATTATTAACTTTAATTTTACGGTCTGGACCCTATATTAGACTTTTTTGTAAAAAGCAAATATCAAGACATTTTTACTTATAATGGGATTAAATATTTAGAGAAGTGGAACTCCTCTTTTATATTTTTCAATCAAAAATACTAATTTAGTTTATTTTGACTAAATATTCACTCTCTAAAATCTGATGATATAAGAAATTATACCATACGATCGAAAAAAAACGGCGTCGAATACGTCTGAGAAATAACAATCGATGAAAATTTTGATGAGGCCAAGCCCTAGACGTCATTTAAAAATTGGAGAAAAAATAATTTTATGGAAATAGATTTGTGTCTTCTTTTTTTCGTTCTATTCTTTTTTTAATCTTTCTATAATTAGTGTTAGTTTTTTACAAGTTTTATGTCAATTTTTAGTATTTCTTATTTCTTATATTATTATTTTTATTTATATTCCCCAGCCATATTTGAGACCGTTTTTTTTCGATCATACGGTATTTATAGTACAATGTTTTGGGATTATTATAATTAAAAATATATTTCTAATTTTTATTGAACTGTGTTTTCTGGAATAAAATTATTTAATTTAATATGTAGATTTTTGCGGTAAAATCTGCGGTCAAATTTCCGATAAATAATTACAATATGCATTATTATTTATTAGTATTATTTATTATTTAAAATATATTAGAGGCTTTTATATATTTATAGAGTTATACTATTACGATTAACGATTAATTAAAAAGTTAGTATTTGTTTATATTAGTAGTTAGTATTGAAAAGCTATGTTTTTTTACTAAAAAATTTGTACGATGAATTTATTACAAGTAGAAAAAATATTCTGCTGGGTTGGCGCTGGTTTCTATGTAATTTGACAAATAAATAAAGCTGTCTCTTTAGTTGTTCTCTCAGTTTTGAGTCAATATTTCTTAATTCTCTTTCGTGTCGATTGCTGATTGAATTGGAGCCAGAAATGACTCAAAACGAAATAAGTAAATTAGCAACAGATATTCAGGCTGAGGCGACAAACTCCATACCCAAACTACTTCCATTTAAATCCCAAATAACTTATGAAAAGGAATAGAAAAATTTTGAAAAATGGAAGCATCATCCTTTCATGAAACAAATTCTCTATCAAAAGATTGAACATGCGAAAAAGTAACATTAATCATAAATAATGCATTTTGGAGTTTCTTTCAAAAGCAGACAAACTAAACATATTCGTAGTGTAAATATACATGTTCTGTACTTTATACGAGTATTTTATATGTTATCTCTGAAGTACACGTGTTAATTTTCTGTGCTTTTCTACCTACATCATATTTTTTTTTCTTTATAAACGCCAACTCTACGTATCGTTTGATATTCCGAAAATAGCATTTACGGTTTAGAAAAATACTATTTTTACGTTGATTGTTAAAAGTTTTCATTTTATTTTTAGCGTTATTATTAAGTAATTTAAATTTTCACTTTGTTCAGCTTCATTCAGCACCTCGCAATTAGTGCAATTAGTGTTCCTTTAATTTCAAAGTAAGCATTCAAATCGTTAAAATTAGTGGTAGACATTTTCAATTAGTAGAAAAAGTTATCAAACTTTTAGCTTTTCCAATGATTATACTTTAAAACACAAAACATCCCCCTTTAGAACTTCGTCTATCATGTTAAGAAATGAAAGTAAATAATAAAGCGCCTCTCGTGTCTTTTCGCACTCAAAAAATTTCATTTAATGCCTGTATATATTTTTAATATATTTTTTAAATTTACATTTTTTTCTAATTGTAAAGTAATATATTACATTTAAATGGAATATATTACATAACAATTATGTCAGTTACAGGATTACAAGCTTGTTTTCTAATATTTTTTAAATAAAACGAATGATAAAATTTCAATATATGTATATTTGTCGTAGGTATGAAAAAAGTAAAATATAAAATGGATAAACGCTTACTTAGATTGTAATAAAACTTCCACTTTTAGTTTTGCAAACGCAATATTTCTATTTCACAAATAAAAATATCCGACAACACTAAAATCACTGAAACTTCCGCGGCTGACAACGAAAACTGAAAAATATAACGGCACTTTTTGTTTCGGTCCTGCATATCAACATTACGCTGTACTATTATGTGTTTGTTGTTGAAATAATATAAAATATCTAATTATAACTTGTAAATTTTAATATTTTAACATGATTTTAACTACTTTTGACAATAACCAAAGAATATACCTAGCTAGAAAAAGAATGGACTCTGCCATACTGAAAAATGGTTCTACAGAAGTGGCGCCATCTATTGAGCAGGGCTTGTTTTAAATGGATCGAAGCGCGGGCTTTTTAAATGAGCGTATTTATTGAATTCTACTCCAAAATATATAATTAAATTTGATTATTAAATCTTATTTTTTACACAAATTCAGCAATACTAATAACAAGTATCGTTGTGATGTGTAAAAAATAAGATTTAACAGTATAATTTATACAATTATTAAATAAAATTAAAGCCAAACATGTGTAAATATTATTTATTATTTAAAGATTTTAATTATAAGTCAAATATTTAAACATCGTTTATTATAATAAAACAAGACCAACGTAATACGCCCAAAATTTTGTAAATGGAGTAAATATAAATAGGTACTTAAATGATAGCAAAAATAAATGACTTACATTATATTTTTAGGGCCACAAACAAAATGAATTGTCTAATAAAAACACATATAACAAATTAGTTTGAAAAACATTTTGATGGTTTTGATAATTATTTTTGATAATACTATGATTGGCGCTATGACAACGACAATATTTTTTGAGAATTTGACAATAATATAACAATGGCCGTTGGAAACTATGGAAACTACAAAAAAAAGTCTGATTGAACGCCATCTGGCAATAACTAGTAGCAACTTTTTAACCTAAAAATTAATTGCACTACCACCTAGCGCCCGAGGCTGGAACTATTTTATATAAAATTTCCGTGGAAACGGTGGAACCGCTTTTGCTATTTCACTTTCCGGCCCCTGACAATAACTAACTTTTTATTATCATGATGACATTTTAGACGACGACTGACATATATGTCATAATATTTGAATCTTAAATATGTATGTAATATAATTTAAATTACTATAATGCAACTTTATACTAAGAAAACATTTATACATTCACAAAATACAACAAAGTCTAATAATATAGTTTGAGAACAATGAATATTGAGATAAAATTAAAAAAAGTTAAGCGCGACCCCTTGTGTCAAAATTAGATGATTAAATTTTCGCAATTTTTACACCATTTGATGACCGGTGGCGCCTCTAGTGTTTGTTCGGGTGTTGGTCTTTTACTCCCACTTATGGCCATTAAAGAAAAAGTTCTAAAGGGGGATGTTTTGTGGTTTGCACCATAGATAAAAAACTTATAATATTAAATAGATAGGCAACTTATAATGCATTTCAATTTTATTATACAAGGGCGCCTCTGGTAGTCCGAGGAAGAAATAGTAAGTGAAGAGAGGGGTGCGGGGAAGGAACACTTTGTGTGCTTTTAATTAGGTTGAACATATTATAAACGATAAATCAACTTAATTAAAAGCATACAAAGTGTTCTTATATGTCGGATATCAATTAAAAATATATTAAAAAGACTAGTATCTAATAGTATATATTAAGTTGTTACAGTTATAATTTTATCTTTGGCGGTTTTCAGCAAATAGCAGGCAGGAGCAGGCAGTGTTATATACATAATTTTCCTTCTTTTGTAGTGAATAGGAAACGGCTATATAATTTTGGTGTAGGCAAGATTCCCAGTTTGTTTCCGTTTGAGACCTGAAATAATAAAAACAAATTAAATTAGATTTAATCGTCTGCTGATCATGCTAATATAACGCAACGTGCGTCCTTAATTCCTTACATGCACCGTAAAAAAAATAACTGCTCAGCTAGTATAGCATTAATTAGCAGTACTAATTTAAAAAAATCTATAACTGTATGTAGATATATTTAATTTACTTACCATTGTATATTGCCATACTACATACTATTACAAATTTGTCAAATACTGGAAGATAAACCAAGTACCAGTACTGTGAAATAAAAATAAAATTCAAAAGATTACTGGAAATGAAGTTTGTCCATCAATTACCTTAGTGAATTGTTCAAACTGCGATATTAAAATTAAAATGAACTCAAAAAAGGTAAAATAATGTTGTTTATAGTGTCATTGTTAGTAGTAATTTTACTCTGTTTGTAAATATTACTCAGCATGATTGCGGCTCTCGACTTTGTCTCGAGCTGTAAAACTCATGCCGTCGCGTCGTGCAACAAATATTTTCTTTTCGCACTAGTTACACAAATAACTATTCTAACTATTATTCTTCCAAGATAATCATTAAAAATGATAACTGTATAAATGAACTTTAATCTAATAATTGCAAACATTTCTATCTATCTACTTCTTGATTATTGATTGGAAAGATAATAAAGTAGGCATATAGACGCAACCGAAATCATAAAAAAATGTTTTATTGGGCTTTTTTGTCCGGATTTCCGATTAATTCTGGTAAACAAAGCAAACCCGGCAAAAGAACAAACAAAAATTACTACCATGGTCATTCGCAAGGACGTGCCTATTATCCAGAGTTTGATTTTTCTATTTGTACTCGCGTGTTTTATCGATAAAATCGAATATACAAGGTGATCGATTTTACAGCTCTCATTTTCGTGTTCACTTAAGCTCTATCATTTAATAAAAAAGCCAATAGTGATAAAAATAAAGATTGCGAGAGTGAGAGGGTGTAGAAATTGGTTGGGAGAGATACAGGGTGTAGAAATTTCATTTTTATTTCGATTTTTTCGTGTAAGTGACGTCAATATTTGGATGAAAATTGGTGTCTGGGAGTTTTTTTTTGATGTCAATATGACTCCTATTTGTAGGAGGCACCACCTACATGTGTAGTTTAAAAGCTATTACTCAACACCTATTATCTCTGTTCGTCGTCCGATTTCCCTCTCCCGGGTTTTGCGAATAATATTTTAAAATTCAATAATTTCATTTATGTATACAGAGTGTCTTAAAATTGAATGTTTTGAATTTAAAGAAATATGTTTATTTTTATATAGATTTTTCTTATTTTCAGAATCTGCTTAGTTCAACGCCTCAACCTCTGCCCGAATACAAGACAGCAGCTGTCAAAAAGAGTCGGTTTATCATATCGCACTACGGCATCTTCAAGAACGCCTGGGATTGGCTCATTCTCATAGCCACGTTCTACGTTGCGGTGGTTGTGCCTTACAATGCCAGTTTCCTCAGACCGGAAACGGAAAGACCGTCTGTCATCATGGACGTCTTCGTGGAGGCGTTGTTTTTTATTGGTGAGTATATCTGCACAAAAAAAATACAGGGTTGTTCACTATATATGACACGGTATTTGTAGCTAAACGATTATATTTTTAAAAATTGTAAGTTTTGGGTTCATTGAAGGACTACTAGAACTACAATTTAAAAATAGTTTTACAAGACACAGAGTGTCCCAAATAAATTAAAAATATCAAAGTTGTATTTTTTTAAATGGAACACCCTGTATACTTTTACATTTTTAATTTCTACGATTAAAATAAAGGTAAATTTGATTGAGGTTTATCACACTTACCGTTTTTGAAATATTTTCAATTTTGTGAAATTGCAGTAAACATTTAAAGGCATCATTTCTCCAAGAGTATCAAAGTTTTTAATACTAAATATTTACTGAAGTTTATTTATTGATCAGTTATTGTGTTGCAATAATAAAAATAATACTACCTTATAAAGAGTGTTTAAAAATTTAGTTTAATTAATTTCTAGCTTTAAACGGCAATAACATGTTTAATTTAAATGGAACACCCTGTATATTTTAGGAGAATCAGATGTACAATTTAATTGTCTATCAAATTTTATTATAATATTTTTACTCATCCCTTCAAGTTTTCGTAGAAAATGCATTTTCTTATAATTTAGACCCAATTTTTCAATATACCCATGGAATATTATTGACATTTTAGATTGTTTTTAAAGCAACAAATATACAAAATGTACAGGTGCTAAAAACGATAATATTATTAACCTATTTTAAAAGAGTATACCATTAATTAAATATACCACCATTACTTCCGACCAAATATTAATTAATTACATACTTAATTGTGTTAGTTAATAAATTATTCTAAATAAATGTGAATTTGAATCAGAAATCAATATAATAATAAGTTATGAAAATGAACGTCTCTGTTGTTATAAATAAGCATTCGTGAAAAAATGAAATAAAATTTTTAAGGTGTTATTTTTTACCACACTATCTAATACACATACAAAATTCAGTTTTTTAGTATTTGAACAATTATTATTAATCAATGTAAACAATCAATTAATGTAGTTTGAATACTGGGATCATATTAATTGGTCCTCTTTAACAAAAATATATTTAAACAGTTTTTTTTAATGAAATAAACAAACTATATCGACAATATTAGTATTGGTACTCTTTAAAAATTTGTTACATCTTTAAAAATAATCAAAAATGTCAATATTCCATAGGTATATTGATAAATAAAGTCTAAATTATAGGAAAATGCATTTTCTGAGAAAAATTGAAGAGATGGGTAAAAAATGGTATAATACAATTTGATAGACAAATAAATTATGCCTCTGATTCTCGTACAATATACAGGGTTATATGTTCTATTTAAATTAAATCACTTATTGCCTTTTAAAGCTGGTAATTATTTACAATACATTTTTAGGCCTCTGTATAAGGTAGTATAATTTTTATTATTGCAACACAAAATTCAATCAATACAAATATATCACTACAATATTTGGTTTTAAAAATTTAAATACGTCTAGATGAAGCATTAAAACTTATTACTGTATTTTGACAAAAACCTAAATATTTCAAAAACGCGGTGAACCTAAAATGAAAATGTAAGAGAGAAGGAGATTTTCTCTCTTGAATCACCCTGTATACTTTATTAAAATCATACATTTTTATTTTAATAAGTGTTTTAGTCGCTCATCTTACTTTTATAACCTATTCACTCTCTGTTCCCTAAACCCGGAAATTTGCAAAGTTGCTAACACATAGTCTATCTAAAACTGCGCGCATAAGCCCTGATGAACTTGCATAAAGTTAATAGACGAAATTACATAGTAGATTCCTTCATTATCAACAGCGTTTACGTATACATTATAATCCTGGTAGTAATGCTAATTCTCTCAATGCTATTTGCCTGTTTGATGTAGCAACAGGCTAGTTCTACATGTACATGCAATACGTCATGTTATGTTAAAACTTAGCTTGTTGTAACCCTGTTTATGGTAATGCTTGTTCGGAATTATTAGTTATAAGCAGATTAACTATGCAGTAGTAGGTATTTATAGTTCATATGAAATACATTTTTGGTCACGTGATTGAGCTTGACCGGCACAGCGTTGCCAACTTTTACATATTTTCTTTTAATCAAAATATTTTAAGAAACAAAAATAAATTAATTATAAATATATAAACAGTTATTATTTATATCGAAACTTACCTTCTTAACAGCACTTAAGGGACATAAAGGGCCATTACTACAGCTTTCCCGTTCAAAGTTTTCTATTATAATATAATTCAAGGTTTGCAATATTTTAGAATGCAATATGTAATTGTGCCACGCCCTTTCTAATTTGAAGTTCAATAAAACACAAGTTTACTTAATGCAGAATGAGTTACATAGAGGCCACTAGCTTTTTAATTTTAACAGCCGGGTGGTCGGGGTTCAAAGATATTAATAAAAGGGCGCCACGAGATTATACTCTATGAACTCGGCATTAAAGATGTAACTATTAAGTAGATTTCAACACTAACCTCGAACTGTTGAGTGTAACTACCATGAACTTCAAATATGCTATAACTCGTTAAACTTAAGTGACTCTAACTTAACTATGAGACTAGACTGTAAATAATACTACTAAAAATATTTAAGCAATTTATTAAAATATTAAAAAGTTAAATATATATTAAAAAAAACGAATGAAATGTAAAATGTAATATGTTAAGAAATTATTTAAATCGAAAGGTTGGAAAAGAAAATGGAATTTTAAATAAAATGCAATAACTAAACCTATGACGTCAAAACCCCTTATCTAACTTAATACTAGATACAAACAGGGTGGTTTACACAAATGAAATCTAAATCCAACTAAAATCTAAACAGTCTTACTCTACTCGATGTGATATACTTGAAAACTTCCTCCGGCTGAGCTACGGCGTATAGCTACAGGGTTGCTAAGGCGGTGTACAGCAGCTCGGTGTACTGTCACTGGAGCCCACGGATGTCAGCAGAGGTACAGGTGAAAGGTAGGTGTTGATATTTCAAATGGTGAACATAAAAAACCCTAAATAATATTGGTTGTCTTAGAAAAGTGCCTCAATTATAGAACAAGGACTAGCACAACGTGTAGGAGTTAATAAAGGTAATAAAGAAGGACTAATCAAATCTGAACTTTACCTCAACGAGGGTTTATTATGTCCAACGGGTAACTCTACACACGGGCAACAGGAACGGATGGAATTCTGGACTGTTCTGTGCTGTACGGTCTGGATCGGTCTTCTTGCTCTACAATTACGAACAACCAAATAAGACTTAAGAAAGATAACACTCAACTAATCTTTCTACACCACGTGGGCGTGAAAAAGTCGAAAACCAGACAATAATATAAACAAAAATCAGTTGAGCATTGACTTAGAATAGGCAGAAGAATTATAGCATACCTTGGCACTGTTCGGGGACTTCTTGGGCACGTGGAATCGGAATATCGATCGGAAAAAGGCTATTTTAATCCCATTACGGAAATTGGTCGGCGGTCCATACAATCATCAAAATCCAACCACGTCTCTGACCAAAGGTGTTTCGGAAGCCTTAATCCTTCTTTACGAAGACCTGCTATTCGCCAACAGGGAATGCTTCACGAAACGGCAGCCAGTTCTTCACGACGATATTCTCGGTCGGGGAGTACACAAGAAGTGATGCAAGGATTCGATTTCCTTCACAAAATCAGATTTCAACCGGAAATCTCCCTCCAGGATATAGATAGAGAACTATATATCGTGACTAGTCCAACTCACAAAAAGGCATAAATAAAAAACGATGTTCTAGATTATTTTCACAGCCATCTTCGATATCCGGTCAATGAACGAACTAAACCCACAAATTCCCACAATTAAATGAACGAATTGCACACTGCGATCCACATCAAAAATAACCAATTTAACTACGAAATTTTATCTGATAATTATAAAATTTCACTAACCAAAACAAAGGATAAATAAATCCAAAAACATCTGATTTAATCTGACAGTGACAAGGGACAAGTGATGACCAAAGATTCAGAGAGATGGACAAAAATTCTAATGCTGGGCGGTATCCAGTGACAATATTCTGTGGCTATATAATATCGTGGTGTATAACGGGTTGCATAATGGTAAAATACTAAATAAAATAATATTTAACAATAAAATTATAGTAAATATGATGCAAAAATAATAGTTATTTGCGATAGTTTATGAGCTAGCACACAGAGGTCGTTGCGAGGAAATTTGACTGTTACAATTGTTTCCTTTAAATGAAAGATTTGGGTGTATATTTTTTTAAATCTTATCAGGTATTATTATAATTTTTCATAACTTGTTTGTATACGATTAGCATCTATATAAATCTAAAGAATGTAAACATATGAGTGACTAGCGTGTACCCGCGACCTCGTTCGCGTCAAATTAATCATTTGTAATGGTGAGGATAAAGCAAAGCAAGAATTTCCATTAACACAAAAACTGGATAAAATTTTCTCACATTTATGTCAGCATGAGAAAAAACAATATGGCAATATGATTATATAACTTGGCAACAAACGAAACCAAATCGGTTTGCCAAAAATAAGATTTTTACGTCAAGCAGTTTAAGCAGAATTGTGGTTAATCAATTACCCAACTTTTTGGAACACCCTGTATGATTTTTCAAAAAATTTCAAAATATGTAAAAAAACAAAATAAATTATGCGTGTCCAAGCGTTTTCCCGAAAGACTAACCGGTTTTTAAATAAAAAATATTCTAATATTTGAGGGGTGGTTTCACCCCCTAAGAATTCGAGTTTCGAAAGATTCCTTCTTATCAAATATCCTAAAATCAATCTGTTTTCCAAAAATCAGCTTGTTACGTCAAGCGCTTTAAGCAGGGTCGTGATTAATCAATGACCAGATTTTATCGAAAAACCCTGTATACATTTTTAAAAAATCTTAAAATATGTAAAAAAACAAAATAAAATATAAGTGTTTAAGCGTTTTTTCGGAAACATGACCGTTTTTTAAATAGAAAAATATTGTAATGTTTAAGAGCTGGTTTCACCCCCTTGGAACTGGAATTTCGAAAAATCCCTTCCTATCGAACCTCTACACCCTAGAATCAACCTGTATGTCAATATTGAGCTTTTTACGTTGAGTGGTTTGAGCAGGATCGTGAGTGATCAGTGAGACAGTCACTTAAGGATTTTATACACTGCTGGCAAAGGAATATTAGCAATAGGAGGTTTTCAATGCGATAAAAAAAGATGGTAAGGCTGCAAAATACACTGCAGTGCAACAGAGACGGATAAAGTGTCTTTTCCCTACCATCGTATAGGGGAAGTGATCATAGAAGTGATACGACGAGAGAGCCCCTGCGAGAGGGGGCGCCGGGCGGGTCTTTAAGACGCTTGTGTGGGGGCTACCGCCTACTAATAGAACAGAATCGAAAAAATAGAAACAGGACGGACAGTGTTGCCATTCAATTAAATCGAAATTATGTTGGCTTGTCAAAATCCTAAATCTTCTAATCCCATTATCTTGCCTACTTAATGAAATATTAAATAAAGTACGAAACAATTTTAAGAATGTTTTCTCTAGGCACATAACTTCTTTCTAAAACGAAAAGTAACATGCAAAACTTTGAAATCATTTCTAAAATAGCAAGTGCAATTCTATGAAATGGCAATACTGTACGATCTTCCTAGCAGTCGCCCCGACACAGTCGGTCGGCGGCGGCGCTTGACAAAGCCGCGGCTGTGACAAAGGAATTAGGCCGAAAAAAACTTTATAAGGAGTAGCCGAACAGGGTTGCCGGGTTGGTTAGATTATAATTCCATACGAGAACAAAATTCTCGGTAGATCTTCAACAAAAATTAAAAGTACAGAAACGAAATAAAATATAATATTTAAGTCCAAAATTAGCATTCCTATGTGTCGTAATAATAGATCACTCAAATAAAATACAAATATAATAAATATAACAAGAATTAGAAATAGCTAGGTATATTATTTGATATTAAAAAAAAATATTGAATTAAATAATATTAATATATTAATAAAAACATATAAAACTATAACAAGTAGGGATAGCAGTCACAAATTAGTGTAACAGTCACTTTTTACCTTTGTACAAATTTTGATCAGTGATATCTAAAATTAATTTCATTTCAATGGTAAAGCTGTAGCAACTCTCAACTCTTTTTTCATATTAATAAATTTTTTTGACGGGAAAATCACTAAATATTGTCCGAATTTAGGTTGTTTCTTAACTTAAATTTTGTTTTTGTTTACATTTTTTGGGGGAAAATATGGGTTCAACTTTAGTAGATGAATGAAATAAAATCTTTTCAAAAGATATCAACTTCTTCGGGCATGCCGCCAATCCCGCGCCTAATAAGGAGTAATAAGGATTTTTAGGAATATCTCTGTAACTCTGCAACTAGACAGAACGATGACCTGTATGTCTGTTATTACTAAATAAAATTTAATGAAACAATAATAAAGTCAGATTATATAGATTCCAACGCGGCAGTCGCTTAATTTTTAGTCAAATAAGTCAGCTTTTTAAAAGTGCTTCTATTGTAAAAACTAAAGACGCAGTTGAATATATCGTTAGATTTTTCTTTAAATCGGTAGATCGGTAGCTTACAGACGAAAGCGGTAGACCTGGCAACTCTGTGATGAACTGACGGTAGTCGGAATAGCGAGGTGCGGAGGCGCGGGAAGGGAAATAAAATAATGATGATAAATAAAGGGAGGGCAGGGAGATGGGTATCATGAGTGGTTGGGAGGTGGCGGAATTTCCAAAATTTGTTATCTTATTGGAGTTTGTCTAAGTAGACAGTCGTAGTGGAAGTGGAAACGGGGAAGTTGTTGTCCATCTCTGTTTAAGCATAGACTTTTTATAGGCGTTTCATTCCAATGCATGTAATTCCTATGCCTAGAGATCCATTGCCGGGCCTGTATATTAGTAGATTATTATAATTTTTCACAACTTGTTTGTATACGATTCGCATCTATATAAATCTAAAAAATGTAAATATATATAATATTATTTAAGTGATAACAAATGAGATGTGATTAATTTTAAATAAAAGTTTCTTTTTTATATATTTTATAAAATCTTATTATCATTACATGTTAAAATTCCAACTTAAAGTTGATTATTTCTTTAGCCCATCAAGTTCAAAGCCCTCTGTCACAGGTGTTCGTATTTATGTTAAAAGCCCCGCTATCAAGGAGCCTCTCGCTTCTCTATATCTTTACATTCTATTGTTTCAGAGGGCTATTCATCGCTCAGGGATGCCTAAAGGGTAAAACGAGCTAATTTAGGGTTGGTAGTAATTAAATAGTCGTTCACGAAGGAGTAGTTTTTGTTTTATTGTAGCTAAAGACCCGATTGTAAGCTAAAATTAGTAGCGAAGCTTTGAATTTTTGGTTTGGTAAAGTTTTCGACTTGTTAAAACTTTTATAACAAATATTTTTTTATTTATTTACAAACAGAAACCTGTTATTTATGTATATTTGACAGGCCAATCTCTCTGCCTGTGTTTGTTTCTTAGGAAAATAGAGGCAGGATTGTCTTGCCAGACATCTAATTTATTTAGGTGTATATTGCTTTGTCAGGAGAAGTAAACACAGCTTTGTGTGTCCTTACTTGACTTCAGACATATTGGACTATTTCCCGTTTTATAGCGCGAAGTAAACATAGGCCAGTGACGTCTAGTTTACAGTTTTTGGTTTGGTATTTTGAGGTTTACTACTACGAGCTATACAGGGTGTTCCAGAAATAAGTACAAGTATTTTAAGGGGTGGTATTTATCGCCAAAAGAAAACGTAACGTTAATATCTGGATGAAAATGGTGTATGGGAGTTTTTTGACATGATAAATTTGATTTTGATGTCAATATAACTCTCATTTGTTGGGAGCGCCCCCTACATGTGTTTTAACTGTTTTGAAGAGTAATAACTTTTCGTCTGTACCTGTCTAAAACAACTGAGTGAAAAAATATACATTTCTGTGACTTTTCACGTAAAAATGTTTGTTGGTATAAATCGCTGCGAGCAACCGTTCTCGAGATATTTAGAATGGAAATAGTCAATACATGTCATTATTGAAAAAAAAATAAACACGTTGAGTAGATCGTTATTTGACTCATTTTTATTTTTTTAAGTTAATCATAAATTTTTCTGCGAAAATATGACAATAACACAGTTTTTGTTGAACTTTTGGCACAAAACATTTCAAATTTATGATTTCAATCTAAAATAAATATTTAGTCAACATATTCAATTTTTATGTCAATGATAATTTGGATTCCAAATATCTCGAGAACCATTACTCGTAGAGATTTTTACCAAGAGATTTTTTTTACGTAAAAGACGTCGTAAATATATATTTTTTACTCAGTAGTTTTATACAGCTACAGACGAAAAGTTATTACTCTTCAAACCAGTTATAAAAAATGTAGGTGGTGCCTTCTGCAAGTAGGAGTCATATTGATATCAAAATCAAATTTCTCATGTCAAAAAACTCCCAGACACCAATTTTCATACAAATACTGACGTTACTTGATAAATTATTTGGAAAAAATCGAAATGAAAATGAAATTTCTACACCCTGTATCTCCGAAACTAATTATTTTAGAACATACAATCACACGAACTTTTTACTTATTTTTATTTGCAGAATATGCTGCCAAAGTTTCTAGAATACAGTTCGAACCACCCCTGTATGCGAAAAAGTTTTACGAAAATGTAAAGAGCTATGAGATTCGCTATGTAACAGTAAAACTAACTATTGAATTAAAACATTTCGTCGGATCCCCAGCGCAAAATACAGCACTAACAGGGTTATTCAAATCATCCCTATCCGTCCTCGTATTTCCTACTCAGGCCAAAGCCTCATCCGTGAAAAACTTCGGCTTTTGCCAGTTTGAATTCTGGATGGGAATTACGGGTTTACGCTACGCTTTTTTTTCGAGTTCGTTTGAAAATAAAGACGAATGTTCGGGATAGAGCAAATGCCAGAGCGAATGGTGGTAATAAACAAAGCAGACCTAATTTAATAGGAATTTATGTTTGGGTGGGAGGAATATATCCTAATTTCAAAATGAATTAAATGAAAACACAGATGCCTAAAATTTCTATCTATAATAATTTTATTAGTATAAGAGTTACAATTTCTTTCTATTTTATATGTATTACTTACAATTATTGAGAAGATAAAAGTATACAATGTACAACTTTCTAAAAATACAATATAACAAAGGTAAAAAATGCATTATTTAATTTTTAAAATTAGACGACTGGTTATTAGCTATTCCACGCTAATTTCTGTGTGTGAAATTATTGCACAATCATCAAAAATATCAATGACTCTGCCTGACAGCGTATTAAAAGCTAATGTCTGCTTAATCTGCTTGGTTAAATTAAATGAAATAAAAAAATAATATTCTTAAACTAGTTAGTTTGACTTATGTTAAAAAGTTAAATAATTTCATTTTTGCCTAATTTATGAAAATAAGTTTTTTTTATTTAAATCTTCTTAATGACTTAAGCCTTTTTAGAAAAGACAAAGTCATTAAAAAGATTTAAGTCTTTTTATAAAAGTCAGATTTTTATATATTTTTATGATAATTATTATTTATTTTATGATTATTCGATGACATCTATCTGTAATGGATACAATTAAATTCTACAAAATCGGAAAATTTTATAAAAAAAACATGTTTTTGTGTTTGTAGTTGTTCTGAAAATTAACCGTTTTATTTTATGTGGTTTTAGTCTCATCTGTATCAACAATAAATTAAAATAATATGATACTTAGTAAGAAAATCGCTAATTGGAAATACACAAGAAAATTAATATTAACATTTAAGGAAAGGCATTTAGGGGAAAGTAGCCTAAGTCGTACCATTTTGCATATAAGTTTAGAGAATTAGACATTTTTAAGACTGGCTCGTTTTTATTCATGCTAATATTTAGTTTCAACATTTCCGCACTTTATATATTTTTTTCAGATTTTTAAAAAGATGCTGTCATTTAAAAAATGCTTTTTTAAAAGCCTTGCAAATTGTACGATTTGGGAAATCGGTTCCCTAAGTTGTACCACTAGGTTTCCTAAATCGTACTTAATGAAATAGCTTTACACCTAATAGCATAAAAAGTTTCATAAAAAAAGTACCGCAGTGATAACCGCAAAACAACCGCATCTTTGTATCTCTACTCCAAGGATATATCTACTCATAAACTAGAAACCGCGGAAAAGACACGAAAATTGAACACCCTGTGTATTATAACTTCCTTATTATACTTTTTGTTACCGTAAACCCGTTTTAAGTAAAAAATAACCATGGTTTAAGAAGAATAACAAGACAAAAAAGAAGAAAAATTAAAAAGCTTTCTTTACCGTACAGGCAGACTTTCCATCTTTACCTAGAAAATTGCACTAATTAATGGAAACCCGTCAGTTACTTACTTAGCGTACTATTAATAACGAAGAAAAACGAGAACCACTTGTCTAAATTTGAGCTATCCATCGCGAGTTTGAGAAGTGTCCGCTGCAAACTCCCTCTTCCACAATTATTTTCCATAAAATATGAAGCTCTATCTCTTCGAACGAGAGAGGCATCATTATATTTTCAGGAAAAGGAAATAAAAATGTTTGTTATAACGGGGCAATACAATCGGGGTTTTCAGAAAATGTTTTTAGGGTCAGATTTATGCGAAACTTTTTTGTTTGAAGTTGCCATAAAATGAGGAAAAATTAAAAAAAAAAATATGAAACGGTATACATATAAAACTTGGGAATTTTGTTTGAGTGCAAACCTAAAGTATATACTAGGATGTATTTCAGGAAAATATTTTAACTTCTACAGGGTGGCTCAAAAAAGTTTGAGTGGATCAGGCTGATTTTTTTTAAATGGAACACCTCGTATGTTGTTGCATTTTTGGCTTCCTTTAACACCACTTTACATAATCCTAAGATATAAATATATTTCGATAGTTTCAGAGATAAATATAAAATATATATTTTTCAGCCTTTCTTAAAGCCATTATTAAAAATACAAGAACTGTCCTGAAATCGAAACTATATTAGGTGTTTACTTTAGATTACTTACTTAGTGTTTTTTTTTATTGTTTTTTTTTATTATTTGTATATTTGTTTTTGTTCTTTTTTTTTGTTTTGCTTTGTCGATGAAGCTGTTTTGGCTTTTTGTACAATAAAGCGTTGTTTTTTTTTTTAGATGGCCTGTACTTCGCTATAAATTAGGCAATCGAAAATCATACAGGATGTTCACAATTCTACGCCAAACATTCCAAAATATAAAATAATGTTTCTTCGTTTTTTTTTAATGGAACACCCTATATTTTATTTTTTCAATAGATGGAGAATTAAGAAATGAACATTTTTTGTATTTAGAGTATTTCAAAATTTTTAATGGTTTCGCAGATATTTGCAGTTTTTGTATTTCATATGGCATTTTCCACAATAAATTTTTGTCGAAGCCACCCAATAATTTTTCTCTCGTATTTTACCGTTGATAGAGCTATATGAAATAATACTGCGTGTATCTGCGAAACCACTAAAAAATTTGAAATATGTACTTTAAATACAAAAAATGTTCATTTTTTTAATTCTCCATTTTATAAAAAAAATAATATACAGGGCGTAATAATACATCATGTATGATTTATAGCAAAGTCAGTTTAGACCATCTAAAGTAAATACCTAATATAGTTTTGATTTCAGGACAATTCTTGTATTTTTAATTTTTTTTTAAGAAAGGCTAAAAAATATATATTTTTACTTAATTATTAATATCTCTGAAACTATCGAAAAATATTTACTCATATCTTAGGATTATGTAAAGTTATTTGAAAGGAAGCTAAAAATTCAATAATATACAGGGTGTTCCGTTTAAAAAAAATCATCCCGATATATGTCATCCCAATATATCACACTTTCTTGAGCTACCGTAATATAGAAGTTAAAATATTTTCCCGAAATACAAAAATTTTAACAAAATTTCCAAGTTTTTTTATTCTAGGAGCTATACAGATGCCAGACGCACTATTGCCGGACCCTGTATTTGTGCAAAAATACGGCTCACTAAATTTTTGTTTCTTTAAAAATTGGTTCAAATGGGTTGTCAAAAATCATTTTGATAACTTTATGGCCTTATAATTTTTAAAACCAACCTTTTTGGCTTTATGTTGGCATAAAAATTTTTTTTAAATAATTTTTTTCTATCCATCTGGTGTTGTAGTTCTTTAATTTCCTGTCTCACAATGTACCGTTTGTGTCCGGGAAGGGATCATAGTTTCATAGTTGTCGATTTTCGAACGAAAAAAAAATCAGTACATTTATTTTATTTCGTATATTTTTCATTTTATTGATTTTATGGAAAGCACTGTTCATTAAAATGTTGTATCCTATGTTATAGGGCTATGTGTCCGGGAAGGGATCATAGTTTCATAGTTGTCGATTTTCGAAAGAAACCAGTACATTTATTTTATTTCGTATATTTTTCATTTTATTGATTTTATGGAAAGCACTGTTCATTAAAATGTTGTATCCTATGTTATAGGGCTATGTGTCCGGGAAGGGATCATAGTTTCATAGTTGTCGATTTTCGAAAGAAATCAGTACATTTATTTTATTTCGTATATTTTTCATTTTATTGATTTTATGGAAAGGACTGTTCATTAAAATCTTGTATCCTATGTTATAGGCCTTGTTTCTCTCTACAATTTCCTGTCTCAAAATGTACCGTTTGTGTCCTGGAAGGGTTCATAGTTTCATAGTTGTCGATTTTCGAAAGAAATCAGTACATTTTTATTTTATTTCGTATATTTTACATTTTATTGGTTTTATGGAAAGCACTGTTCATTAAAATGTTGTATCCTATGTTATAGGGCTATGTGTCCGGGAGGGGATCATAGTTTCATAGTTGTCGATTTTCGAAAGAAACCAGTACATTTATTTTATTTCGTATATTTTTCATTTTATTGATTTTATGGAAAGCACTGTTCATTAAAATCTTGTATCCTATGTTATAGGGCTATGTGTCCGGGAAGGGATCATAGTTTCATAGTTGTCGATTTTCGAAAGAAATCAGTACATTTATTTTATTTCGTATATTTTTCATTTTATTGATTTTATGGAAAGGACTATTCATTAAAATCTTGTATCCTATGTTATAGGGCTGGTTTCTCTCTACAATTTCCTGTCTCAAAATGTACCGTTTGTGCCCAGGAAGGGTTTATATTTTCATAGTTGTGGATTTTTGAAAGAAATCAGTACATTTATTTTATTTCGTATATTTTTCATTTTATTGATTTTATGAAAAGCACTGTTCATTACATTTATTAAAAAATGGATCATACTGTATATTATAGTACAGTTCGTTATATCCATCAGCCTAATGAAACAGAACTCCTAACACACACGAATAAAAAGGGAAAAAATCCTGAACAATTAAAATGCATGATATTGTCATTTTCTAAAGCATTTTCCCTAGTGATCCTGTGATAATCCCCATGGATAACTCCCTCTGGAAGGGCTTTTCATTGCAGGAAAATCATTTTCCAGAGTGGTGGATATATCTCTTTTTCCTCGGTGATCGTTATTGAGTGAGAGCAAGGGACGGTTATTTGACCCGCATCTGAAGCGAGTCTCGGAGGTAGGGATGTGTTATGAAGCATAATATCGATACTACAATCCCTCTTTGAATAAAAAGATTAAGAAAGGAGATTTAGACAACGACGGAACTCTAAAATGGCCGACTTAAATTCCGGTTTATCAGTGCCGTTCTAATTATATTCAAAACGTGTTAAAAATATGATGAAGGGTAGACTCAATAATTTGTTGTTTTATTTTACGTTGTGAATAAATGTTGGTAGTTATTGAAATTATTATAAAAATATATATCTCTAATAAAATATAACTTATAATAATTATTTATTAACACAAACATCCGATACGCTACTGAAACAGGTAATTCAAATTGACGTATCTAAATTCTTTGACATCTAATCTTTGACAAGTAGTAAATAAAAGCAAAAATGCAAGAAAAAATATATAATTAGTTAATATCAAGTGAATTTCATAAATGATCAGTTTACTACACGTATGTAGATTATACACGTGTGGCAAAATTTCATTAGCAATAGGAGCTTTTCAATGCGATAGAAAAAGATGGTAAGGCTGCAAAATACATTGCAGTGCAACAGAGACGGATAAAGTGTCTTTTCCTTACCATTGTATAGGGGAAGTGATCATAGAAGTGATACGACGAGAGAGCTTCTGCGTGAGGGGGCGGATCTTTAAGACGATTGTGTGGGGGCTACCGGCTACTAAGAGAATAAAATCGAAAAAATAGAAAGACGAAGGACAGTGTTGCCATTCTGTTAAATCAAAATTATGTCGGCTTATCCTAAATCCCGAATCTTCTAATCCCATTATCTTGCCTACTTAATGAAATATTAAATAAAGTACAAAACAATTTTAAGAATGTTTTCTCTAGGCACATAACAAATTCTTTCGAAAACAAAAAGTAACATGCAGAACTTTGAAATCATTTCTAAAATAGCAAGTGCAATTCTATGAAATGGCAATACTGTACGATCCTCCTTCCAGTCGCCCCGACACCGACCGGTCGGTCGGCGGCGGCGACAAAGGAATTAGGCCGAAAAAGCTTTATAAAGGTGTAGCCGAACAGGGTTGTCGGGTTTGTTAGATTATAATTCCATACGAGAACAAAATTCTCGGTAGATCTTCAACAAAAATCAAAAGTACAGAAACAAAATAAAATATAATATTTAAGTCCAAAATTAGTATTCGTATGTGTCGTAATACTAGATCACTCAAATAAAATACAAATATAGTAAATATAACAAGAATTAGAAATAGGTAGGTATATTATATTCAGTGCGAGATTCTGAATCATACGTTCTACTCGCCTGGGGTAGTTTTGTTTTAAGGTTCGACATTTAGTGGTTTAGAGGTTTGGCAATTTCAAGGCCACGCTTTTGATTAGAAAATTTTGAGGTTTGGATATGAGAATGGGATGGGACAGTGATTTCCCCAGTATGGTCTTGGGAGATAAGCTAAGGCTCGCGTGGGCAGGGGCACGTCCCTGCGTGACATTAGGGAAGTGGCAGGTAAACGGTGGTTAAATATAGCACAAAACAGGGAGACATGGAAAAGGATAGGAGAGACCTATATCCAGGAGTGGATGAATCCGGGTTGATGAAGAGGTATATTATTTAATATTAAAAAAAATATATTGAATTAAACAATATTAATATATTAATAAAAACTATAACAAGTAGGGATAGCAGTCACTTTTTACCTTTGTACAAATTTTGATCAATGATATCTAAAATTAATTTCATTTCAATGGGAAAGCTCTAGCAACTCTCAACTCTTTTTTCATATTAATATATTTTTTTGGCAGGAAAAGCACTAAAATATTTATCCATATTCAGTTTGTTTCTTAACTTAGATTTTGTTTTTTGTTTATATTTTTTTGGGGGAAAATATGGGTTTAACTTGAATGAAACAAAATCTTTTCAAAATATATCAACTTCTTCGGGCATATCGCCAATACCGCGCCTAATAAAGAGTAATAAGGATTTGTAGGAATATCTTTGTCACTCTACAACTAGACAGAACGATGACCTATGATTACTAAATAAAATTTAACAAACAATAATAAAGTCAGATTAGACTAAAAACGCAGTTGAACATATCGTTAGATTTTTTAACAGACGAAAAATATATGCTTTCGAAATGTGGGCCTACAAAAGAATGCTGCGAATTTCATGAACAGAACATCGGACCAACGGTATCAATTCTAAGGCAGTTGAAAGTTAACACAAGACTTTCAACCAAAGTAAACCAGTAAATACCTTAGGTACTTCGGGCACATTTCGAGAAGAACAGATGGACTGGAAAAAAATCATAATCGAAGGGATTAATGGCAAACGACAAAGAGGAAGATCTGCGACGCGCTGGGTAGAGCAACCCAAAGAAATTATTGGTCACGGCCTGCAAGAGGCTTCTATAGCCGCTCAATATATATAGATACGTTCCGAGCAATTGAGACATGATGTCAACGGACGAGAAGAAAAATATCGATATTGTATTGCCCCTCTCTACTAGAGACGATGTTTTCCACGCGCTTTTCCAGCTGGAAAAAAAACGACAAAGCCACAAGTGGTCGATTTGGGTCCTTGGCGATTTTTCCAGTCGAATGCCCGCCACAGATTCGAAATGCCACGGAGAACAGTCAACCAATAATGTTTATTATTGGTCATTTGTACGTGGTTTATTTCGGTTTTAAAAAGCGCAAATAAAATTCACTCGTTTGAAAAAAATATTTTATTATGCACGATGAATTCGAATTTTTGTAAAATAAATTTATATTATTTTTTTTTAAATTTTTTTCGAAGATGTTAATCTGTGCCATCTGGAACAGAGTTGCTATGTTTTAAACATTTTGTAAACCTTGATCTGCAGGGTGTTTCAAAAAACATGTGCCATCTTTCGTAGGGAAATTCCTCATGTAAAAAGAAGATTTATTTTTCATATCAACATACATAGGTTCGATTCTGCTTTGTTTCGTAGCTACAGGGTGTTAAAGTCTTAAGATTTTTTCGATTTTTAAATTGTGTTTATCTCATCAAGGAAGCCGAAATCGACAAAATATCAAGAGACAACTTTTAATCGGCATTAAATTGCTTTTTTTTTTAGAAGAATCGGACCTATGTTGATATGAAAAATAAGTCTTATTTTTACGAGAGATGGCACATGTTTTTTGAAACACCCTGTACAACTTAATATGACAATAAATAATCTATGTATCTATGTAAAACATGTAACGTACGATTTAAAAAAATCATGGAAAAAGCATATAATTTGGAAAAATCGGGTAAATGAATGTCAATTCGTATTTGCAGCAAAAATCGCCGATAGCAAGCGTTGCGGTAAATTTTCGACAAAAATTGAAATTCGCAATTTGCCACTCGGTTTAAGTTAGTTACAGCTAGTCCTTTTTTTAAAAAAAAAAGCCATTTTCGTTCAGTGACAGTAAATTTTGGTAAAATTTTATTTTATATTCCAATCTCCCAGTTTTATTCCAACTGTTTTGTTTAAGAGCCAGATGTGAATCAAACATGCCATCAGGAGTATTGTTATACCGAAATTATCTCCTAATGAACTGGTTAGCGATTTTCCTGGCAAGAAATATTAAGAAAATAAATTAAAAAGAATAAATTAAACACCCATTTTTGCAGCTTGTATGCATACACTCTCAGGGCTTTGAAAAAAGTCAGTATCTGAGACGGTTTTATAGAGGGAAGTTCTTTATCTCCGATATCAGTTGTATCAAAGTTTATGGTACCAATGGTTATCGTCTCGGCACACTCAGTGATAAGGTGTTCTGATGTTTCTTCATTTTCTTCACAGAATCTACATTCGTCGTTGTTTCTTAGTATCAAAGTACTGAGGTGTTCATTGAGGAGATAGTGTCCTGTTAAAAACCCTTAAACCAAAAAAATATATCTTTGACTTTTCTCGGTTGTAAATCCTGATAAATTTCTTCGAGTGTCTTAGACCGTTGAAGGATTCTCTTTCCAGGTTACAGATGTAGTCTCCATGTTTTTGAGTTCTGCTTTAAATTGGTTCCAATTCTAGAAGGCGTACAATGAACCCTCCATGTCTTCAGGTGTGTATCAAACATCGGAGAAAGTTGTTATGCCAGACTTTTTCGTCAAAAATATGAAAAAAAATAGATTAAAAAATGTAAATTAACTATATATACCGCCATTACTCGCCGACGAGTATTCGACACGCATCAACAGATGGTCACGCCAGGCGTTTTCTTTCATGAGCTTTTCTGTGACTGAAAAGCCCGATACGTGATTTTATTTGCCTACCGCACTCCGGACATTCAAAAATCTCATTGCTTTGTTGCCTCTTTACTTTGTTTTTGTCGCTCTTAACTGAGTTTACAATTCTTCTTCATTGAGTTCTATTGTGACCTGCTTCTTCCCAATGATTCTGCATGTTAATCCCCTTTAAGTTTCCGTGGCAAATGTCCTTGTACCTTTTGAGTTAACTATAATCACTATAGGAGAAGCAGATTTACTGACACCAGTTGAATTAATTCTACTACTACTTCTACTACTATGACATAAACTTTCCTTTTATTGAAAATTTAAGTCAAAATATTGCGAACGGCTACTCTTATATCGGAGGCGGTGGGAACAAGCTTTTGCTTCTGCACTTGACCAAAAAAATGATACCCACCTTTACCTTACACTGCATACCAAAGGGCGCCACTTATTTCAAAAAGATGCTAATACTTACAAAGGATAGTACAAACTGCAATAAGAAAATTTGTACAAGTGTATTAATTGAATAGAAACTAAAATTAGTATAGCTATTAAATATTTTGAGAGACCGGATCAACCAATGAAACAATTCAAATACCCAAAAAAATAACATTTATTACTTGTTAGAAATATTCGGTACTTATTCGGCACAGCAGTTATGTACATTAATATACAAGAATTATATTTAAGAAACTCTATCTTAAAACTTGTTTAAAATCAAATTATATCTTTTCAAATATTATTCAAACTATTATAATATAAAAGGAATACTTTTTAGAGACGGTCTTTGTTATATTCGAATAATAAATATTTAAATTTGACTTGACTTATTACGAAGATTCATGAACCATTTTGTTTATATATAGTTAAAGGGAAAAAGATTAAAATCTGTACCCAAGATTGCCCTTACAGGTCAAAGATCGTAATAATATAAAAGGTAGAACATAAATAGATGTTAAATCTGAATAATCAATCAATATAACATGATTATTTTAATAATCAAATACAAGTAAAATTTAAGCAATGCTGAAGGCAAATACTTAAGTGTTAAAAAAAAATATATAAAATGTAACAGAATGTTAAATTTAATAAATTAAAGGTTAAAGTAATGCTGAAGGCAAGTACTTAACCAGTTAAATGTAAAATGCTAAGAATAGTTAATTTCTTAACACACTAATGATTATTTAAAATCAAATTAATAAAATTTTAGTTTACTATAAAAAATATACTGGCCTTGTATACCAAATTATACTAAAAAAGGATCTTCTTAATGATAAAAAAACATCACAGCATCCAACTTCTTCTCAGAGGGGTGCAGGGCTGAAATCTAACCCAACAGGCTGCTACTGATTACTTCGGTGACTGAACACGTAAGAAAACTTGTGGAAAAACTTGGCACAAACTTCTAGAAAATTATGCAGAACAGCTTGCAGAAAAACATCTAGAAATACTTGAAGAAAAATACGTGGAAAAATGCTGAGAAAAACGCTGAGAAAAATACGTAGAAAAATACGTAGAAAAACCTCATTGTGAAGGCACACAATCAATAATTATTTAACATTTCTTCTTAAATAAGGGCTGGATACTTCTCATCAAAAAACTGGAATCTAAAAGAAAGGCATGTGAAGGTTTTTTCTACCGAATGGAATGTCAAAGAAAATCTTACCAAAACTATAGATCCATTAAAATCTCAACAATCAAAATGTATATGGGACCTTCAACCATCTATAGGATAACAAAATCACAATATTTTTCCCATATTGTGAAAAATACCAGCCAAATAAATTTAATTCTCAAAATGGCACAGTGACCTCGACAACGGCCAAATCCGAGGTGACGATTTTGACGTTTCCCGTCTTGTCGATACACAAGGGTACGATCCAATATTTTCGATAGAGAGCGTTCCGAAATTTAAGTGTTGTAGGAATGTAAAAAGAACATCGATACAATAACAAAACACCGTCCACGACAAAACAAAGTAGCATTTGGAAAACGAAAATGCTACACTACTACTAAATATTGAATCTTTGAAACTAAAAGAAAATTTACTAAACTTTATACACGAGTTACAAATATATATTTCACTCAACGCCTGAACCACGAAAACTTTTGAAATTTGATGTTAATTTTAGTTTAAACTTCCTAACAAAGTCTAGAATACCCTAATCTCCAAAAACCACCTTGGCAGTATTATATACATTACAAACATTTCAAACGTATACTTCTATGTTCTATAATTCTCATACATCAAAAACTCTAAACATTTTCAAATTTATGAACTATTTTCAAATGAAATATTGAAATAGTTTATTAATAATTTTACTAACTAAATATGCTTTCTTTTTGTTTCAGATATATTATTAAATTTTCGTACGACTTTTGTAAATAAAAAGGGCGAAGTGGTGTCAGACTGGAGGTCAATTTCTGTCAATTATTTGAGGACGTGGTTCGTGGTGGACTTCCTGGCAGCACTGCCCTTTGACTTGCTCTACGCCCTTTACGGAGAAGAGGTAAAAATATATAGAATATTTAAATTTTTATTTTTTTTCTTGAAATATTAACATTGAAAATGTTTCTGTTATCCTATATAAAGGAGCCCAAATCGATTTAAAATGCTACATTTGCCACACCATGACGTCATATATACAAGGGTATAGGAAATCTCGGCGCAGCGGCGGCAGTCGGCCAGCGCGCGCAAAAACCATTACATCGCTAATTGTTTATTGATATATCTTTATTAGTTTAAAAGCAAAAAATATGGGGTTTGCTTTGATACCTTGTCAAGACATAAGCGAAACTTTTAAATTGTTTCTTTTTTTCATTTAGGCCTTCGTTTTTCGTTAAATGAAAGTTATATTAAAAAAAATCTATTTTTAAACCAAATTTTCGCATGATTGAAATGATTATTCATGTTTAAAGTTTTTTTTGGTCATAAGCGCTAATGGAAATGTTTTTTTGTAAATAATTATAAAAAATTACTCCCTACGAAGACTTTATTGTGTACTGGATCAAAAAATAAGTATTTGTTTTCTCTATACGGTGGTATTAATATATCGATTTTTGATGATAGTGCCCTTTTACCCGGTCTAATTTTGTACTACTTTCGGAATAAGGGTCCCCATATCATGTACTGTACTTCCATCCCTGAAAAATTCAGCTTGTGACACCGAAGTGAGAGGTAACGTCAAAATAAGCTTTAATCTACCTACATCATAGGTAGGTGTAGGTACTCTAGGTATATTCTACCTAGACAGTAGCTGAACTAGCTGACAGTAGTAATTAATTTGTTATCCGATAAGTAGTTTGGTTTGGTTTGGTTTGATAATAAGACTAATTTCTTCTTATTGGTAATAAGACTAATTTCTTCTTATTCTTTTAAATATTACAGTGTTTCTTTTTCCTAAAATGTTATACTTAATTTTCGCTTAAAATTAAAAATCACAAATGGAGGAAAATATACGTTATTGAATAAAGTTTATACAAATCACTTTACCATAACAAAAAGTAAAAACATGTCATGGCGGAAGATATTCAGGTGGCATTTCACACATTTATCTATTAAAATCGAGATTAAAATAATAAACTTGCGAACATGTTATACACGAGATAGAAAATTTCAGAATCGATTAATACGCAATACGCTACGCAGTCAACTTATTCCTATGCGCGGATGAGCGTCTTCAAGACTCTTCCTTCGGCCAGGGTCACGACGCCGTCGAAGAGGAATCGGCCTACGTTTGGCTAAACAGGCTGGACACGGAGTACGATATTGGCGAGTCTGACTATTTATAAAAATTTGCAAAGTAAAATATGTTGGAAAAATAATTAATCCATACATATATAAAAGCTCAAAGGGTTTTTTTGTTGCATCCATCCCGCCGAAACCGCTTTACCAATCTTGATGATTCTTTTTTTAAATGAAAAGTATATATGTGTAGATTTGTTATGAAGTATTTTTATAGTGCTTAATGGCTATTTCTTTGTATAAAACGACTAAATACTAAAACATACCTGAAAAACACCTACACACAATACCTCCAGAAATAAATTATTTGTCATTGTCAGTGGTGTGTCAGTTAGATTATATATAACGTTTTTAGATATTTTAGAGTGAGTTCATGCCGCCAGCTTTACATACATAAATATTAGCACAAAGGTTCGTTTAAACGACATTAGTGAATTAGCTACACAAAGCGATTTTAGGAAATTCATCCTCTTAGAGAGTAAAATTATCTCGGAACAGTTTATTGTATGAAAATTCCTTACTATTTGGTCTAGAAGAATGAAATCCTACAAAAAGAATTAGAAGAAATTTCTGAAATTCATCAACCAAATGGGTAAAGTTAGTAAAAATTTATATAAAACTTGGTGACCTCTGGATTATACACATAAAAATTGGCACAAAGGTAAAGCGAATTTATGAAATTTATACCCTTAGGGAGTAGAATAGAGAATGAAAGTTTGCTCTACGAAAATGCAATACTATAACATTATAAACCAGACAGTATAAAATGTTATACAAGGGTTTATTTAGTGACATCATAACGAAATATATCTTCCTCAATTATCCTTCAAAGAATAAAAAATAACCTATAAAGAGAGTATTAGTGCTCTTAATAAATAAAAAAAATGAAAAATAAAAAACATCTATGCTCACTAGCTCTCTATAAAGAAGTAAAAAATCATTTAAATCAATGCATGAACGATTCGAGGTGTAACGCGAACGTAGTCGCGAGAAAAAGCTAGTAATTTATTAAATCATTTTATTTAACTCATTAATTTTCATTGAAAAGGAATTTTTGTAATTCGCCACTATATTAGTAAAAAACTAAGAAACTCATACCAAATTTAAGTTTTGCGATTTTGACTTATACTTTTTACAAAATCTGAACACATTTTAAAAGAAAAAAAGTTTTTGATAATATTTGTGTAGATTGACTACAATATCAATATATTAATATACAATAATAGCTCGCAACTTGTTACATAAATAGCTATTTTTTATCTGAAAATCTCAAAAGTTGATATATGAAAGATTCGAAAAAATACCGTTTTAATAAGAATATGATAAGAACCAAGAAAAAATGCAATGAATGAAACAAACAATTATTTTCTCCATTACTCATAACTGGTTAAAAATGGACGCTTTTCAGAAAACTGCTTTTCCAGCACAGGGAAGTTAAGTGGAGGAAAATTGTGTGGTACAGAGTACGAGTTTATTGAAATTTCAAAGCTACAAAACGCGAAAATTGTTAAGAACGATTCGAAAATTGCGCCTTTCATGTTTCTCCTCGCAAAAATAGAGATTCTAGACGAAAAAAAGGATAATATTATATTTTCTGGACAGCTGGCAACAATTTTTGAAGTGAGAGTACTTTTCTATTTTAGAAATAATTGGTAAAAATGATATTTTTATCATGTCAATGATTGCAACATAAAGTTTACTTTTTATTATTATTTAATACATACATACATGCTGCCATTACTCGCTGACGAGTATTTGACACGCATCAGAAGATGGTCACGCAAGGCGTTTTCTTTCATGAGCTTTTCTGTGACTAAAAAGTCCGATACGTGATGTTATCTCTTTTATGCCCAGGTATATGTGTTCAACATTTCTTGTATGCTTTCAGCGTATTGAAGTTCTGTGATGAATTTTATATGTGTTTTTGCCCTGAGTCTTTTTATGTTGAACAAACCGCCGTCCGTATCTGTGTCTAATGCCCAAAGCTCTTTCCTGCAATTTGCTGTCCACTATAATGGAGAGCTATGAATATGTTGAATAGGAGAGGCGCTAAGACACATCCCTGCGTAACTCCTGTATTTGTTAGAAAGAGATCGCTCAGTGATCCATGATGTGACACTCTTGACTTGTTGTTATGGAGGCTTTTACACACTGTAAGAAATTTGTTAGGTACTCCGAACTTTTTCATAATTGCCCAAAGAACAACTTTATTCGCAGAGTCGAAGGCTTTTGTTAGGTCGATGAATACAACATAAAGTTTACTCTTTGTTATTATTTAATATAAATTTCTTTAATTAAAATTACTTATTTAATATGAAAATCTATCCTTTCCAATATTACTATAATTTTATTTAACATTAGACCCATAAAATCTTTATTGGCTTTTATAAAATTATTAATATACGAATTGCTTAGTATACGTTCATAAACTATCCATATACAAGGGATAGACGTAAATATCTACGTTATGTATACAGACTCATAAATATGATCGTAAACTGCTCGCCACAAACTCTGCTACTAGCTTTATTGGAGAAATTTTATTTTTATTTGGTCCAAATTAAAATATAAAACGTTCTTTGGTGATATTTATTGCTGTAGAAGGGTTTTATTACAATTATAGACTGAAAAGACTAAAAAGTAAAACAAATTTTATTTTTATATGCATATTATACATAGGTAAGCGGACATACAGGGTGGCACCTCTCATACGACGCTGAGGCTCCAAGAAAGAAATGAAAAAAGGAATGAAATTTTGGGAGAAATGAAAAAAGAAATGAAATTTTGGGAGCATACGTAGGTTAATTTAAAGCATTTTATAAAAATATATGGAGTTACACAGGGTGTTCCCAAAAAAGTTACACATCAAAGTTATGTTTTTTGTAATGTATAACCCACAAAATTCTCAAAGTTACTGGTTTGTGGAAGTATGCTTTGGAATTAAATAAGACAATAGAAAATTTCATTAATGACTTATATTTAATTAACAATTATAAACAATCAATGTAATTGGCTGTGACAGTCTCGATTATATGAGATTAGATATGCAACTGGAATACTTAAGTGTTTCTGCTTCGGTTGGTTGGGAGAAAGGCCTCACCCTCTTCGCTGCACTCGTCCGCTGGTGGGTTGCGTGATTGTCCGGCTAACGTTGGAGAGCTTGTGAGACTCCACCAGTCTCAGTGCGTGAGCTACTTATGGGGAGGGTCAATTCTCGTATCTTCCTAGAAGATAACAAACAGCAGTATTCTACCCAACACAATTGATAAGTACCCAGTTTTGTGGTGGTGTTCTAAATTACCAATTGAACTGTCTGTTGGTTGCCAATGAAGGTATAATAAAAATAACTTATGATTAAACAACATATTAGTGATTCAAATAAACAATAATCATTATCTAAATCCAACTACTAATTATTATAATAAAAATTATAATTAAAATTTAAAAAAGAAAATAGGCAATGACAGTTTAAATTAAGTTATAATTGAAAAGATTGTCCAAATTATTTAAAGAATATAAAGAATATAAATATAGAATTATAAAAAAATATAAAAGAAAAATATTTTGCTCTCTCTCTCTAGAAAATTCCATACCACCACAATCACTTCGGTACGACTTGAAAAAAACATATATTGTTACAGTAAATTATTTGATTTAATTTGTAGACACGTGTAAAAAGAATAAAAAAATATGTAAGATAAAAAAACTAGAAATATATGAAAATTTAAATTAGAACAAAAGTTAATACTAAAATGCGATATTAAAAGATAAATTAAAAAACTAGATAGAAAGATAAAGGTAAATAGAAAGATAGGATAAGATACGAAAAACGATAAATGCGGCAATTCGACAGATAAAAACTAAAAGAAAAGATATGTCACTCCAGGAACAAAGATAATGCATCCGCCAAATAAGATAAAGATAAGATAAGGTAAATTTGGCAGATACGAGGTAAAGATACGTTCCCTAGTGTGATCCAAAAACAACAAAAAACAAAAATCTATCTGTCGAATGGCCTGCCAATAGACACCACCACTACAGGGTCCAGATAAAACAAGAGTTGCCTTCTGGCAAGCAAGGATTCGTTAAAGGTGACATAAGTCGTATAATATAAATATTATTAAAAAAATCCTTACCAGAGTCCCTCCTGGTTCGTCTCTGAGAGTACTCCTGCAGTGATTGATTCTATTCATGGCCCCTGAGATTGCTAAATCGAACACCTCTGAGGGTTCCTGTTCGACAGCTTGCGTCTCAGTACATAAATAAGAAAGATAAAAATAATTAGTACTAAATAAAAGTTAAAGGTATTAGAAAATTTTTTACAAAACTACCATACACGTGCTACTAAGATAAGAAGATAAAGAAATGATGATAAAAAAATTGAACTGTGAGACAAAAAGATAAAATAGAAAAAGGAATTTAATGTTACAAGCTAATTAAATAATTAAATCAAATAATTAAATCATATTAGATAGTAAGAAATGTTTAAAAAAATAAAACTAATAAATAATTTCCAAGTCGTACCTCGTGCCGGTGTCTGGAAAAAAAACTAGGTGTTTAAGCAAAGAAGATCGAGATGAGAGAGAGTGATTTTCGGCAAAACAAGTCCCTTTATAGAATTCTCCCATTCATTTAGACATGCGTTAAGTACCAAATGTCAATATAAAAAATTTATAATTAATAGTAAAAATAATACATACGATAAAATTTTCTACATACCTTCAAAAAAATGTGTGTAATAATTGCATCTTAATTATTTAACACTAAACAAAATATTAATAATAAACCTTCGTTTTCATTAAAAATAAACAAATTATTATCGGTAACCCATAGGCAACCAGAAAATATATAAAATATTTAAACAATTTAAACTAACAACCATCGCTAGTGATGTGTACCACTATCGAGGTTCCGCAAAAAATCGATAATATATAAAAAAAACGAATAAACGATATAAAAGGAAAAATATAACGAAAATATTTTCGTTACAATAGAATCATATCAATTCTCTCTGATGTAGGATAAGTTTTCATTTTCCGCAAATTTCTGATTTTTTTTGTTTTAACTGACACAAAATGATAACTAGTTGTTAAAGTTTGACTATAATTAGACAGCTAGGTTGAAGTAACGTCAAACATATCACAGCCACCTAGATTTTATCAAATAATAAAGATCTACTGATGACACTAAATCGTAAAAATAAAAATATCTAGGAAAATCTTTGTTTGAGGGGTAGACAATCTTATCAGTATTTTGAAGAGACATAAATTCCTCATTGAATATCAAAATATTATACTGGGTGTTCCATTTTTTCAATTAAAATATAATAGTAAGTCAAGTGATCTAGTTACAAATTGCTAAAAAAATCATAACCGTAAATTTTAAAGAGCGCAGCAAAATTACAAAAATTTGAATTTTTGTGATTTTGTGTATTTTTTTTCTTTATTTTTGTCAATTATGTATAATTAATTTTGTGCAAATTTTATATATCTGGAAATACATGAAGAAAATACTAAACAATATGTATAAATAATTTAAGAAGGAAATACAGATAATAACAAGTTTTACTTTAATGCAATTTTTGTTAGCAGTCTGGTCCCTCGCATACTCATCTCATCAAACTCACCAGGTTGTTAAGGCTACTAAGGCTGTTACAGAAAATCGACAGGTACTCGCAGTACAGCGCCATGATTCTGACGTTGCTCATGCTCTCGTTCACTCTGGTAGCTCACTGGTTGGCCTGCATATGGTACGTCATAGCTCAGGAAGAATTAGAAACAGATTTGGGTAAGTTTGAGTATTATTCCAGTATTTTTCTTGTTCTCTATTATTTCAAAGATCTGTTGGTACCTTATTTTATTTTGTTCATATTTTTTGTTAACGGAACCACTCCCTGAAACTTAAGCGTATATTTTCGAACACCCTGTAGAATCCTATAGGTAGATAAGGATTCTTGATCCAAACCAAAACTATTTAAATATTATATTCAGTAAACTTTATCCAAACAAAAATTACTTTAAACAAAGCCCTTATTTTTAGCCGACCATTTTCATGGTGTCCGTCTGTCCGTCTGTCCGTCTGTCCGTCTGTCCGTCTGTCCGTCTGTCCGTCTGTCCGTCTGTCCGTCTCTCCGCCTGTCCGTCTGTCCGTCTGTCTGTAACACGATAACTCAAAAACCGCTAAACCGTTTTTAACCAAATTTGGCACAAAAATACTATGGCACCCGAGAATCTGGCCATTAGTTTTTGGTGGGGCTTAGGGGTTGGTAAGGGGTATGGGAGGGGGTTAAAAATTTTAATAAATCGTATCTCCAAAATTACAGTAGCTACCGAAACGGGGTTTTCAATTTAAGATTAGGAATAATATTTGCAAAAAACATCAAAATCAGTCAAAGTGCAAGTTTTTGAGATAAAAAAAATTGGAAAAATTCCTTTACTTTGAAACTAAAAGAACTGCCTACCAACTTTTTATCAACATACTTTGGTATGGGCGGCTAGACGTGCCTCCCGGCGCGGCGCCATTTTTTTGTTATTGAAAGAAAGAATTTTGGGTCTTTTTTAAAATATTTTCTGGTTTCCTTTTTTGTTTATTGTAATCAAAAAAAGTTATTTTTATTTAACATAATGAATTGAATTATCCATGATTGTAAATTATGATATTTTGATTTTAAAATGCTCTATACTCAACTCATTGAGTTTAAACTCCAAACTCTGGGCGTATTTAAGTTTTTAAAAAAGAGGGAAGTTTTTACAACAAAATATTGTACTGAAGTTTGACTATTTACTGAATTTTGTGTTGCAACCATAAAAATAATACTACCTTATACAGCGTGTCTAATTACTAGCTTTAAACGGCAATAACTTGTTTAATTTCAACACCCTGTATATTTTCTAACTAAATATTTTCCATTTGATAGCAAATTGAAGTCAATAAAGACAAAGGGAAGTCAATACAGGACCAAAACCGTATAATTCAATGACCCTATAGCTGTAACCTTTCACTTCCACGAACGCTTAAAATGGAGAGTATCTCCAAGTGGAAAGAGGAAGTGAAAGTTCTATTCAAGTCAGATTGACTGCCCTGATGGGAAAGCGCCGCATACAAATATCCCTTTGTGGCAAATTTGCCGCATACGTTTTCAATTTGCGTTATTTGGATGGCCTGGCATCTTCCTTCTAAAGAATGTTTTAATTTTGTTAGTTACTTCTATATTTATATAATTAAATTTATATATTTAGAATAAAAATTTGTTTCTTTTATCGAGATCTATCAGCCCTAAAAATATTTGCACTTATTTAAGACTCAGCTGTATAGATTATCGTAATATCTCGGCCAAACGAGTACCTTTCTTGATTTTTTTCAAAATAATAGTACTCGATTATTTAATTTCTGTTTTGCATTCAAAAATCACTATAGAGTCTTATTGACAAAAAAACAAAGATTATGGAATAATATCGAGTTAACTTTGATATTGTGACGTAAATAAATAATCGTTCAAAAGAACATCGACATCAATTTCTCCTAACAAAGCTTCATATTTTAAAATGTAATAATTAATAATAAAATTGGTTTCATTCTTTTTTTGACAATAGCTCTATATCGACATCGCTTGATTTTCTTCTTTCTCTGTTATTTCCACCCTCCTCCAATTTCCAGAATCCAGGAAAGCGCAAAGGAAAAAATGGCTTAATCAAACGTGAATCTAGCCTTATGAGATACCGTGACACTAATCAGAGCTTTTCCCTAGCAAAGCTCAGACAGTGAGAAGGGTAAGAATAATACACGTTTTTATTTTTTTATTTTTCTGGTATTCTTTATTTTATTCTATTACATTGACAAAGAATAAAGCTTATTGTGGCCCAGGATAATAAAATCCGGTAAAACTTAAGATTAATTTTATTTTTTGCAAAAAAATTAAATGATGATTATTTTGAATAAAATAAATAACCTACCTTAGATCTACATATCATGTATGCCATACGAAAGTTTTTAAAGTAATTTAAATGGATTTTTTTACTCAATTCAATAAATGAATATTCCAAATTACCAACAGTATTCCAAAATACCCCCTTTTCCTCTAATAATTTATTATGTATTGATAACGCTGAATTTCCCCAAGATGCCAATACATTTTTTTAAACTTGAATTTTGATTTAATGAACATTAAAAATAAAAAATCAAAGATGGATATTATTAAATTTTCCAAAGCTTCTTCTTGCCTGCAAATACCATGTTGCCATGCAATGGTGCTTTACTTCCCATTGCAAAATATGTTTTAATAAAAGTGGATGTTAAATATCGTCGGCCATTAAACTCGTTAGACAATAACATTATCCGGCGTTTACACATTCATCTCCTTTGGCACGATATAGCGGTAGCGGCTTATCTGGTCGAGTAATTTACAGCGCGTGGCCTGTGGCTTTGACAGTTCGCAGCATAATTACGCCTAGGGATATTATTTATTAGATATTTTTACTCGTTCTGACGAGCAAACAACACGTCGAAATGATCGATTCGCGTCAGAATGTAGTGTGATTAAAGATTGCGATAGAGTTAATACAGAAGTTAATACAGAAGCACAAGTATTAAAAGCTACTGTACAAATTATAACTTAAGAGCCCATTTCACCAGTCCGAAAAAGTAGCAAAATAAGCGTTCGGCATTTAACGTTTTATGTAAAAGTGGCTAGGTATTTTTACACAAATAAAGAAGGAAATTAAAGATATGATTTTATGGAAAGCACTGTTCATTAAAATGTTGTATCCTATGTCATATGGCTTGTTTCTCTCTACAATTTCCTGTCTCACAATGTACCGTTTGTGTCCGGGAAGGGTTCATAATTTCATAGTTGTCGATTTTCGAAAGAAATTAGTACATGTATATTATTTCGTATATTTTTCATTTTATTGATTTTATGGAAAGCACTGTTCATTAAAATGTTGTATCCTATGTCATATGGCTTGTTTCTCTCTACAATTTCCTGTCTCACAATGTACCGTTTGTGTCCGGGAAGGGTTCATAATTTCATAGTTGTCGATTTTCGAAAGAAATTAGTACATGTATATTATTTCGTATATTTTTTCATTTTATTGATTTTATGGAAAGCACTGTTCATTAAAATGTTGTATCCTATGTCATATGGCTTGTTTCTCTCTACAATTTCCTGTCTCACAATGTACCATTTGTGTCCGGGAAGAGTTCATAATTTGATAGTTGTCGATTTTCGAAAGAAATTAGTACATGTATATTATTTCGTATATTTTTTATTTTATTGATTTTATGGAAAGCACTGTTCATTAAAATGTTGTATCCTATGTCATATGGCTTGTTTCTCTCTACAATTTCCTGTCTCACAATGTACCGTTTGTGTCCGAGAAGGGTTCATAATTTCATAGTTGTCGATTTTCGAAAGAAATTAGTACATGTATATTATTTCGTATATTTTTCATTTTATGGAAAGCACTGTTCATTAAAATGTTGTATCCTATGTCATATGGCTTGTTTCTCTCTACAATTTCCTGTCTCACAATGTACCATTTGTGTCCGGGAAGAGTTCATAATTTCATAGTTGTCGATTTTCGAAAGAAATTAGTACATGTATATTATTTCGTATATTTTTCATTTTATTGATTTTATGGAAAGCACTGTTCATTAAAATGTTGTATCCTATGTCATATGGCTTGTTTCTCTCTACAATTTCCTGTCTCACAATGTACCATTTGTGTCCGGGAAGAGTTCATAATTTCATAGTTGTCGATTTTCGAAAGAAATTAGTACATGTATATTATTTCGTATATTTTTCATTTTATTGATTTTATGGAAAGCACTGTTCATTAAAATGTTGTATCCTATGTCATATGGCTTGTTTCTCTCTACAATTTCCTGTCTCACAATGTACCATTTGTGTCCGGAAGAGTTCATAGCTTCATAGTTGTCGATTTTCGAAAGAAATTAGTACATGTATATTATTTCGTATATTTTTCATTTTATTGATTTTATGGAAAGCACTGTTCATTAAAATGTTGTATCCTATGTCATATGGCTTGTTTCTCTCTACAATTTCCTGTCTCACAATGTACCATTTGTGTCCGGGAAGAGTTCATAATTTCATAGTTGTCGATTTTCGAAAGAAATTAGTACATGTATATTATTTCGTATATTTTTCATTTTATTGATTTTATGGAAAGCACTGTTCATTAAAATGTTGTATCCTATGTCATATGGCTTGTTTCTCTCTACAATTTCCTGTCTCACAATGTACCATTTGTGTCCGGGAAGAGTTCATAATTTCATAGTTGTCGATTTTCGAAAGAAATTAGTACATGTATATTATTTCGTATATTTTTCATTTTATTGATTTTATGGAAAGCACTGTTCATTAAAATGTTGTATCCTATGTCATATGGCTTGTTTCTCTCTACAATTTCCTGTCTCACAATGTACCATTTGTGTCCGGGAAGAGTTCATAATTTCATAGTTGTCGATTTTCGAAAGAAATTAGTACATGTATATTATTTCGTATATTTTTCATTTTATTGATTTTATGGAAAGCACTGTTCATTAAAATGTTGTATCCTATGTCATATGGCTTGTTTCTCTCTACAATTTCCTGTCTCACAATGTACCATTTGTGTCCGGGAAGAGTTCATAATTTCATAGTTGTCGATTTTCGAAAGAAATTAGTACATGTATATTATTTCGTATATTTTTCATTTTATTGATTTTATGGAAAGCACTGTTCATTAAAATGTTGTATCCTATGTCATAGGGCTTGTTTCTCTCTACAATTTCCTGTCTCACAATGTACCGTTTATATCCGGGAAGGGTTCATAATTTCATAGTTGTCGACTCTACAATTTCCTGTCTCACAATGTACCGTTTGTGTGTCCGGGAAGGGTTCATAATTTCATAGTTGTCGATTTTTGAAAGAACATTTTTCATCTTGTTTTTCATCTTGTTTCATATCTTGTATGTTCATTTACTATTTCTCTATTATAATCTTTTAAATATATTCAAGCTTCAACTAAGGTCAGTCTTATTTATCCTACAAAGTCCCAATTTAATTATCTCTTTGTCTAGATGATTTTACCTTCGCTGTTAATTGATACTTCGTAATTATGGGTTGCGTTAGAGAAAGTAATACCCTGTCTGAGACGTTTAATTTCACTTCTGCTCCTTGAGTTAATTGGGTATCGATACAATTAAAATGGATTAGTTTTTCATTATAACTGTATCCAAATCTATTTTCTTTTTTGATTATTTGTCAGAAGGCAGACAAATGTAAATTTAAAATTATTTCTTTACAGGAATATAAAATAACTTGGAGTGACAACAACTTAATGTTGAAAAAAATAATTAAAATATTTTGCTAATAATAATGCGGATGATATTAATATGACTACATGACTATTAAACAAATCTAAAGAAAATAACATTTACAATCTATCCAGTAAAAGCACATATTGAGCATATTTTTATACTTTAAATTCTGCAATACTAAAACAAAAATTTGGTAATAACATTAGAAAACTTCAGTAAAAATTCCAGTATATAGAGGAAAAGTTTGCGTTTCGGTCAGAAGCTTTTAGTATAAAATTTTAAACAGCTTGCTGTCCGCAACGTAAACCCATAAAACCGTTTTATTTTTAATTGCACATAAGCTTCGTGTAGAATAAATAGGAATACTTTTAAACTAAATATTCATAGAGTCCATAAAAAATATCTGTTTTTCTAAATTAATCTCCAATATTTAAAAAGTTTGATTAGAAGATCATTTTAATTAGTAGGTCGTGATTGATAAGAAAAGAAACAAAAAAATATTAAAAGTATACAGCTATCTGTGTCTTATTTTATTTTGGGATTCACTAATATATTATTTTTTCCATATCAACTGTTAAAATTACTTTATATCTATCAAAAATACTAGATAAAATAGTACTTTAACCGTAAGGGTAGATCAAATGATACTTTAACAGCGAGGATCGGTTAAAAACTTTATTTCTTCTCGCACGTTTTTTAATTGCTTCCATTTTTGAAAATGTTTGTATTCCTTTTCATAAGTTATTCGGGATTTAAATGGAAGTAGTTTGGATATGGCGTTTGTCGCCTCAGCCCGAATATCTGTTGGTAATTTACTTATTTCGTTTTGAGCCATTTCTGGCTCCAATTCAATCAGCAATCGACACGAAAGAGAATTAAAAATATTGACTCAAAACTGACAACTAAAGAGACAGCTTTATTTATTTATCAAATTACATAGAAATCAACGCCAACCCAGTGCAATATTTTTCTACTCGCAATAAAATCCTTGAAATAATTATTTCTGAATATTTTTTAAAACGTAATTCGCTATGGAAAAAAATATTGTTTTATACACGACGATAAAATACCATTTTATCGTCTTGTATAAAAAATAACTATTATATATCAAAGAAACTTAACATTCTACTGCTATTTGTAAATCTTGGAAGCTATCTTACAGGAACTTGTAAAGGATATTTCTTTAGCTAATTTACGTGAAATATACTTTCAGCTCACATTTTTAAAAATATGAGAATTTTACGAACAACAACTTCCCAAATCAATGAATTTGAACTAATAATGGACCCATACGATGGCCTGCCATATCGCTGGATTTGTCAGTTCCCGATTCCTGTGTTTTGGTGATTTTTTGGAAAAATTAAATATATTATGGTGGCAACTATAACAATGTCGAAGACTTGGAAAAAGCTTTATAAAAAAAGAAAAATATATTCAAAAATTCAGTGGAAACAGTTGTAAAGCAAAATATTTTAGTTCCAAGTCAAATTTTAATGTGTGCCTGTATGAATATTTTAGTTAATAACATTTTGTTATTTTTTTATCTATCACGGCCTACCAATAAGAAAGTTGTATCTTTTAAATATTGCAGTAAATAGTGAAAATAAATATAGGGTGTTTATATTTTTGAGAAGCTTATAGCAAGCCAGGTTATATAATTTATAAATACACAGGGTGTTTTTAACATTTTCGAAAACATAACTTTAGTTCATACCTTCAAAAATATTTTTTTCGTAGAAAATCAGACTACGCCACTGTATTCTGCGTAAAAAGTTCTACAAGGAACAGTTCCGCCTTCTCCATACCTTTCAGAATAACAGAATTACGGGGGATGTTCAAAATTGCTAAATTTTTAAAAAAAGACCCTGTAGCTCAAAAACGAAAAGGGCTATGAAAATTTTGTTTACAGCATCTTCCGTTTAACAAAAAAGTGGGACAGGTTTGTGCAAACCGCATCTTCCTATCTCTACTAATAACGGAGTTACCGTATGATTTCAACTAAAATGGGACACCCTGTACATTCTATACCTTGTAGAACCCAACCGAAGGACCTAAGTAAACGTAACGGTTAACCGCACGCTTACGTGCATACCTACACACTTGTAGGTAGGTACATAACAGGAGTATGGCCCTAGTAAAGGGTTAATATCGTCGAAACGGTGTGTATATTTTCCGGGCACACTGAAAAGCCACACGACGATCAGTTCCACCCTGCCTGGGGGCACACAGAAGGGCCTGATCGGTTAATAGATCAAAGCCAAATGAAATTGCATGCCAAATATATATGATATGTATACGTACAGTCGGTATTTGGATTTTATAATGAGTTTTGGAACTATATGGTGGATATTGAAACAGTGTTTTTTGCAAAGAACTTGAAAATCGATATACCTATTATATTTTTCTGTAAATGAAATTATTGGAAAGGTATGGAAAAGGTGCCCGGTGGCGTAGAGGTACAGGTTCTCGTCTACCAATCTCAAGGTAGTGGGTTCGAATCCTACACCCGGCATTTCATCAGCCGACTATTTTTATTAAAATAAAAATAGTTTGGGTACCTAGGTCGACTCAGCCTTAAATGAGTACTTGGGATTCACAATCCTGAGGCAATAATAGGCGGTTGAAGCGTAGTGCTAGCCACATTGTATACCGAACGGCTCTAACATGGCAAGCTGTACCTTGGTACTCCCAAGGCGTTAAACGCTATATACGGGAGCTATTATTATATTATAAATTATAGGAAATAATATATTGTTTTATTAGGAGTAAAAATGACACAATTTAAGTCAGTAATTAGTCAATGTATATACACCCTCACACTTTTTAGTACATCGAAAAACTATGGTTACGCTCGTTGAATTTGAAGTTTTATGTCAGTTTAATAATATATTTTCCTAAAAGTTTACTTTTATGCCTAAGCCATAGACAAACAAATAAAAAAAGACTGACAAATCTCATGGTAAAGAGTAGGACCGCGTTCCCGTAGCGCAACTCAGAATAACAATTTTCAAACCAATTAGCAGGACCATGGCAGGACGTACGTCTTTATTGCTATCTTTCTTTATTATGTGTGCTTTATATGAAAAAGAAAGAGATAAGTATAAAACGTATATTAAGACATTATCGCACATTCTGACTGGCGGGAAATTTAAATTAGCCATTATTAGTAGTATTCTTTCATTCTGAAACTGAAAATCTTCACTTAAACTGATTTATTCCCTATACCACGGCCACGTAAAGGGAACGTGGTGTAGGGAATAAATCAGTTTAAGTAAAAATTTGCAGTTTCTTTCGGAACGAAAGAATACTACTATTATAAGGGAAATTATAAAAAAAGCAAAAATTGCACTGTTTTATAAACATATTTATTTATACATAAAAATAAATAATTTTTTTTTAATATAATTACAAAAAATAACAGTGTTTATTCCAGCCACCTACCAATTTTAAATGCAGAAGAACTGACTGTTGCAGGAAACGATCGGGCCAATTTTTTTAAAGGGCATTAAAAATCTCATTTTCGAAAAAACTGCCTAATTGCAATAACAAAGTGAATATCCAAGCAAAGAAGACTTTACGAGAATAATGATCCTGGACCATTTTCAAGTCCAGTTTTAATCCTAAAACAAAAGTAAAATAGGTATATTAATAAAGTTTCTGGTTACTATAAACCAGCTATAAACTACCTACCCAAAAAATGAAAAAAAATAATTGTATTAATTTGTTATGTTAAGAGAGGTTCGAAATATTTTTGACACTACTACTTCTACTTTTTTCTTAATAAGATGATAAATATAACTACTTACTTTTATTTTACCGGGTGTCTTTAACATATCTATCACAGAAAGGGGGTACCAATACATATAAAAAATAGATGATACTGGCTCCTGCAGCAAATAAAATAAAAAATAGTATAACCTAAAATTATAAGTAACAAAATATAAATACCAATATATAACAAAGGAATTTGTTCCTTATCCATATTTATAAGTCAATAAAATGGAGAGTTTAGAAAAAAAGATAAATCACCAAAAGAAAAATTAACAAACATGACGAATTGTCATGATGTTGTCATCTTGGTTGTCATGATGACGAAAACGAAAGGCGATTGTTCTAATTTCTATTTAGAAATTACGTTTTATATGGCTGCTTCTTTCTCTCTTATTATATTAGAATGAGATAGTGGGCCCAATAGACGCAATGCGCAGATCAACATAAATAGAACGAAATTTTGCGTTCTGAGTTGCGCTACGGGAACGTTGTCCCTCTCTTTGCCATTTAATTTGCCAGTTTCTTTTTATTTGTTTGTCTATGGTGTCACTGGTAATTTAAGCTCTGGCACAAAATTTCCTCTAGATTTACTACCTTTAAACAACTATCAGTAGTAGAATAAATAATAAATAACATAAAATAAGCTCAGTAAAGACTGACAAATCCACAAAATTTTGAATCAAATCCAAATGTGTCAAATGAATCGTCAAACAGAACTGTCAAGGCAAAGCATAAATACATCTTAACCTTTTTATTCGATGATAATTGTGTGACATATAAACGAGCCCTTATTTTCTACAGGGTGTTCAAAAAAACTTATTTTTTAGATAGTAATAACTAATCTTCGTTCAAGAACATTCTTTATTTTCTTGTAGTTTTAAAAAGTAAATCATTTGTTTAAACATGATAATTTTCTTGTTTTTCCAGGTTGGATTAGAGCTCTAGCCGACAGACTGAAAATCAACGAACTAGGAAATGTATCCAACACCGACGCGTATGTTACAGCACTCTATTTCACCTGTTCCAGTTTGACAAGCGTAGGTTTTGGAAACGTCAGTGCCAATACTACCAACGAAAAAATATTCAGCATATGCGTCATGCTAATAGGAGGTAAACTGTAGCTATAATTGTAGTTTAATCTTGTTTCAACAAGAGTTTTAGTAGCTCCTAAAGAAACACCTCGAAATAAAAGATTAAAAATGATATAAAAACAAAGCGTGTCTCATGAATTATTGCATTATGTATTTTTATGTATTTTTAGTAATTGTTGTCAACGCAGCGAGAAAAACGCTCCAAGTTAGTTTACGTCTAATATCGTTCTGCGCATGCTCCGTAGCGTACGCAGAGAGAAGGATAGATTTATACGATAATCTTGTTCTAGAAAGAAATAAATAGAAAAATGCATGTAAAAGTCCCGTAAACAAAGTCGTGTGCTTTGAATAAGAAGACTAAGGAAGGAGCATATCAAAAATCTTAGGTACACCGCGATGGGGCTCAAATATGGCCGACTTAAATTCCGGTTTATTAGTGTCGTTCTAATTTTATTTTAAAAAAGTAAAACTATGATGTAGGGTAGACGTGGGGTAGACTCAATAATTTGTTGTTTTATTTTACGTTGTGAATAAATGTTGGTAGTTATTAAAATTGTTATAAAAATATATAATTCTAATAAAAATAGATAAGTTATAATAAGTATTTATTAACACAAATATCCGATACGCTACTGAAGCAGGTAAGTCAAATTAACGTATCTAAATTCTTTGACATCTAATCTTTGACAAGTAATAAATAAACTCTAAAATGCAAGAAAAATATATAATTTAGTTAATTTAAGTGAATTTCATAAATGATCGGTTTACTACATGTATGTATATTATATAGACACTTACTAGCGAAAAGTTGTTCCATTATTTCACTCAATTTTTGCCGAGATCTACCGCACGCTACACAACCAACTATTTTAGAGTCTTTTTCGATAAATCGCGATAGTGTCACTGTTAATTTAAGTTCTGCCACAATTTCCATCTAGATTTACTACCTTTATACAACTATCAGTAGTAGAATAAATAATAAATAACATAAAATAAGCTCCGTAAAGACTGACAAATCCACAAAATTTCAAATCAAATTCAAATGTGTCAAATGAATCGTCAAACAGAACTGTCAAGGATCCCCACCCTAGAGAGCTTTTATGGTGGCTTTTCCGCCCACCATGCATGAATACATGGATAGCATTATGCTCCTTCCTTAATCTTCTTATTCAAAGGTTGTGTGTAATATACATATAGCATAGCTTTATCCAGGAAGGATATAACACAAAATAATGACTGACATTATGATAATTGTCAAATAATAAATGACAACGTTGCTGATCGCGGCGCAATGTGACCGACATGGCGATAATAAATATCGCTTTAAACTAATTTTTGCAGCTTTAATCTAAATAAAATGTCTGTTACAAACATTTGCTCTATGAACTAAAATGAAGAGCTGCTCGGTATCTTAAATTGTACAACAAATTTAAACATGTTTGCCAAAATTTTATTTAGTCAGGTTTAGAGATTGTATTGTCAATTTCGATATGATTGATGAAGAACAAAAAATAATGTGGATTCTGACATACCTCTAAATAATATCGGGATTTCGTTGTTTCCTTGCTCCTATCGACTACGGGAGGGTACGCTTGCTCAGCAGCAAGGACCAGTTGACCAATCTGCGGTTCGTCGAAGTTAGCTTTAATTAACTCCCTAACTTTGCCGACTATAAGACGGATTTGCTAACTGAATAAAACCGGATCTCAATTAGATGAAATCAATAATGCAAGAGCGTTCTGTTTAGAACAACATAAAAGCTCTCTTTGTTTTACTAAGTTACTCGATTGATTATATATTCATAACATAAAATGCGTTCTACATTCTACGTAAAAATTATCCTCATCTCATTTTCTAATATTTTTTTTCTCCTAAACAACTATTAACTTTTAATCCTATATTTACTAAATGCCAGGTGTTTTTCAAATGGTCATAATTACCTAATAATTACCTAAACAATTGTAATAATGGTCCTAACTCACTAAAATGTACGGCTGCTTTATCTCTGTCTACAAAAGAAATTTCAAGAATCGAATCACCATATTGGAGTACAATCAATTTACTACAAAACATATTTAAATAAACAGCAATATATTTTATAGATCGCTACCTATGTACACGGGACAGAGTCCAAGCGGACTTAACGAGTATGCCGCCGCAAAACACACTCCGCCCAATCATTACATTGGCCAAATTTGTCGAATTATATTGACGGGATGCATCACCTAATTTTTTTACGAGAAGGGTAGTAGACCGAGCTTGGAGAACAATGCAGTCGTTATCGGTGAAATAGTTTTATTAATTTTAATTAATTTTTTATTGTTTTTCTTCTTAATTTATTCATTTTTATAAAGATTATGGCTCATTTACGTGGAAAACATCGAAACAATTAAAAGTGATAAGGTATTTTTTTATAGTTGTACAGGGTAGTGCCTCTCATACGCCGCGGAGGCTCCAAGCAGAACGACAGTTTGTATTGAAATGAAATTTTGTGAGCATATGTAGGTTAATTCAGGGCACTTTTTAAAAATATAAAGAGTTCTACAGGGTGTCCCCGAAAAAAGTTACATATCAAAGTTGTGTTTTTTGTAATGGAACACCCCATATATTAATTGATTTTCGGATTCTGGGAGAAAAATAAAGGTAAGTTTTATAAGAGAAGTATATGTCCAAAATGTAAGGTTTTTGATGACATTTTCTAGAAATAAGGAACAATTTTTAAATTACAATAAAAGCTACCTAAATTAGAATTTACCCGGTATATCCTAATATATAGTTAAATTAACTATTGTACTTTAAATCAAATTACAACTTGATCCAAAAAGTTATACAGGGTGAGACAAAATTAATATTGAACATTGGTCACCTTTAAAAGCATGTTACTCTTTTATTTTAAATAGGACACCCAGTATATTATTTCGATATTCAATGGAGAATTCATGTCTCTTCAAAATACTATAAGGTTGCCTACCCCTCAAACAAAGATTTTCCTAGATAGTTTCATTTACATGATTTGATCTGGGTAGATCTTTATTATTTGATAAAATCTAGGGTGGCTGTGATATGTCTGACCTTACTTCAACATAGCTGTCTAATTAGTCCAACTTTAACAACTAGTTATCATTTTGTGTCAGTTAAAACAAAAACATTTCTAAGAAATTTACCGAAAATGCAAACTTATCCTACATCAGAGAAAATTGATATGATTCTATTATATAAAACTATAAAAGAATACTTAAAGGCTCCTGATTTTATCTAGTCTAGGTTTTTTATGGGAATATGTTAAAGACAGTGTTTAAAGGCAACATGAGAGAAATTATTGTAGCTGCTTTTCGAGGTAGAACTCCACATAATGCCTTTTAAAATGAAAAGATCCCTTAGAAAAGACAATCATTTTATGCAGTTAGCAGGAAGGAACCATTTTGAGCATTTGATTTCATCTAGCAAATATTTGCCACATAATTATAACTTTAAATCTAGTTTTAATTTATGTAATAATTAAAATATGTTTTAAACGTGTATCTTTTTATTACGTTGAGCATGTTACTCTAGAGTCTTTATTTTTTGTTAAATTAACAAAAGGTTATACACAGCCACCCTAGATTTTTTCAAATAATAAAGATCTACTGACGCAAAATCATAAAAATTAAAATATCTAAGAAAATCTTTGTCTGAGCTGTAGGCAACCTTAATAATATTTTGAAGATATATATAAATTCCCCATTGAACACCGGAATAATATTCTGGATGTTCCATTTAAAATAAAGGAGTACCTTGCTTTTAAAAGTGACTAATATTCCATATTAATTTTGTCTCACCCTGTATAACTTTTCGGGTCAAATTTCAATTTGGTTTAACATACAATGGTTACTGTAATTAAATATCAGGCTATACAAAGCCAACTAAAATTTGGTAGCTGTTATCGAAATTTAAAATTTACTCTTCATTTTCACAAAATGTGAAATATGTCAAAATCCTTAGATTTTAGGTATATGCTTCTTTAATAAAACTTACCTTTATTTTTTTGCTAGAATCCGAAAATCAATTAATATATAGGGTGTTCCATTAGAAAAAAACACAACTTTGATGTGTAACTTTTTTTGGGGACACCCTGTATAATTCTATATATCTTTATAAAATGCTTTCAGTTAACCTACATATGCTGCCAAAATTTTGATTTCGATATAAACTATCGTTCTCCTTGGAGCTTCCGTGGCACATGAGAGGCGCCGCGCCACCCTGTATAAACTCTTTTAAATTAATTTTTAGTAAAATATCAGTTAAACCTCAATACTATACAATTTCGTATCCCTTTCAGCTTTGATGCACGCCGTGGTATTCGGCAACGTCACCGCTATAATCCAGAGAATGTACTCTAGGCGCTCTTTGTACCACACGAAATGGCGCGATCTCAAAGACTTCTTCACCCTCCACCAGATCCCCAAAGAGCTGAAGAACAGGATGCAGGACTACTTCCAGACGACTTGGTCCCTAAACCACGGCATCGACATTCACGAAGTAAGTCTGAAGGCGTTCTTTTTCTCTTTGACTTTTAAAGAAATTACTTTTTCGTACAACCGTTTTGTAAACAAAAATATCAAGAATTATTTTCATGCTAGAGAAAACATGATTTTCTGATTTCTCAAACGCTTTATATTTCTATTTTTTTACTTTAGCAATTTTTTTTCAGTTAATATACAGGGTGGTCCAAACTGTATTCCGGATACTTTGGCAGCATATTCTTCAAATAAAAATAAGTAAAAAAGTTCGTATAAATATATGTCCTAAAATGCTTAGTTTCGGAGATACAGGGTGCGGAAGTTTCATTTTTATTTCGATTTTTCTCCAAATAATTTCTGAAGTATTGTATTGTATTGTATTTGACTAAGAGTGGGTCCCATAGGGGACCCTCCACTGAGGCCGCGAGGGCCTATTGTGGCTCAGTTTCTACAAGCTCTAATTTACAAGAGCGTCAAAGTTCATCCTCAAGACCCAGCCTCTTAATATAGGCCGTTATGTCTGAGGGCGATATGTCTCCTAGGTCTGATAGGTCTAGCATGGGTTTGCCAAACATCTCAAACCTGGTCCTGCTCCCAGCAGGGGCAGGTACACATAACGTGCTTCATTGTTTCATCATCTTCCATACAGAGTCGGCATTCGGCGTCTTCCACCAGTCCCGTCCTCTGTAGGTGAGATCTCAGCCGGCAGTGGCCCGTGTACACTGCAGTGAGCACAGGCGTTCCATTCCTACCGGCCTTTAGGAGTTCTCCTGTTCTATGTTTGGATGGCCCTGCTAGGATTTTCTTGGCATACTCCATTCCGGGACTGTCATTCCAGTCTCGGAATGTCTCACCCCTAACCCATTCACAGAGCCTGTCTCTTGCGAGATTTTTGGGAACGCTAAGTGCCGGTTCTGGGCCCACGAATGGCGAGCCTGCACCAATTTTGGCGAGGGAATCAGCACGTTCATTTCCCTCTAGGCCGACATGTCCCGGTATCCATATTAGCGACACTTTGTTCCTATCTCCCAGTATATTGAGTCCAGTATATATGTAATTAAATTTTGATGTCAATATGACTCCAGTATGTATACAGTATCCCAGTATGTAATTTAATTAAATTTTGATGTCAATATGACTCCTACTTGTATAGCGCGCCACCAACATATTTTTTAACTGGCTTGAAGAGTAATAACTTTTTGTCCGTACCTGTATAAACCTACGGATTGAAAAAATATACATTTCCGTGATTTTTACGTAAAAAATGTCTCTTGGTAAAATGAGCAATGGGCTACGAGCAATGGTTCTCGGGATATTTGGAATTGAAATTATCAATACCTGTCAGCTTGACATAAATTAAACATGTTGACTCCAGGGGCGGGAAAGTGAAATAGCAAAAGCGGTTCCACCGTTTCCATGGAAATTTCAAATAAAATAGTTCCAGCCTCAGGCGCTAGGTAGTAGTGCAATTAATTTTTAGGTTAAGAAGTTGCTACTCGTTATTGCCAGATGGCGTTAAATCAGAATTTTTTTGTAGTTTCCAACGGCCATTGTCATACTATTGTCAAATTCTCAAAAAATATTGTCGTTGTCATAGCGCCTATCATAATATTATCAAATGATTATCAAAACGTTTTTCAAACTATAATTTGTTATATGTGTTTTAATTAGACAATTCCTGTTGTTTGTGGTCCTAAAAATATAATGTAAGTCTTATTTTTGCCATCATTTAAGTACCTATTTATATTTACTCCATTTACAAAACTTTGGGCGTATTACGTTGGTCTTGTTTTATTATAATAAACGATGTTTAAATATTTGACTTATAAATAAAAACTTTAAATAATAAATAATATTTCACATGTTTGGCTTTAATTTTATTTAATAATTGTATAAATTATACTGTTAAATGTTATTTTTTACACATCACAACGATACTTGTTATTAGTATTGTTGAATTTGTGTAAAAAACCAGATTTAATAATCAAATTTAATTATATTTTAGAGTAAAATTCAATTAATACGCTCATTTAAAAAGCCCGCGCTTCGATCCATTTAGAACAAGCCCTACTCAATAGATGGCGCCACTTCTGTAGGACTATTTTTCATTATGGCAAAGTCCATTCTTTTTCTAGCTATTATAATATACTATATATACTATAGTATATTCTTTGGTTGACTTTATAAATAGTTATTAGACTAAAATAAAAAATTTGAAATATTTTTGTGCCAAAAGTTCAACAGAAACTGTTTTATCATGATCATGATTAATTTAAAAAAATAAAAAGTTCCCAAATATAACATTTCAGTCAAATAACTATCTATCAATTCAACATATTTATTTTTTGTCAATAATGACATGTATTGACTATTTCTGTTCTAAATATCTTGAGAACCGTTGCTCGTAGGGCTTTTTACCAAGAGGCATTTTTTACGTAAAAAATCAGGGAAATGTATATTTTTGTACATTTTGTACATTTGTCATATGTCTAAAACACATGTAAGTGACGCCTCCTATAAAAATGAGTCATATTGACATTAAAATCAATTTTTTTATGTCAAAAAACTCCCAGACACCACTTTCATTTAAAGTTCAAACTTTTTTTACTAATTGAAAATTACAACCACCAATTTTAGCATTCTGAATGCTTAAATTAAAATTACAGAAACAAACTTCTACGCTAATTGAAGTCATTCAAAGTTTTTGCCATGTCTTTATATTCAAAAAAGGTTACATTATCTAGGGATATTCTTTAGAGCCATTCACTGTAACGAAAAATCGTTTTTCTTAACACGAGCTTATCACAGTTTTCTTAACCAATATTTTTCCTTTTCCAGACACTGAAAGAGTTTCCTGAGGAACTTCGAGGCGATGTTTCCATGCATTTGCACCGCGAGATCCTGCAGCTTCCCATTTTCGAAGCTGCCTCGCAGGGCTGCTTAAAGCTGCTCTCCCTGCATATCAGGACGAATTTTTGCGCCCCTGGAGAGTATCTGATCCACAAGGGGGATGCATTAAGTTATATTTATTATATTTGCAACGGGTCCATGGAGGTAGTGCAGAATAATATGGTGGTGGCCATTCTGGGTAAGAAAAAAAATTTTTACTTATTATTATATACTCAGATGCAAAAAACGCAACGAAGAAATTTTTGGTGAATTTTAAAGTGTAAAAAAAGGTGTAAACATAAATAAAACAAACTATTTAATTAATAATAGCACTTGCCAAATTTTATACCTTAAAGTTGATTAATTAACTTTAATCTTAATTTTTTTGAACCAGTATTTTTGTCATCATTTTCTGCAGTACTAAAATCCATTTATCGTGTGAAGTCGATATTTTACAGCTACTTCACTAGTATATGTTTAGTACGATCCTTGTACCATATACGAGATCTATGACGAGATGGTATACAAACGTTAATGATGGTAACTTTATTGGTGTATAAGACTTTCTGTCTGGGCAGCGAGTATTAACTATAAACTTTGCTCTGGGTCTACAGTTAATTTTTCCTCGATTTTTCCTCCACTTGACTTCAAAAGACACAAAACACACGTAATAACACGAATCAAAATGCATCATCTTCCAAAACGCAGATATTTGACATAACTTGACACAAAATTATAACCTATAATTTGGCAAGACTTTGACAAGTCTCAAAAATCTAAAGGCGAGTTCATACGCATCGGCGTCCGTTTGTCGTTCATCGTTCCGTAAAACCAATAAAATTGAAATATGATCTGTCATTTTTGAAATAAACCAATGAAACTGGTTAAAAAGAAAGACGACGCATGACGGATTTATATTTAAACCCATCCATAGTTAACTTAAAAAATATTAGAAACTTTTTTTAGTAAAATAAATAGATTGGTATGGGACGTCATCTGCTTTACTTCTGTCATCGTCTGTTTAAATCTTACCTGAGAAAAAAAAAACAGAGTATACATGTTCTTATACCTTTAGGTATACGAAGAAAAATATAAGCTTTAAAACTAAATTTTAAATCACTTAAAAACGATTTACTTAAAAGATTTACTTTAGTAAATCGTTTTTAAGTGATTTAAAATTTAGTTTTAAAGCTTATATTTTTCTTTCATAAAAATGAACTAAAATAAAAATACATTTTTTTAATTGTTTTTATGCTGTTTTGCAATCTGTCTAACAAAATGTAGTTAATTTGTTTCTATTCCAATTTGTTCTACTATGTTTTTAAAAAGGATTAAAAAAATAACAGCATTGTTACTGTTTTGCGTAGGAGATTGTAGAGAGCAAACCTAATTAATTTAATGACTAACAAACAACAGAAATTTATGTTTATTTCGCTTAAAATCAGCCTTTTGGAAGTGCATAAAGAATTGGAGTATTATATGAACAACAAGAAAATATTAAGAAGCTAGGAAAACAGTATAATTATTATATTTTCATAATTCAGTACATTAATCTTTTTAAAACAATTTGTTATAGTCTGGGGGCTAAAGAATGTTTAACGAGTCAGGAAAGATTTCGACAGACGACACCTAAAAAATGAGAGAAAATACTACAATTTGCCTATAAGTTAAAATGACACAAAACAACACAACTGTCATTGTCAACTTTCTGTGTTGACTAATTATGTTGAGTCTGCCACTTCTCCGTCTTCAAACGTTTTTGAAAACCATTTGATCTCTATATTTTATCTATAGTCGTTATATCAGCGATTTTGATTTTTCCGACTGGGAAAATCAAAAACTTATTTTGTTTTTGAGAAACAGCTGTTAAATTGTCAGAAGAATACGTTAATATCTTATCTGGAAGTGAAGATGAAAAACAATATTTGAATCAGATTGTAAGCGAGTATAAGAAGAAATATCAAAATCCAAGTAAAGAATGTTTATAAATTGTTTAAACTGCATTAGACTTGAAGATTTCTTAATTCCCAACCTTAACACCATCAGAATTGTATACTATTTTTATATTAATAAATATATATATATTAAATTTTTCAGAAATAATCATAATTTTGTCAAAAAAGTTGAAGAATTTAGGAAGTTACCTGTGGTTAACTTTAACCGTGAATAACTTTTGAAGGAGTAGGTTTCTCAAAAAATTGTAAGAGATCTTTTTTGTAAAGTGTTCAATTCTGTATAAGAATATGTGATTGTCATAGCTGCGCACTGTTCGGTTTTTATATGATTCAAAATAAAAAATACATAAATTGTAAAATTAGTAATTTTTTAATGACCATAATGCATTCTTTCAAAATCATCGCACAACTAAATAATTTCCATAGATCCAGTGACGTACCGTGACTTTGAATTTTGAGACAAAAAACTGACAAATTTGTCAAAAAAATCATATTACAGCTATATGTTTTATTTTGCATAAAAATGTTAACTAATAAGTTAGAATAATTATATTTCTTTCCTAACTAAGTGGTTTTATCGCTAAATTTAACTAAAGCTAAGTACAACACAAATCTTATATACGTGGACTATTGTAACGACAAATACATCGTAAAAGACTATTTTGGTAGCATTCTGAACGAGGATTCAAGTTAAACTTTTTATAAAATAATGAACCTGCTCAGATGCTTGTTCCGAGTAAAATCCTAGAGCTCTATGATTTGCTTTTATAAACTCTGGCACAAGATGCAGAATTGCATGAATCTTTGGAGTTATCTTAATACCTAAGTTGAGTATTTCCAATCTAAATTGTTCGATGTCATGTTCAAAATGTTTGTTTAGTGCTTGAACAAAACAACTCGAAACTACTTGATTGAATGCAGACAACACTGCAATATATTTATTTCCTAAAAAAAAAGATGTTTAGGTTTTTGCTTGTCAAAACTTTGAATAGGATTCTTTACCGGGCGATATCGTCTTCAAAATATCCACTTTCTTTAAAAGTTGTCTGGCGTTATTTCCGTTACATTTTCCATAATGATCTAGTTTCAATCCCGCTTTTTTTATCCATTTTGTGGCAACATTGGTATTCTCCAATTCAAGACAATCAAATAGTTTTTGAACCACACCTAACAAAAGGTGAAGCTCAGGAGGGGGAATATGCTTTAAGACAGGTGTTTCTTCGTCGCCATTGATTAAAGGTATTTTTATACAGTTTTCTAAAAAATAATTGCCCTTTTTGTATATGGTTCATTGAACAACAGTTTAAAAAATACAAAAAAATATATCAAACAAAAACGCTTACTAAATCTTTGGCATTTGTTATATTTCCTCCAGATTGTTCCCATAAATTTGTATTTTCTGTAATACTTTTTATAGTTCTGAATGGTCCTTTAATTTCCATTTCCTTTACATTTACATCATACCATGGGCAAGTGTGAGTGGATGAATTTGACTGAAGGCCAAGGAGAATCATAATAAGCTTAAAGTCGGCGGCAAAAGTATAGGAACAAATTCCACATATGGACTGCAGATCTAACGTCTCAAAGAGGCTTTTAATGTTAGCATAAGATTCAGACAACTTTGGTCCTAAGCCAATGATGAATAGTTTATTAATTCCAGCACTTTTATATTTCTTGAAATATTCGGGATCATTTTCAGGGAGCACATTCAGACAAACTTTAAGTGATCCACCATTACTGTCAATGCCAATTTTTACATGAAAATCTTCAGATAATTCTCTAATTTCCAAAATATATGATAGAAGACCAGATAAATCTGAGCAGTATACAAAAATTAATATTAAATGAATTAACATTTTTTCTTTAAATTATTTTCTAAAAAGTTTAACTTGAATTCTCGTTCAGAATGCTACCAAAATAGTCTTTTACGATGTATTTGTTGTTATAATAGTCCACGTATTTAAGATTTGTGTTGTACTTAGCTTTAGTTAAATTTAGCGATACAACCACTTAGTTAGGGAAGAATTATAATTATTCTAACTTATTAGTTAACATTTTTATGCAAAATAAAACATATAGCGGTAATATGATTTTTTTGACAAATTATTGTTTCAGTTTTTGGTCTCAAAATTCAAAGTCACGGTACGTCACTTGATCTATGGAAATGATTTAGTTGTTTGATGATTTTGAAAGAACGCATTATGGCCATTAAAAAACTACTAATTTTACAATTTATATATTTTTTATTTTGAATCATATAAAAACCGAACAGTGTGCGAAAGAACAAGATCGAGAGAAAAAAATATTTGCAAAAAGTGGCAAATTTCCATGTAATTTAAATAGAAAATGAATCGTCTTTGGAGCAAGGTTGATTGTGAATATTAAGGGTCTGTTATTTTTTTTTAGACAATAAACTAAAAATTTTGAGGGCGTCGTGAGAGAAATTATCAACTTTTCAAATAACGGACACCCCACTGTATACAGGGTGTCGTTGAAATGGTGTAAAAAAATCGGGGGGTGATAGTTTTAAAACATCTTATTGCTTTAAAAAATGAAATAATCCAATTACCAAAATTCCTGATTAAAATAATGTAATTCATAGTAAATGTTCAAAGTGACCACCATTCATTTCAATGTAGACATCTGATCTTCTTCTCTACGATCTACGTAGATACCCTGTGGAATATCCTTGGTGTTGTCCGAATTTGAATGGAACAATCAATAATGCGTTGCCGTAGTTGCTTTTCAGTATTAATCGGCACTGAGCAAACCAAATTTTTTTAAAACCAAAAAAGTTTATTTCGTTTTTAAAGCAATCAGATGTTTTAAAAATCATGAAATTTTGATTTTCCAATTAATTATTTAATAACTACTTGGTTACTTTTGAACCGCCATAACTTTCATAAGTTTAGGTTGATTAACCAGGTAGCAACCCTTCAGAGCAATCTCTTTGCTTTCAATTTTCTCGAAAACCATCGCTCTGGGCGATGTGCAACAAGAGTACCTTTTCTGAAGGAAAAAGTATGTAGATTCCAAAAAATGAACCCACGTTGCAAAAAAAAATAACCTCAATAAAGTTATTCACGAAATAACCCCCTACCCTTGCAAAAACTACCCTTTCCGCTTTTCCAAATATTTTTTCAGTATCACCATTTGATTTAGGGTCAAAATTTATGGCAAAGGATTTTTTTTCGAAGTCTTATCTCGTTTTTAAAGCTTACAATTTCAAAACAACCGTTTTTTAAATTCACCCTTTCAGTGCCCCTAACTCTCTTAATATGCATTTTTCGCCCTATACTTGTAGGAACTTTTTTTACTATTTTTAGGAGTACATCACCCCCCGATTTTTTTTACACCATTTCAATGACACCCTGTATACAGTAGAAGATCTTTTTAGCAACTTGTCAACCTTTGACAAGTTTTCATAATAAACTTTTTTTTAAAGGCCCTGAAAAAATAAAGTAATATTTTTTTTATGAAGCTGTCTCAACTTGACACTTCCCTTAAAAAACCTCTTTTAAAACGACGGTGTCAAATACGCCTAAAGATGGTTTTAAATCAAGAAAAACAAGAGAAAATAAAAAATAACAAGAAAAGTAATTTGAGGAACTTGCCAACACCATTTTTTGCGGGTTCTTTTTTAAGTAAAAGGGATTTTTTTTCTTATTTTCAGTTAATTAAGCTTATTACACTGTAAATAATTTCAAAATCCAATATAAATCTTACTCCGGTGTCTCTGTTGATATAATATTTTAAGAGAAATTACGAAAATTCTGCTGTAGGCTATAAAAAGGGGTGAAGTTTCTGTATAAAGTTTAATTTGAGAAGTTTTTGGTTGAAAAAAATATTTGTAAAGGGGTACGTTGATTCATAACTGATATGGTGATGGTAACTAACTTCTTTGAAGAAAGTTAAATTGCATACTCTAAATAAATATCAACAGATTACTTAAGGTTATATTATGTACTAGCGTGTACCAGCGACTTCGTTCGCGTCGAATTAATCATTTGTAATGGTGATGATAAAGCAAAACAAGAATTTCCATTAACATAAATTTTTATTGACATAAAAACTGGAAACAATACAACTAAGAACAATTGCAGAAGATACGTGGGAAAAATATTTCAGAGACTTATACGCAGAAACAGATCACAACCAATGGAAGCACAAGAGACAAGCCAAAGAGATAATACAGAAGATCATGCGCAAATCACTTACAAGCAAGTAGAAGAGACAATAAGGAAACTTAAAAATAGATAATCTCCTAATCAAGATAAAATACCAAACGAGTTAATAAAAAACGCAGGCACGGCTATCATAGAGGAATACACAAAACTGTTTAACATTATATTACAACATAAGAAAATACCAGAAGAATGGAAACAAAGTATAACAATACCCATTTTTAAAAAGGGAGATAAAACAGACCCAGCAAACTATAGAGGAATAACATTACTGAGCACCTCGCTAAAACGTCTGACTAAGATCATTGCGGACAAAATCTCCTCAATAGTGCCAATAAGCGAGGAACAACAAGGATTCCGAAGAAACCGATCAACTACCGATGCACTATTCATACTCAGACAACTAGTTGAAAAATCCTTAGAATATAATTCTCCAGCCTATCTATGTTTTATAGATTTAACAAAGGCCTTTGATAGAGTCCAACTAAAAGACATTATCACCATTTTGGAAAGCAGTAATGTCTCGAAAGAACTCACAGAACTTATCAAGGACTTAAACACAAACACAACAACCCAAATAAGAACAAACTTTACCTTAACGCAGCATCTTCAAACTACAACTGGTATTCGCCAAGGCGACAGCCTCAGCCCTCTGTTATTCAACAAAATCATGGATCAAGTAATAAAAACCGTCAAGAATACTGGATTAGGATATCGAATGGGAATGCATAAAGTAAACATATTATGCTATGCCGATGACGCAGTACTTATTGCAGAGTCAGAGGACGACCTCCAAAGAATGCTACAAGCTTTTAACAGACAGGCAGAAAAACTTAACATGCAAATTTCCACAAATAAGACCAAATGCATGACCATTACAAAGGAGCCTCTACGGTGCAAATTGGTAATAAAAAACAAAACTATTGATCAGATAATGTCATTCGAATACCTCGGATGCAAAATTACAAGCTCAGGATTCCTGGAAGAAGAAGTAAGGAAACAAGCCAATAAAGCTGCCGCAATATCAGGACATCTTAAATATCCCATATGGAAAAACAAACATTTGAGTACAGAATGTAAGTCAAGAATATACAAAACCTGCATACGACCAGTGATGACATATGGTGCGGAAACCAGAGCTGAAACATCAGTAACAAAGAGAATCCTACGAACTACTGAAATGAAGACCTTAAGAATGATAACTGGATACACATTGAGGGACAGACAGAGAAATGTAGACATAAGAGAAAAGTGCCAAACAAACGACGTTGTCAGATGGATAAGGCAGAGAAGAAGAGAATGGAACCAGCATGTCAATAGAATGGGCCCCGACAGAATGGCCATAATAATTCGCAACAACGTACCCCATGGCAGAAGACCTACTGGACGACCACCTAAACGTTGGCAAGACAGTTGACAGTCAACCTCGCAAGAGTTGCTTAGACGAGGAGGAAACCGGAACTAAACAGGCGATACGCCTTCTAAAAGAAGAAGAAGAAGAAGATAAAAACTGGATAAAATTTTCTCACATTTGCGTCAGCATGAGAAAAAACAATATGGCGATATTATTATATAACTTGGTAATATTTGAGGGGTAGTTTCATCTCGTTGGATTTGACTTTCGAAAAATCCGTTTGCCAAAAATAAGCTTTTTACGTCAAGCAGTTTAAGCAGAACCGTGGTTAAGAAAATACCCAACTTTTTGAAACACCCTGTATGATTTTTTTAAAAAATTCAAAATATGTAAAAAAAACAAATAAATTATGCTCGTCCAAGCGTTTTCCCGAAAGACTAACCGTTTTTTAAATAACAAATATTGTAATATTTGAGGGGCGTTTTCACCCTCTTGGAATTTGAGATTCGAGGAACTCCTCCTTATCGAACTTCTACACCCCACAGTCAATCCGTTTACCAAAAATCAGCTTTAAACGTCAAGCAGTTTAAGCAGAATCGTGATTACTCAGGGGTCATATTTTTTTTCTTTTTAAAATTCCCGCTTTGCTTTAAAAGGTTCCAATATAAAACAGATACCAAATATTTTTTGAAAGGTTTCATAGATAAAATCATACATAGACACAATTTCTCATAGATAAAATGCCAAACCAAACCAAACCAGATTATTAATGCTCAAATTTTTGCTCACTCTATATATCTCATCTTGCTTTGAGTGAGACTTTTCTATTAAGTTTTCTTAATCAACTTTTCCCTCTTTGTTCTCCTTGAATCAATATAGACCACTTGTAACAAAAGTACATTATTACTATTACAATTAATACTGATTTATAAAGACTTCAGTTTGTGTTGGCTAAAACAAAACGAAAACAGCGTTCCAAAAGCTGATTAAAAAAACTTTTTGTTTAAATCGAATGAATTTGTCAGGCTAGAGGTGTACGTTTCAATTTAACTTTTCTGTCTTTTTGTAATTTTAATCAGGCTAGCTAGGCTGCCGGTAAGAGAGGAAAAATGGCAGCGCGTAAATAAAACGGGAAAATCTGGGAAATTGCAAGGGATTTTCCTATTGGAAGGGAAAATTCGAAAAGCCAGTCTAAACGATATAAATTGGATAACGTTTTTCCTCTTCGGCTGTTGCAGTTTTTGAAATAAGATTTGGGAATTTCGCGTAGACAAAAATTTGTAACTGAAAATGATCTGATACAATTTATATTTTTGATTGCTTAATATTTAAACTAAATAACAATAGTGATTTTTGTGTGTTGTCTTTGTTTAGAAATGTAAGATGCTATGTGCAGCTATTTTTAAATGTTCAGGGATCTTTTTCTATTGGAGATGGACGAAAACTAATATCAGTGTCTGGAGCTCAATTTTCATCAAAAACACGACGGTGAATACCGCACATCAATATCTGTTACCGTCTCGGAGTTACGGGGTGTTTTTCAAAAATGTGCATTTTTAACAAATCGCTGTCACTTTTTTGCTGTGGAAAATTTTGTATTTCTATGAAAATATTTCCAAAGCACCCTTTTACGTAGAATTTAATTGTTCAATTATACTTTTTTTTAAATTAATAATTTAAGAGTTATCCACAGAAAGATTGATTTTTATTTGGGACATCCTGTATATTTTTAATTAACTGAAAATAACTTAAAATTACCTTTCCAAAAATATAACACACTTGATATTTTGTTATAATCCCCTTCGAAATACAGAATTTTTAAAAGTTCGCCACTTTTAACTAGTAGGCTTTGGACCCCTTATTGATGATATCCCCTAATGGAACACAAAAACATATTTTTCCAGCAAGACGAGGCATTGAATAGCTAACCATGATCCCAGCCGTTGGCCGTCGAGGCCGCCGGACTTAGTGCCTATGGATATATTTGCGGAAGAATAAAGGTTCTTATTTTTAAATTGTCCGTATTACCTAGACAAGAATTAGAAATACTTAGCAGTTATGAGAGCGTATCTTTCACCCCTACTGAGTTAATGAATTCCGCAAGATTTGTTCAAAAACGGCCCCGTCTGTCCATAACAGAAAACGTTCGATATTTCGAACACCTGTAGCAAAATCTCATGTCTTGGTTTGCTATTTATTTTTATTGTTATTAGATATAGTTTAAATGTGTTGATGTTGGTTAAATGTAGTTTAAATTGTTATAAAATTCTGCATCTCTCATAGCAAATATTATTTTCGTTTTAATTGATGCTCACAGCTAGAATTTTTTTGCATTACAGCCGGAGCCATTCAAAACCTATATACTTATTTAAACTGGGCGAATTTTTATAAACTGTATATCTCGAAGAGGAATCGAGCAAAATGTCAGGTGTGCTATATTTTTAGTAAAGTAATTTTACATTCTTTTCAATAAATTAAAAATATACAGGAACATATAAAAAATAAAATTTTCTGTTGATAATTCTTAAATTATTAATTTTAAAAAAAAATATACTTAAACCTCTCAAAAGACAAGCAAAAATGTTAGCGACCCAAAACACTCTGTTATCGACAAGATTTATGACAGACTATTAATAATAATCAAACAGGCGCACAGTGCTTCGAACATATGGCTCTAGAGGACAAAAATCCAAAACTTCTCTTTTATTGTAAGCAATTTATTCAAACTAGGTTTATTTGACACAAATGATGAGTACTCTCATTGTACTAAATGATGATGTTCTTAGTCCCACGTTTATGAAAAAAAAATCTTATAAATAATAAAAATGTTGGAGCTGTATTCCATCTAAGCAAATAATAATTTATAGTATGAAAACGGTGTAAGTATTAAATAAATCCCTGTGATAAAAAGAATTGAAATAACATTAGAACATGATTCCTACAATATAAGCCTAATATAAGATAAAAATGTTTTTCTTTAATGAAAAAGAAACATTAATGTTATATTTAATTAAAAAAAAACTTAAGATACTATAAATTTACTTTAGGACAACAAAATGCATAGATCGTAACTACTCTGATTCAGGAGAATCACTGCTGACAGAATCTTCCAAATTTATAGTATCCAAATCACAGGTAGATGAAGTATCCTCACATATAAGATATTTCTGTACATCATTTTCTAATATGTTACTTTTTCGCGTTGTTACTGTTCATTTTGTCGGTATGAGGGGTTCGGATGTTAATAGCTACCTCTTTAATAGACCATATTCATATATTATTTTTTCCTTTTCTTGGTCATGAGATTTTATAATAAATTGAAAGATGGACACTTTTTTTATGCGACGTTTCGCTCCAACATACTGGACTTTTTCAGGCACAAGTGGTGTCTCATTTGACTGGAAGGTTCATCAATATCTAATAAGAACGTATTTTTTGAAATACAAATAATTTTGAGTTCTTGTCCTTATGATCAAGCCAAGTATTAGCCAGATCGGCATTGCTTATCAATTTTACTCCATCTGAAAAGTATTATAAAATAAAGTTCGTCGCAAGCAGACGCAGATGAACTATACAAAAATTAAAAGTGTATGAATATGGCAACAAAAATATTCAATAAATACGATATGTTTTGATATGTTTTTTTTTAAATGCCTTTTTGAAGTTTGAAAACGTAAAATTTTTATACCCATTTAAGAATCATCTTAAAAAATAAATAAAAACTAAACAATCACGAACTTGTTTACAAATAAATTTAAAGTACATACCTTGTTTAACAATATCCATAGTGGCTTTCAATTAAGTACGTACCCGTTTAACTCCATAATATACAGAACTACTATGAATGTTATTCTTTTCACTGATGAGATAATGATCGCAAAATTAATTTTTAGTGAAAATATTTGCTAACAAAAACGCTGTTTATGAAAAATAATATACAGGATGGTTGACCATTGCTATAAGTATAAAATTATATATCCAGATATTAGTAAATTTTAACTTATTTTTTGATTTTTGTCCATGGGACGAAGCACTGTGAGGCGGTTTGGGCAATATCCCAACGATTTCTCGTATCTCTTGTTGTAAAACAACGCTAATATCCCTGCTTCCCCTTTGTTAATTGCAGGCAAGGGCGACCTGGTCGGCTCCGACATCAACATGCACCTGCAACACTCCAGCAACGGGGGAATGGTGTGCACTGAGGGCGGCGGGGGCGGCAACAGAGGGGGCGTCTCCCCCGACATCGTAATCAAGTCCAGCAGCGATGTGCGGGCCCTGACCTACTGCGATCTCAAGTGCATCCACATGCAGGGCCTGGTCGACGTACTGAGGTAAGTAGATGGATAATATGTTGCGCATGGATGGGTAGAGTGATGGAATTAATAGAGGGGTATTAGTAGAGCTAAATACGTATTACGTATTGTAGTTAAAGCAGGGTACATAATTTATACGTATCTCTTGAGACGCAACCACAAAACCATCCCCTTTTAGAACATTTTCTGTAATTTCCTTCAAAAAAATCCTATATGGGTATTTCGTCACTGCAAGAAAATCTGCAAAATAAAATAGTTATTGTTTGCTACTTGCTAGCAGTTAGTTTACTGATAAACACGAATTTTTGCCTAACGAACAAAAAAATGCTTCGGAATTTTCTGAAACTGCAATAATACGATACGACTTTTATTTAAAATATTTAAAATATTGAGGACAACACTTACAGCTCTAATTAAACTAAAGCCTCACTGAATAACACAACCACACAGACGTTATTAAAGTGCCAAAGTAACCGATCAAGATGGCCACCAATTAAGTCCTAATATTTTATTCCTGATATTAATAACCGCGTACATTAATATAATGTAGTGTGTTCCTTGTATTAATAACATTGTTCATTGTCACAATGTACAACTCATTAATCAATGATTTAGTACATTAATATAATGAAAATGTGTTCATTAAAGTTTCAGCATTAAAATAAAGAACGCATTCATTGCACAGTGGTTCCCAGATAGGTCATTACTTAAAAATATTCATTTCAAAATGTTGCATGAAACTGTTGCTAATACTTTTTTTTATATTCCCCTGTAAACGATGCATCATAAATAACAAAATCAAGTAAGCCTAGTGTAGCGCTTTTTCTATTAGAAATGTCACATTTTTGCTGCTGGTATCAAGCTGACATAGGCTTTGTGCTAAACTTAGGTATTACGGGTTCTCTGTGGCTGCTGTTAATTTCTTTCACAGCTATCTAGTTGATAGGTCCCAATTTGTTTCGATTAATGGTAATCAATCGGAGGCAAAGTTTACTACTAAGGGCGTTCCTCATGGATCCATTCTCGGTCCGTTACTTTTTATTATATACACCATGGACATGGCAGTGGACGATAACCACTGCAAAATGCATAGATATGCCGACGATACCCAATTACATTTAAGTTTTAGAAAATCAGAAGCATACGAAGCCCAGAACAAGGTTGAACAGTGTTTAGAAAAAATATACACTTATTCCAGCAAGAACGGGTTAAAACTAAATCCGACAAAGTCAGTAATCGTTTACTTCGGACCAAATAATAACTGGGCGGCCCAGAACATGAAAATAAAAATGTCTGATTCGATTATCTCCGTAGAAAGGGAATCAAAATATTTAGGACTTATATTTGACTCGCAGTTGAGGTTTAGATCTCAAATGAGTAAAGTGGTCAGGGCATCGTTCATCTCCTTAAGAAACCTATACAAAAACAAAGATTTTCTAAACTATAAATTAAAAAAGCAATTATGTGAGGCTCTTGTATTATCATAGTCCAATTATTGTAATTTTGTTTACGGGCCTTGTCTCGATCAAAAATCTAAGAGACAGTTACAGAAAGTACAGAATTCATGTATTCGCTTAATATACGGATTAAGATCGAGAGACCATGTTACATATAAACTAGATATGTTGAATTGGCTAAATATTGAAGACAGACAAAAGTTACATTTTGCATGTTTTTACACAGAATTTTGCGGAATGGTTTTCCTGAGTATTTAACTAATAAACTTAAATTTCGATACTCTAACTATGCTATAAGGCAGTGTAATAATATGGAAATTCCCAAACATCGCACGGCGCTATATCAGCGTTCTTTCTCCTACCTGGCAACCAAGATGTACAATTCCAACTTGAATCTATACTCCCTTGATTTAAAGACGTTCACTTTCAAAACAAAATTAGAAACTTATATGTTGAGCGGATATAGAATTACACAATAATTTGATTTATTAATTTTTGTATCCTTTACGGAACAATTTTCACTTTTTACTGTTTTTGCTTTAACTTATTAAGTTGTTGATTTTTCTTTATCTAAAGTATATTGTTATTTTTCATTTTTCTTACTAATTCTTTTTTCTTTGAATGTTATTTTTTAAGAATGTATTATATTATTTACTTTTCTTATATGCTCGGTTAACTTAACAGCTCTGCTGAATTTCGCCGAGTAAAAAATAAAGACGTTATTTATTTATTTATTTTATTTATAAACAGTTTTCAGATAACGCCAATTAATTACTTATTTTATTAAAATTGATAAAAGCTGTTGCCTTTTCTGTAATGGACGTTCGAAAAGAAGGTAAAAAGAAGTTTTGTTGGTTAGAGAATGTTGCATAATGTTGCGGTTAGAGAATGTTGCATATAAATTAATTGCCACTGGCTGTGGTAATGCCGCCGGATCTTATACCGGGTGGTTAAAGATTGACTTTTTGTCTTAAAATAAGAGTAACTTATTTTTTCCTCTTCGTGTCAACTTATTTCGTGGATACACTGTATATCAATTGACAATTAAATTGTATTTATGAAATGAAACAACTGACTCTTTTATTTTTTCAACATTTATAATAAATTTAACTTCTTCAATATGAAAAAACATGTACATATGTGCAAACATAATCTGTATACGTTTCCGAATAGTTAGAACGTAAAATGCAAATCACACGAACTGGGCCCAATTTTTTTAATACATATTACATTAAGTTTTTTATATACATTTATTTAGCATTTTTTGTCACTTTCTATTAAAAAAGGTGCAGTCAAGCTATATCTAGATATCTAACAGTTATGACCGCGCAGCTAATTAAGGGGAACCACTGTGCATTGGGACAATGAAAGCGTTCTTTAGATTAATGAAAATCTTACATTAATTTAATAACCAGATTTTCATTATATTAATGAAATTAGATTAATACTATTAATAAATCAGGCATCTATGATTAACAAATCATTAATATAATGAAAAAAAAATAATTGTCCCAATGAAATCAATGTTAATTAATATTATGAACAATATTTTTTTCAGTGTTTTTACCTTTATTTATACAGGGTGTACCAGAAATAAGTGCAAATATTTTAACTGGTAGTATAGTTCAACCCCAGAAACACGCCTATGAGGTTTTTTTCGCAAAAAAAAAAATTTGAAAATTCCAAATTTTTTGAAAAATTTTTTGGAAATTTTTTGGGATTGGAGTTTTTAGTTAAAAAACATAATTTCTTGATAATATGGCAACATAGGTATTAGATTAAATTTACAAGAAAGAAAATCCAGAAAAGATCGTTTCAAAATTTTAGCAAAAAATCATTTTTTTTGGAAATTTTCAAAGTAAAATAACTCCGTTATTTTGGACTTATTTGAAAAACGATAAAGAGAAAATATGTTTCTTTTATAGAAATCTACCACCCGTTAAAATATTTGCACTTATTTCTGGGACACCCTGTATATAGCTTTGGTATTAACTAGTAGTGGGAACTATCGAATGAATACTATCGAAACATTCGATAGTTGCAATTCATTCGAATAATTCGATAGTGAGTAAGAAAACATTCGTTGAAAACTATTCGAATAAAAATTATCGAATATATTGCCTTGAAATATTGTATTCTAGTAATTCGGCAGCAAAAACCATTCGTTTATAAAATTCATTCACTTATGAAATTCATTTATTCGTCAGGATCGATTATAATAAAATATTAACTGAATTTTAGTTGTCGCCCGGCGACGTAGGTTTCTTTCCGAGAAGCCCGACAGCGGTCGGTGGCAATGCTATGAAAGAAGCCGGCATCTTTGATTTTTTGCGGAGTCAGATATAGATAAGGACACATTATTTTTTTTATTGAGGTGCTAGTATTTACACAGAAAATACATTATGAAGGGCGCTGTTGCCATATTTTGGTATTAGTTGATATTAGCAAAGAATATTATTGTTTGGCTTTAGTTAGTTAGGGTTAGTATGTCTATATATTCTGCATTTTTTTAATTAATATTCTTTTGTTACACTGCAATAATACTTGTTATTTTGGATGTAACAGTAATAATTTGTTATACCTATTAACAACAAAATTTAAAATCATTTAATATAAATATTTTTTTTAAGTAGTAGCAAAATATAAACAACAAATTAGATGTCAAAATTATTTATATTAGATCCTATTTAAAAATAATATAGTCTCTAAATTTTTTGTGTGTGGCAACGTTGGTTTATTAAATAATAATAATTACAGAACTAATTTGTTATATTAATAACAAATTTTAAAATCATGAAATATAAACATTTATTAATTTTCTAAGCATGCAGTGTAATGGAAGGAAAATAGAAATAAAAAATTAGAAATCAAAATTATTTATATTAGGTACTTTATATTACTATTTAAAAATTATATTTACTTTTACTGGCATTTACTTTAAAAAATAAATGAAATATTTCTTCGCAAAAAACTACATGTAAGAGAATTAGCATAAACAAAATACAAACATCGTTAACTTTTTTTTTAAATTGGCACGTGTAAAACTTTCATTTTAATTTTCTCACCCCATAGTTTGAGTTCCATAACCCCATTTACTTAATCACATTACTTAAATATGATAAGTTCAACTAATTCATATTTTTAAAACATCTGAAATACAAATATGTATTTTTAAAATTAATTGTAAGTTCATCTCATCTCTCTTAAAAATTGCTACTTCTCAAAATTGTCCATTAAAAAATAGACCATATACAATATAAAATTAAATAATTGAAAGATCGGACTACGGAAAACCACACAAATTTTCGGAAACATTTTGACCACCTGCACATGCACACAATCGTCAATAAATAAAATTAAAAAATAACAACTATTTTAGTGTTTTAACTATTTTAATAAACGCAAAAATAGCAAAGTATTTATACGGCGGAGTTATAAAAATTTGGAAGAACTAATAATGCACTGACGCATACAAAAATCAAACGAATACTAAATTTCATTTATCAAAAGCATTCGATAGTCGTGGCTCAACGATAACCATTTAGTCGCACGGCGAGGTTGTCACATATGCTTTAGTATACAAATGAATGAATGATTTTATTCGAATAAAACCATTCGATAGTTGAAATCATTCATTCATTAACCATTCGATAGTCTAATTCATTCGATAGTTCCCATCGCTAGTATTAACGTTTAAAATTTATCTGTTCTAAAGTTACCCCGACAGACTACTACTTTAAGGCAACTTTAAAGTGCAATAACTAAAGTACTGCTTCGAATTTTTATTTAATATTTTGCTTAATTTTTGTGTTATAATAAATACGTTAAATTATACTGCTTAAGTTTAAATATTTCATATCATAATATTAGTTTAATTTTTCAATTTTTTACAGTGTAAAATAAAAATAAAATCTGATATTTCTATTCCGGAAATATTTCGTCTATAAATTTGACCCAAAAGGCATATGCATATTCTTAAATATAAACTGATATAGGTACCTACGCGTATATAGATATACCCTTCGCAAAACGCAAACTGTGTTTCTTTTTCGTCGAGAAACACATTCCAGAATAAATCATTCGATTTGTTGTGAAAAATGTAACTGCACTCTCGTCGCTGACGGAGCGCAGCAGATTTTTCCAAGAGGAAAATTATTTTTCCCTGGAGGAGTGGACGGGACGGTTTTGCCATCGCTGGGAGGTTTCCGGCGTGATTTCATACGCGTCGAATGTTGTAGAGATGGGCAAATACGATTTTTAAAGCCCAAACACTAATATGATTGAATTTTTATTAGAAACGGTTGATCATAACCAGCTCAGTTATGTTATAATGTTTAAATTGTTGATGTAGATAACCACTGTGATCTTATAGATTTATTGTGTCCCCCTTTCTTTAGTTATAACTCATCATACTGTCCCAGGGCCTTGACAAATGTCGTAGCTGAGACGGTTTTACAGAGGTTAGTTCTCCATCTCCGATATCAGTCGTACCAAAGTTTATAGCATGAATGGTTGTCGTCTCGGCGCACTCAGTTATAATGATTAAATTTAATTACAATTTTTTACAAGAAGAAACAGGAAATACCGGTACATTTCTTGAGAAAAGCATAAGTATTTCCCCACCATTAGCATAACTAGCAATTGACCCTGCCCAAGCAGCATTTGGACGTCGGGACAACGTTGTCACGCGACCAAACGTCGGGGCGCAACGTCGGCACAACCTCGTGCCAACCCTAGTCTGCACTAGTTTGGAGAATAATTTTTGGGTCGAAACGACGTTGGATACCGACGTTGGCTAGAAGCCTAATTTAGTACAAACTGCAACGTTGTTTAAAATCTAAATTCACAGAAATACACAACTAATATGGCGTCTAAGTCGCGTTTTATCCTAAATTGGGATAATTATAGTAAAAATATTACTTTTATGATTTGGTTAGAGACATATGTCAGATGGCAGTGAAGGAAAACAAAACAAAAGTATTTAAGTGTGGAGGATGTTTGAAGATCATAATTATTGAAACACTTTAACCGACTCTGTAACTCGTTACCCAAGGCAAAAAAGTTAAACGCAAACAACTTTATTGATAAATATATTGTTTCTACTTTGAAAAATACTAATGGGCCTTAAAATTAAAGAAGTTTTAAAAATTTTCTTGAATTTTTTTTTTTTAGTAAAATGAGAATAATTTATTCGCAGTCGAAAAATTGTTTCCGCGTGTTTTTAGGGTCAAATATTTCAAGTTAATGTATTCAAAAAGCAGGAATTGCTATTTTCGGAACGAAACATTTTCTTATTTAACAACATGGCGGCTTTCACTTTGTTGTTTTGGAGATTAAGATGGAGTAGTTCGAGCAGTCGCATACTGGATTAATAAAGTCGCAGTTCGGCCTTAACAGGTAGTATACTAGTCGCAAGATTGCCTAATTTAGTCATCCTAGAGTCTAGCTTGTGCCGCCCTCTATAATATAAATAAACGAGGGAGTGGATAAACTATCGGTAATATATGTCGATGTATATTTGAATTTAGTTTTATATGTACCTTTCTTATGTCCCATTTTAATTAAGTTTTTTTTATAAAATCAAAAACAGCACTGAACTGTCTGACTGAACAGAACAATGAAGTGAAAATTTAAAATTTAAGGTTATGGTTCAATACAGTTGCAAAAGGGTAGTGACTCGACGTCCTACCAACGTAAGAATAAGGAAATCTAAACAACGTTGGAATTAGTAAAACAGACGACGTTTGCATAACGTTGGAATAGGTCCTGAAACTGACGTCGGAAAACTCTATATTGTCCAACGTTGTAACTACGTTGTCCGAATCACCTAAAGATCACTTAAGCAAAAAAGGTTACAAGACAACGTTTATTCGACGTCGCAGAAGCTTCCTACTTTGCTGTAGTACTAGTCCAACGTCGGCACAACGTTATAAAAACGTTTAAATTTATTTTAATACCCAAGGTAGGGAGCTAACTATTTTTTGTAACTAATCCAACGTTGTGATTAGTAAACATGTGGTCGCAAGTCGTGAAAATGCTACTTGGGTGGGATCCTGCTGCTGTGCCTAGAGGGGCCTAGGGCTTTTGTTTCTTAAAAAATGAAGAATAATATTGAAAAAAAAAACATTTTTTGAATAAAACGTTTACATGAATTTCTCTATCAACAAATTTCATTGACTTGCTTATCAAACCATCTTCCCGTGGATTACTGAAATAACTACAAATTTTCTAAAAAAAATAAAAGATATTTTTGCTGTTGTTAAAGTATCGCATTTTCCGATAACTATTATCACCATATCCGTACTTGTAGTCCATATTGAATTAAATAAATTTTGCGCTTTTTTAACCCTTTAAAAAAGCAGGAAATATGAATAAATAAATAAATAAATAAATGCTTTTATTGTCAAAAAACTTTTCAATTTGTAGACAAAGGTAAACTAACAAAGTAAAAAAAACAAGGTACACAAACAAACAAACAAAAGATAATACAAAACATTATACAAATAATATTGTCAGTCTTATTGTTAAAATAAACATTTATAAATGTTTATAATGTCAAAGAACAAAAAAATAAAAATAATATTCAAAAATATTTAGCTAGTTCATAGTAAAATATCAATGACCTCTAAATAAATTAATTTCGATGTCATTAGTAAATATAGCAATAGCAAACATTAGACCAGTGTTTACAAGATCAAATTTGATTTTCAAAATATAATTCATTTACGGCGTAGAAAGCCTTGTCTAGTAAATAAGAGTTCAATGCTTTGCGAAAAAAAAAATGATGTTATGGATTTGATTTCAAATGGCAGGTGATTGTGCATTTTTTTCGAGTTGTATAATATTGAACTTTTAACTAACTCTGAGCGTGGGGTAGGTAGATAAAGATCTTGCTCCACGTTCCTGAGTGGATAAGTGTGAGATGGCCTTTCTTGAGAAGCTGATACATGTTTACGTATTAGGCAAACGGATTCAACGAATATAAACAAGGAAGGAAGAGTCAATATTTTTAATTTTTTAAAAAAGTGCCGGCAATGAGTTCTGCTGTTTAATCCCAGTGAATATCGAACAGCTCTCTTCTGGAGCCTGAAAATGCGGTCAAATTGAGTCGCACAACACGTACCCCAGAATGGAAGGGCATACCTGAGGTGCGACTCAAAAAGTGCATAATAAACAGTTCTAGCCACTGACAAGTTAAGCTCCTTAGAAACAGACCTTAATGCAAAACAGGCAGAGCTCAATTTTTTCGACAAAGCTTCGATATGTATGTCCCATTTCAGAGAATTGTCCACAACAAGCTCTAAAAATTTTACAGATTTTACGACGTCAATGGTGGTGTTGTTAAGTACAAAAGGCTGCAACGAGTTTTTATACGACAAAGCTTTAGTTTTAGAAATGTTGAGACTCAGGAGGTTCGAATCGCACCAAGATTTAATGGTGATTAAGTCATTTGATATAATCCTATGAAGTGCCGTGATGTCCTTGTTGCTCCAAGTGAAGCTAGTGTCGTCCGCAAAAAGACATATTTTGCCACTGATGTTTATGTTAGCAATGTCGTTAATAAAAAGAAGAAACAAAATAGGGCTTAGTACTGAGCCTTGTGGTACTCCGCATTCTACTGGCTTGCTAGAAGACAACGTGGTATCCACCCTCACAAGTTGACTTCTGTTGCTCAGATACGACTTAAACCATTCGAGAGATGATCCCCTGAACCCATAGTGCTGCAGTTTATTAATTAAGATCTTATGATTTACTCAATCGAACGCCTTAGAAAAATCACAGAAAATTGTTGCTGTAGAATGATGGTTGTTTAGGCTGGAGTAAACTTTATTAAGGAGGGAAAACATAGCGTCATTTGTGGACTTGTTGCTTAGAAATCCAAATTGATATTCAGTAAGTATTTTGTACTTAACAGAAAAGATACCAGCCTTCTTTTAACCAACCTTTCTATGATCTTAGATAGCGTTGGAAGGAGTGCAATTGGGCGATAGTTAGAAGCTTCATCTTTGTCTCCTCCATTATGCAGAGGAATGATTATTGCCGTCTTAAGACATTTTGGAAAAATACCATTTTGGAACGACATGTTTATATTAAAGTCGTTAGGTGATTCAGAGTGCTTTCTGGCAGATTCGAAAACATTTTTAAAGTTAGCCCGTCGGTCCCACAAGAGGAGTTATTTTTGATGGTATTAATTGTACTGCGAAGCTCTTCTAAAACTACGGGCGAAAAAAAGAAACCGTGTAAGTTTACAATATCATTAGATAGATAAGAAAGTGGATCATAAGGAGGACATATGGTATTAGTTAAGTTTTTCGCTACATTTACAAAGTAATCGTATGCTGTATGGCGTTAATTAATATTAGTTAGTTAATTAAATTCTAATTTTCTCTAAAACAGTATGCAAATTTGAAAAAGTATAAATGGAATTAATCATTTTAGAACAAGCCAAAATTTTAATAAGGAATGTATTTTTCTCAAAATCTCAATAATAGAAAAGTGTTTTCTTTTATAAAGACAATCCAAGGACACATTGTAGATCCTGAGCATCCTACATCCTACTGAGCATCCACCATAGATAGAAGAAACAAGTTAGATTGGAAAGTGCCCATAAGGAAAATATAAATACTATTTGGCGCTATTCTTACAACGGTGGCTCTCCAAAGCTTTTGATAATTTCGGAGCGATTCGGCTTTTTCCGGAATTATGTCGCCAAATATTGTTTATTCAAATTTCTATTGTTTTCTTTTAATTTTTTAAATAAAATACAGTGTATTGCATATAAGAAACTTTATTTTATATAAGAACTTGATGTATGAAATTGGAAACCAGTTCACGCAGCTTTTTAGTTTTTAATGCGACTTTTTCACAATTATGACGGGTTTGAGTAAATAAAATTTAAATTAAACTCACAAAATAGCAACAGTTACTTTGAAAATGGACGCTTTAAACACTTTTTAGTATTTTTTCAATAAGGGCTGTTTAAATTTTGAAAGATTTTATAATTTTTGGAGATTCTGACTTTGACAAGAGAAAATTATTTCTGTTCTTGTTTGGCGGTTATTCTAAGAAACTACTATAGCAGCGCCCTACAACGTATGGGCTTCAAAACAATTAATTATAAGTTATGGCGGCAAGCCGAGCATTCCAATCTAAACTTGTTTTCCTTTATCTATGGCATCCACTACATGAACAGTCATTTTTGGACCGTAACATACATATATTATAACAATTATATAAAATTATAATTATAAAGCGATTTTGTTACATATCAGCCCATCTCTAGTTGAAGCCGAAGACTTTTGCCATCTGACCTTCTGTTGAACGATTGCGACGAATGTATCTGACAAGGTCGATCGCGTTTTCTTGGGTTATTTAGCAAGCGAAATAGGTAAAGTGACACTTGACGCAAATTGGATTTACATGCTATCGCTTTATTTCCATATTAGTTTACACATTGCATATCGTGGCTTGATTGGATATCAATCAATTTCCAATCAAGATTTCAATTGAAATCAGAAAGAAGAATTAGAAACAATAACTTAGGGTAATCGCAAAGCAATTTCCGATGCACGTGATCAACATTGAGTGCCAAGCCATGCTCTATAAAGTAAAATGAAGAGCTGCTCGGTATCATAAATTATGCAACATTGCTTTATAAGACGTAAATATTTATTACTTAATTTTTTTCTCCTACTATGTATTTTCTTCTCAACAGGTTGTATCCAGAATATCAACAACAGTTTGCCAATGATATTCAGCACGATCTTACCTTTAACGTGAGGGAAGGCTATGAGGCGGAGGTATGTACGAAAAAAAATCATATTTTCGCAAGAAATTGTATTACATGTTGAAATGTCGAAAAATCTTTATCCCCAATTTGCTTTCCTCTGGTTTTCCATAGGAAGACCGAAAAAAGAATAAGGAACTAGAAAAATTGGCTATTGCCAGAAAAAAAAATTGATTTAAATATATTCAATTTTTTCGGTAGGATTTTTTTTGTAGATTCTTCAGGGAATATGTTTTTAAAGTGAGAATATTGTCAGAAACTAAAATAAGAAATAAAAAATGTTGAAATATTTTTTTTCCATAGCAACTGTTAAAATTGCTTTATATCTATCCAAAATAGTAGATAAAATAGTACTTTAACCGCAAGGGTAGATTAAATGATACTTTACCAGCGAGGATAGGTTAAAAACTTTATTTCTTCTCGCACGTTTTTGAATTGCTTCCATTTTTGAAAATTTTTGTATTCCTTTTCATAAGTTATTCGGGATTTACATGGAAGTAGTTTGGATATGGCGTTTGTCGCCTCAGCCTGAATATCTGTTGGTAATTTACTTATTTCGTTTTGAGCCATTTCTGGCTCCAATTCAATCAGCAATCGACACGAAAGAGAATTAAAAAATATTGACTCAAAACTGACAACTAAAGAGAGCTTTATTTATTTGTCAATTTACATAGAAACCAACGCCAACCCAGCACAATATTTTTTTTACTCGTAATAAATTCCTTGAAATAATAATTTCTGAATATTTTTTAAAGCGTTTTCATAGCCGAGTTGGCTATGGAAAAAAACATTGTTTTATACACGACAATAAAATTACATTATCGTCTTCCGAAATTAATTCACTCGAGTCATTCATTCAAATATACCATTTTATCGTCTTGTATAAAAAATAACTATTTGTATTTATAATAATATCTTGCCTTAAATATTATTCATATTTATAGGCGGAATCTGAAGGTAACGGTGTACCAACTCTCACGCTTCCCAGCATCAGCGAGGACGACGAAAACGCTCACGAGGAAGCGGCAACGTCGCCAGGTGCCTCACCTAATCGCTCACCGGTTCACACCATGTCCAACAGCCCTCGACATGCCAAATTTAACTTAAGGTGATAAGCGTAATTAACACCCTTATAATTCCCTTGATACATAAATAATTATAATATTTAAATTTCCCTCCAATTTTTCTCCACAGATTACAAGAAATCCACGACAGTATTCCGCCGAGACGTCACAGGTTAGGCGGTGTTGCCACCAATCACTTGGCGATGTTGAGGGAGAGAGTGGAACGGCAACGCAGCGTAATAGTGCCTCATTCCAAGTATAGTTCGTACGAAGAGCTAGAAACCAAGACGGAGATGGAGTGTGGAAATAAGGATAGTGTGGAGAGGCTGGATAGTCAGATATCTTCGTTGCATCAAGATGTGGCGGCACTTAGTATAGAAGTAAGTATAAATAGTAGGATTTTTCTCATTAAAAAAACAGTAATGTGTAATTCAGGGCGTATTCCGTTGCTTGGTTATGGTTTTATGTTCCGTTTCTATCGGTTTCCTAAAAGTTTTCTTATTTCGGAACACGGTTCCTGAAAAATTCGGTTATATAACTGTCACCAAACTAACCGGCTCGTGAAGGCTGTTTTTTCTGGTTTTGTTTGTCAATCAATGTCATTTATGTGAGAGAAATAAAGCAAATATTGGAAGTTCCAGTGAAATTCTCATTTAATTTCTAAAATTTGTAATATTTTGTATTTATATCCAAAAGCAATGGAGGTAGGCAGTAAAGGTAAATAAATTTCATTACATAAATAGAATGACTTTTTAGGACCATTTAAATTTATCATGCAGCCATTGTTTCTTAAAGTCAGGAACATTTAAAGAAAATATGAAAAACAAGACAACAAGTAATCATGAATGTTTTGTAAGCCATAAAAATATAAATATTGATTAGATTTGTTTATTTATAATTGATATGTTTTAATATTGGACCTGCAAATCTTCACTTGAGCTGTCTAACGAGTTTAACAGTTTATTAATAAAGTACTTTTCAGTATTAAACTTCATTGAAAAGAAGATGCAAACGTAATAGCAGAGAATAGGTACATTAAAAATGCATAAAAGATAAATTTTATAATAGAGTTATTGTTATTTAGAAACCGTCAACATTTGACGTTTCTAGTATTCTACCAAACCGATGTTTTACAGGAACCGCTCTTTACCATAGTTTACCGGTTTGGTTCGCCTGGTTTTGCAACGGAATACAGCCTAAGTAGAGATGAGGCAAGTCATTGATTCTGATTAATTAGTGGTTTTAAAATTTTATTTCAATTAAAATCCAAAAATGCAGATTTAAGATGAAAATATTTAACTTCCAGGTACGCAACGCCATCCAGGCTCTTCAAGAAATGGCCACACCCTCCTCTGGACACGGTTCGGTCCACTACTCAGCTCATTCCAACCCCAACATAGCCGATTTCAGGCATTCCTCCTCCATGCTGGCCAGAAGCAACTCCCATCCCCCCGAAATGTTCTGCTGGGACGGTCCACCACCATCCCCCAGACCCATCATCTCCATCACAGTGGCTGACAAGGAGACCCAGACGGAAAACGAAGAGATTTTGAGGAAATTCGTCCTGGAAAACCCGAAAGTCATCCTGGAAATCCTCGGCCTGGACTCGGAAAAGGTCCTGAACAAGGTCAACTTGAAGAAGAGTCATAGTAACCCGGACTATACGTGTAAGACTGACAGTTGTGTGGCTAAACAAGACTGTAGTATAATTGTGGATGAGGACAGTGAAAGTGAACAGGAGAGTACGCCATTTTTGTGGAGCCAACAGGGTAGTAATGGTAAGAGGGTGCAGATTTTCGAGAACTTGAACTTGAACAGAGGTCAGGGGATGTTAAAGTATCGAAAAAGTATAGATAGCTAAATGTATGGTGATTGTAGATTAGTTTTTTACTTCTTATAATATACTAAGATGAGTTTTTCTATTGATTGAGATCCTGTTTATGTCTTAATGGAACAGTTAATCTGTTAAAAATATATTAAGAAATATTTTAAAAACCACACAAAAAAGACACCAAAGGTATAAAAATTGGGAATAAACTAAATAATACTTATTCTATAGAATGTCTAGTCATCGTTCAACGTCCCGTCGTATATTATCGAACTCTCTCAATCACTTGCCAACCAGATGAAAGAGATTGGTGACGTCATTACGGCATTTCGTAAATTACTGCATATTCTTATTAGTATATGTCATTTGATTTGGGGTTATAATTTTATTTACGGACATCGATCAATGTCAAAATTAAAATTTGATTGTTGCTGTGAAACAATTGTTATTATTACAATTTTTTTTTAAAGAGACACTGGTAGAACACTCTTGTCTGTGGACGCCGTATATGAAGTAAATACAATACAATTGTGCTTAAAACTGCATTATACAAATAGTTGGTGAATGCACACTGCATTCCAATTTAAACTAAATATATACCAAAAGCGTACTTTTCAGACTTTTTGAGAAACTCTACAACGGAAATATTTCGTCTAGCAATTAGAGTCGCTCTAATAAACAATATTAAATTTAAAATGAAGTATCGAAAGAACTCCTACTACGTTCAAAGTTAGTTTTACCGTTTGAAGGAGTTCATTTGAAAGAAAAACTTTCAGTTAGTTTCGATTTGAAAGCATGGGCAGAAGTTTTAAGCCGTAGAATTTTGTTATTTTTAATTATACGGAGTTTTTAAAAGAAAAGTTTTTTTTTCAAGTCAAGCTAAAATGGATTTTGCAGTAAAATAATATTATAAGTATCTAAAGTTCTTAATTTTTTCAAATGGAATTGTGTCTATTTCGTATTCAGTTGTATTATGATTATTTTTAAAAGTGCCATAATAATATACCGAGGGTTTTAAATATGATCATTTTTAGATTAAATTTAAAACCCTATACAGGGTGGCGCCCCTCATACGCCGCGGAGCGGAGGCTCCAAGGAGAACGACAGTTTGTACTGAAATGAGATTTCGTGAGCATAATTATGTAGGTTAATTCAGAGCACTTTTTAAAAATATAGAGTTCTACAGGGTGCCCTCCAAAAGAGTTACATATCAAAGTTGTGTTTTTTGTAATGGAACATCGATTTTCAGATTTTGGGAGAAAAATAAAGGTGAGTTTTCCCCACGTAAGGTAAGTTTATTCCCAACCAAACACCCGATAGATTTATTGTTTAACATTGTAACTGTACATGAAGACATAAACAGAGCATTTTGGTTTTAATTTTAATCTGTAAAAATATGAAACCCGTCCCTGTGCCACTACTCTCTTTTTAAACAAATTAAAAAAAACTTTAAATAAAACAGAACTAAAAAATGTATACCTCTAAATATTCAGTTGTATCGATATTAAACTTTTTAAATCCAATAAATTAAAAAATAGATATATTAAGTCAATATAATGATAAAATGATAAAATACTAAACTGGACCGAGTGGGGTAATATTAGTTAAAAAGTCAATATATTTTAATCATATCGTGTAAATTTTGATGTGTTTTGTTAAGCTTTTGAGAATGAAATGGCTATTTGATAGTATTTTCCTATACTGAAATAGGATGAAATAAATTTATTTATCCAACAACTACTTCTTATACATTACTCACATGTATACATGCATATAAAATAAATAATAACACACGCGTGAGTTTTTGAAGTTACAACAAACTAGTGAGTTATGAATTCCCTATCATATACGCCACGCAGGGGTGGATGGGCCATATGGGAAAACGGGAAAATTCCCGGTGGGCCGGTGGGCCGGTCCCGATCAGAGCTCAAAAAAGATTGTATTAGCAATTGTTTTTAAACATAAACACCAATTTGTAAAATAACTATTATAAAATGTCTTTCTCTGGGAGACCTATAATTTTAATAATCATCTGTTGTTTGTTCGGTTTGAAAATTTTTATTATACAAGATGAGTCTATAAGTGCAAATATTTGCAGGGCTGGTAGATCTTAATAAAATAAACATAATATATTCTCTTTATCGAGTTTCAAATAAGTCTAATCGAGTTATTAAAGTTTGGAAATTGAAAAAAATAGATTTATTTTTAAAAAAATTTAAGCCACCTCAGTTTTCCGGTATTTGCATCTCTTTTAGTGCCGTAATATCAGAGATTAAGAAACTACACCGTGGGAAAATTTGCGGTGAACAGGAAGTTCTTAAAAGTTTTCTAAAATATACAGGAAAATTTAAAAGAAAATGCTCGCTTTTTAACATCTTTTTTTGTAAAAAAAAACTCATAGACGAGTTCCTGGGGTCGAAATATATACCACCCCTGAAAATATTTGCACTTATATGACTCACCCTGTATAGTTTTGCCAACTATTCTTTTATTAATATCTAGACTGGCAGCAAAAAAAAAGAATGAATAGCATTAGGTAAATTTAAATATACTCTGTTTTTTTTCTCAGGTAAGATTTCGACAGACGATGACAGAAGAAAAGCATACGTGTTTATTGCTATCTTTCTTTATTACGTGTGCTTTATATGAAAAAGAAAGAGACAGGTATAAAACGTATCGTAAGACATTATCGCACATTCTGGCTGGGGGGAAATTTAAATTAGCCATTATTAGTAGTATTATTTCATTCTGAAAGTGAAAATTTTCACTTAAACTGATTTATTCCCTATACCACGTAAAGGGAACGTGGTGTAGGAAATAAATCAGTTTAAGTGAAAATTTGCAGTTTCTTTCAGAACGAAAGAATACTACTATTATAAGGGAAATTATAAAAAAAAGCAAAAATTGTACTGTTTTATAAACATAGTTATTTATACAAAAAATTAATAAACTCTATATAATATAATAACAAAAAATAACAGTGCTTATTCCACCCACCTACCAATTTTAAATGCAGAAGAACTGACTGTTGCAGGAAACGATCGGCCAATTTTTTTAAAGGGCATTAAAAATCTCATTTTCGAAAAAACTGCCTAATTGCAATAACAAAGTGAATATCCAAGCAAAGAAGACTTTACGAGAATAATGATCCTGAACCATTTTCAAGTCCAGTTTTAATCCTAAAACAAAAGTAAAATAGGTATATTAATAAAGTTTCTGGTTACTATAAACCAGCTATAAACTACCTACCCAAAAAATGAAAAAAAAATAATTGTATTAATTTGTTATGTTAAGAGAGGTTCGAAATATTTTTGACACTATTACTTCTACTTTTTTCTTAATAAGATGATAAATATAACTCTATAAATCTCGGTCTATTCATTAGACAGCCAGACGACTTACGATCATTTACATGAAACTCTGTAAAATAAATTGTAAAATATATATATTCTTATGTTTTATTAAAGTTACTCTAATATACTATTGTAATATATCAGTGTAACTTTAAAAATAAATCCTTTGAATTCAAACATAAACAGAAAAAACATTTACAGCAGAAAAGGCGAAGGCGCTGGATTAAACGTAGTCTCCACTAAAAACACGGAGGGGCGCTTTGACCCAAAATTTTACTGTTAAGTTTCATATCTATCTTAATAGTAGATTATTTTCTTTTATCTATGGATATAAGGCAATTTTAACAGTTGCTATGGAAAAAATAAAAAAAAATCAATTTTCTTTGCTTCATAATAAAGCCGTCTTCTCTATAAAGATAATAAATTCTCTACGCGTATTTTTCTCATATTTACAGCGTTGTAAAGCATCATCCTTCATCTGTCTCTATATATTATTTTACCTTTGCGGCAATACGATGCCTTCAGCGTATTCCCAAAAGATTTACTCCCATACATCTCCGATGCCGTATCGACTCACATCCTCAAAATAAATTGAAAACATTCTTTCGGCCTCAATTTTCAGCTGCACGCCATGCTCAATATTGTATGAATATTCGTTGCATGCAAATGTTCGTTTTGGAAGGTCTTAAGCGTTTTGAAAATTCGAATAAAAACCCAGGTCCGTCTTAAGCGAGTGTGTAGCCGAAGGAAATATATATTATATTTCAGAAATCTGCAGCCCGATCCTTTCGTGTCAAGCCACATCTAAAATTCCAAACGCACTTGCTTTCATTAAGGCTTGATTAAGGTTTGAAGAGCTTCAGCATTTGCCATAAAATAGCGAGCAATTTGTTACAAAACCATATAAATTATACATCACTGTAATCACAAAACTTCAATCTACTTCCGTATTGTAACGGAATTTTAAATTATATTTTTATTTTGGAGAAAATTTAGTCCAAACATAAGGAATATTTTCTTGATGTTTGACCATCAAAATCTTAAAAATAAGGAAGTTGTCTAAAATGTGCTACAATATGGATATAGTATAATCCTTTATCTTTAATTTCCTTCTTCATTTGTATAAAAATACCTAGCCAGTTTTACATAGAACCAAAGAATATACCTAGCTAGAAAAAGAATGGACTCTGCCATACTGAAAAATGGTCCTACAGCAGTGGCGCCATCTATTGAGTAGGGCTTGTTTTAAATAGATCGAAGCGCGGGCTTTTTAAATGAGCCTATTTACTGAATAATTTTACTCTAAAATAATTAAATTTGATTATTAAATATTATTTTTTACACAAATTCAACAATACTAATAACAAGTATCGTTGTGATGTGTAAAAAATAAGATTTAACAGTATAATATATACAATTATTAGATAAAATTAAAGCCAAACATGTGAAATATTATTTATTATTTAAAATTTTTATTTATAAGTCAAATATTTAAATATCGTTTATTATAATAAAACAAGACCGACGTAATACGCCCAAAGTTTTGTAAATGGAGTAAATATAAATAGGTACTTAAATGATGGCAAAAATAAAAGACTTACATTATATTTTTAGGGCCAGAAACAAAAGGAATTGTCTAATTAAAACACATATAACAAATTATAGTTTGAAAAACGTTTTAATAATCATTTATTTGATAATATTATGATTGGCGCTATGACAACGACAATATTTTTTGAGAATTTGACAATAATATGACAATGGCCGTTGGAAACTATGGAAACTACAAAAAAATTCTGATGTACCGCCATCTGGCAATAACTAGTAGCAACTTCTTAACCTAAACATTAATTGCACTACCACCTAGTGGCTAGGGCTGGAACTATTTTATTTGAGATTTCCGTGGAAACGGTGGAACCGCTTTTGCTATTTCACTTTCCCGCCCCTGCATAGAACGTTAAATGCCGAACGCCTATTTTGCTGCTTTTTCGGACTAATGAAATGGACTCTTTCAGGGGGTTTGCGCAAGCTATTTTGTGCACAATTTGCACAAATCTGTCTTTCCCTTTATCTTTCCTTTACACATTCGGTTAGTTGGTGCTATTTGTCCCATAGTTTTTATTTAAATAACCTAAAAGATATTCGATTATTTACTACTTGTCAAATATATTTCAAAGAATTTAGATATTATACGTCATTTTGACTTACCTGCTTCAGTAGCGTATCGGATGTTTGTGTTATTATTTAAATAATTATTATAACTTATCTATTTTTATTAGTATTATTTATTTTTGGTGCAAGCAACAACTTTCTTAAATTACTGATTTATTTTACACCCTGTATCTATGTAACGAAATATGTCCGTTGTGTCCTCTTGTCGAGTGGGCACTAAAAGCTATCAGCGGCGCAACTAAAACAACTTTATAGTTCTCTGGAGGACACTAATCTACACATCCCTGACAAAGTTACCTCGTTTTATTTTACAGCATTGTCACGTCTCCATGGAGAACTATTTTGCAACAATGAAATTCTGCCCAAAATGTTACACACAAAGCGTATAATTTGTAGTTAGGTAATTTTAGGTTTTTATTTTTGTCTTACTTACACCTTTTTGAAGTTTTTTTCCAAAGTTTTTGATTTTTCTTGGCAGAAAAATAGTTATTTTTTATACAAGACGATAAAATGGTATTTTATCGTCTACCGAAAAGATTAATGAATTAATTTCGGGAGACGATAATGCAATTTTATCGTCGTGTACCTATAAAACAATATTTTTTTCCAGAGCGAGTTACGTTTTAAAAAATATTCAGAAATTAGTATTTCAAGGAATTTATTACGAGTGGAAAAAATATTGTGCTGGGTTGGCGTTGGTTTCTATGTAATTTGACAAATAAATAAAGCTGTCTCTATAGTTGTCAGTTTTGAGTCAATATTTTTTAATTCTCTTTCGTGTCGATTGCTGACTGAATTGGAGCCAGAAATGGCTCACAACGAAATAAGTAAATTACCAACAGATATTCAGGCTGAGGCGACAAACACCATATCCAAACTACTTCCATTTAAATCCCGAATAACTTATGAAAAGGAATACAACAATTTTCAAAAATGGAAGCAATTAAAAAACGTGCGAGAAGAAATAAAGTTTTTAACCTATCCTCGCTGTTAAAGTATCATTTAATCTACCGTACTATTTTATCTACTATTTTTGATAGATATAAGACAATTTTAAGAGTTGCTATGGAAAAAATATTATATAATAGCTATTTCAAGATTTCAGCTATCAAAATAACTAAAATATCAACAGTAGTTTTAAAATTTGTATCTTAAAATTTTATATATTTTTGAAAATGTGCGTTTAAAATAAGTATCTAGTAACTAAAAAAAAGAAGAAAAATTCTTCGAACATGTTAAACTGTTCTCTACGACTATTTTCGCAATGTCAATGTTAATGCTTGGTCGAAAAAAAAACGGCGTCGAAGGCGGATCGGGAATGACAATCGATGATCATTTTGGCGACGTCGCGTCGGATAAAAATAAATTACAACTTTCTTACGCAACTGGTAGTAAGCGCCATTGAAAAATAAAGAAGACTACAGACCAAGGAAATGTCGTCTAGGACTTGACCTCGCCAAAATTATCTTCGATTGTCATTCCCCAGCCGTCTTTGACGCTGTTTTTTTTTTCGATCGTGTTGTACCTTTACACATTGTATGTAAATATACCTACTTTGAAAGTATTTATAAATGAATTAGAGAATTTTGTAAAAGAAAAGCGTTTTGTAAAATTTCCTAGCTTTTAATAGAATAACAACTACAATGTTAGTGTAATCTTAGTTTTCATATATGATCATAAATAAATATAATGAAGCAAGTCAAAATATCATACATTGGATATTGATCAATTTATTTACTTTTTAATAGGCCATACAATTATCTAAAACTTTTATGTCCAAACATAGAAAGAATAGTTGCTATAACCTGCTTAAATTGATTTATTGTTGATCATACTCTACCTACATATATAGTTTAGCTCACTAATAAAGAGGAAAAAAGTTAAGGTGCGTTCACACGACCTTAACTTTTTCTTTTGTTGTTTGTGTTTCTAAAAAAAAATACACTTCAAAGGTACATGTTAAGAAAATGTTTCGCGCGGCGCGGCGCGGCTGGTGTGAACGCACCTTTACTTTAGAATTTTCTAAAAAAAATTACGATTATTGTTAACCAATTCAGTAAAAAACACACTCGGGACACTCGGTACCTAAAAAATGTCGAAATACAAACTTGTTATTTATTATAGTGAGCTACACTCTAAAACTCTGATTTTCTCTAACGATGTATATATTTATATTTGATGTAAATATACCTAAATATTAATTAATTATTGAGCAAGCATATCATGTGATCTAAAAAAAGGTAGTGCCTCTAATGTGATGAATAAATATATCTGTCTTTTATTACTATTATCATTGTATTATTAACATTTATTTATTACAATATATTAATTGGATCAAGAATTATCATTAAAACGAACCTGTATAAGTGATTTATTTATAATAAAAATTATTATTAATTGTTATCTTTATCAATTGCAATGTGTAACAACTTCAAAACATTCCAACTGAATTGTAATATAAGAGAAAATGACTCTTAAAAAATGTATTATTAACTATTAACTATAATTTGTTGATCTTAATTATTATTGTTACTATGTATATTGTCCTTTGTATTAAATAAAACATTCATGAACTGACACAGATTGTTTTTTATTCTACTAATATTTTATTTGCCAGAAGTTTCTCAAATTTATACAGGGTGATTCAAAAAAACATGTTCCATCTCTCGTTGGGAGATTCCTCACGTAAAAATAAGATTTATTTTTCATATCAACTAAGTCAGATTCGAAAATAAATCGAAAGATTATTAAGACTTCAAGACCCTGTAGCTACGAAACAAAGCAGAATCGGACCTATGTTGATATGAAAAATAAATCTTACTTTTTACGGTGAGGAATCTTCCCACGAGAGATGGCACATGTTTTTTTAAACGCCCTGTATACCTCCAGTGGCGGCACGTGAGTCAGGAAAAAGTGGTTTTTCGCGTAAAAACTATTTGTTACCCGCAAAAGGTATTTTTTACGTGTAAAAGCTATTTGTTACAAGTAAAAAGTTATTTTTTACACCTGAAAACTATTTTTTTACGCGTGACAAGCTATTTTCTACGCGTAAAAAACTATTTGTTACTAGAAACTATCTTTACGTGTAAAAAACTATTTGTTAGACGTAAAAAATTATTTGGCAGATGTAAAAAATAATTTCTTGCATGTAACAAGTAGTTTTTTACGCATAATAAATAGTTTTTTGAGTAAAAAATAGTTTTTTGCGAGTAACAAATAGTTTCTTACGTGTAACAAATAGCTTTTACACGTAAAAAAAAGTTTATTGCGTGTAAAACAAATATGTTCTCAAACTTATATACCTCCAGTGGCGGCACGTGAGTCAGGAAAAAGGGTGGCCTCAACCTCTACAAGAACAAAACTTATCTACCATTTTTATTATACCGGGTGTTGCATCGTCGAGCGGGACATAGGAAATCCCATGTAAATTTTAATGGGGTCAATTATTGGCTTCCCTTATTATTTTAGAGAATAATTCTATTTAAGTTTATTGAAGAGCACTAAAACCCACATTCAAAAGAATAATTTTAGATATTTTTGATTAGCCTGTTTACGAATTATCGCCGATTTCTTTTTAAATATTTCTCCTTTCTTATGGCCCTGTATTTACTTATGAGCACCAGTCAAGGTAAAAGACATGTAAAAGATAACTGTCAAATGAAGTTGTCATTTCAGAAATTTATCTATTTAGTGCTTTATTATTATTATTAAAAACTCATACCTACATCGAAAATATTAGCCATAAATTACACTACCGAAGAAAAAGTATTGATGATTAAATGGTATTATCAAGGAAATAGTTATCAAAAGGTGTCGGACATGTTTGCTGCTCTGTATCCGAATAGACCGATACCTGGAAAATCTACAATCGCAAGGCATATCCAGAGATTTGAGACCAAAGGTACCCTAATAAATAACTGCAGATGTGAAGCAAGGCAGGAACAAAGAGAAGATGCAAGAAATGATACCGACTTGGAAGTTTTATTGTGCGTGGAAGAGAACGATGGAAAGATCAGCACAAGGAAACTTGAGGATGAAATAGATCACACTACAGTGTTTCGAATTTTGAAACGACATAAATACTAGGTATTCCTTTAAATATGAAAAGCACCAAGAGCTACGAGATGGGGACGAAATACGGCGGCAGGCGTTTTGTTTTGATATGATGGAAAGAGCAAACACGGATAGGGAATTTTTAAAAAACATATGTTTCACTGACGAATGCACGTTTACCTTAAATAATGAACCCAATGTTCAAAATTATCGATATTGGAACAAAGAAAACCAACACAGGTTTGTCGAAACAAGGACGCAATATCCACAGAAAGTAAATGTTTGGGCAGGGATATTCGGACACAATATTATCGGGCCATTATTTCTTACGCGAAATTTAAATGCAGAATATTATTTGGAACTACTCGAAAATCATATTTTACCTGCTTTACATGATGCCGCTAGGGAAAATCAGGAAGTTTGGTACCAAATGGATGGCTGCCCGGCACATAGTACCCTGGCCGTTCGGGAATATTCGGCCTAAATCATACAGTAAATTGGCCTGCAAAGTCTCCTGATATTTCGCCAAATGATTTCTTTCTCTGGGGCCATTTAAAAAACAGGATATACAAGGATAAAAAATACCCAAATCTAGACGAATTAAAAAATGCTATTTCTGCCGAATGCAATACAATTTCAGTTTACCAACTAGCGAATGTCAGAAGAGAATTTTATGATCACCTGGGTTATTGTCTAGCAGTCGATGGAGGAATATTTGAACATCTTCTTAAATTCTAAAGTTCTAACAATTTAATAGTAGCTAAATTAATAAGTTATTGAATATTGTAATAATACTATAATTAACCTTGTAATTGATTACTTTATTTTACTTTAATTCATATTAATTTGTATTTATAAATACATCTTTAAGATTTCCGATGTCGGAATGAGTTTTCAATAATAATAAAGCACTAAATAGGTAACTTTCTGAAATGACAACTTCATTTGACAGTTATCTTTTACCTTGACTGGTGCTCATAAGTAAAGGATAGATATTTAAAAAGAAATCGGCGATAACTCGTAAACGAGCTAATCAAAAATATCTAAAGTTATTCTTTTGAATGTGGGTTTTAGTGCTCTTCAATAAACCTAAATAGAATTATTCTCTAAAATAATTAGGGAAGCCAATAATTGACCCCATTAAAATTTACATGGGATTTTCTATGTCCCGTCCGACGATGCAACACCCGGTATAAAGCAAGTATCATAGTTTCCATGCAAGAGAGGCAACGGCCCAGCTACGTGGGAACACCGGTAAGCGACGTTAGATGATGAAAGTGGATGGACGGGTGGTAGTCTGGAAATACTCTCGTGCGCTGTTTTGTTTCATGACAATAAGAGTGTAAAATCTATTGACACATTGCTCATTGACGCTGGTTCGAGACCGAATAAGATCAGATATCTCGTGAGTATGTCCCTTTATATCCTAGCCAAGTCGGTAGGCCTTTGACAATGATATGGCCGAGGACTGAGGTACGGATTCCGCGTTTATTCAATCACACTGTAGAAATAACTTAGCGAAAATAAAACATCTGTATTAATCTCATTAAAAACAATTTATTTATTTACTTCTTTTAAATTACTGCATTGATATTTACAACTAAACGGGATTTAACAAAGAAAAAAATGGGGACAGATACAATAAAACTGTTTTGTTACAATACAAAATACAAAAAGTTGACATTATTTTACAAGTATTTAAAAGACCAACTTTCTAAAAAAATATTTAATTTACAATTATTGTACTAGTAATTAATTAAACTGACCTGCCTTAAGTTGATAAAAATATACCGTACGATAATTAAAAAAACGGCGTCAAGTATGCTTTGAAATTACCACCTATTGTAATTTCAAAGCCAACTCCGACGCCGTTTTTTTCGATTATGCGGCATCTTTTGTTTATAGTGCAGAAAAAATTGAAATGGGTTTATTTTAAGTGATGTTACTTTTATTTAAAATTGCATTCAAATAAAAACATAAAGATATCAGAGATAAAAATGATGTAATTTAATGTTATCTTTACTAGATAAAAATAAATTAACAAAAATGACACGGATTTTGAAGAAACAAATGATTTTTTTTAACTTTTTACCATCACACCACAGAGTAAAAATTAATGTTTGTTACAATTCGTCCTTTAATAATGTGTATCTATTTTTTGAAGGTGCTAATTTTCTGAATGTACTTTCTGGAGGATTTGTTGGCAGATTTTCTGTTTCCGAATCCGTATCAGGACCGTAATGAAATTCTCTATGAAGTTTACCTAAAAAAATAAAATCCTTATAAAAATAATCATTTCGAGGCTATGGCGAGGTTTTTTTTGTGATAATTTAATTTATTTTTTCTTAAAAAAAATTAAAAAAATATTTTTTCGCGTAAAAAAATAGTTTTTTTGTGTAACAAATAGTTTTTAAGTGTAACAAGTGGTTTTTCACGCGTAAAAAATAGTTTTTTACGTGTAACAAATAGTTTTATACAGGTAAAAAATAGTTTTTGCGTGTAACAACTGGTTTTCCAGGAGTAAAAATAGCTTTTTACGTGTAAAAAATAGTTTCTTGCGTGTAGCAAAGAGTTTTTTACGCGTAAAAATAGTTCTTCACGCGGAAAAAACTGTTTGCTACAAGCAAAAAAAAAATTTACGTGTAAAAAACTATTACGCGTAAAAAACTATTTTAACCCTAAAAAACTGCTCGTTACACGCCAAAATATATTTTTACGTGTAAATAACTACTCGTCACAGGTAAAAAACTATTTGTTACACGCGAAAAACTATTTGTCGCACGTAAAAACTATTTTTAACATGTAAAATAATATTTTTTAAGCCTAGAAAATAGTTTTTTACACGTAAAAAATATTTTTTGCGGGTAACAAATAGTTTTTTAGGGTAAAAAATAGTTTTTTAAGTGTAATGGTTTTTTAAAAGTTTGTCATGTGTAACAAGTAGTTTTTCACACGTAAAAATAGTATTTTGCGAGTAAAAAATAGTATATGTTACAAGCAAAAAAATATTTCTTAGGTGTAAAAAACTATTACACGTAAAAAAACTATTTTTAACCCTAAAAAACTATTTGTTACAAAGTAAAAAAATATTTTTTACGTGTAAAAAACTATTTGATATACGGAAAAAACTATTTTTTATTAATAAAAAACTAATTAGTAAAAAACTACTTGTTACAACTAAAAAATATTTTTTACACATAAGAAACTATTTTTTATATGTAAAAACTATTTGTTACACGTACAAACTATTTTTTACACATAAAATACTATTTTTTACGCCTAGAAAATACTTTTTAACAAGTAGTTTTTTAGAGTTAAAAATAGTTTTTTTACGTGTAATAGTTTTTTAAAAGTTTGTCATGTGTAACAAGTAGTGTTTCACGCGTAAAAATAGTATTTTACGCGTAGATAATAGTTTTTTACGCGTAAAAAACTATATGTTACAAGCAAAAAAATATTTCTTAGGTGTAAAAAACTATTACACGTAAAAAAACTATTTTTAACACTAAAAAACTATTTGTTACAAAGCAAAAAAATATTTTTTACGTGTAAAAAACTATTTGATTCCCGTAAAAAACTATTTTTTATTAATAAAAAACTAATTGTTTCACGAGACAAACTTTTTTGCGCGTAAAAAACTACTTGTTACAACCAAAAAATATTTTTTACACATAAAAAACTATTTGTCACACGTAAAAAACAATTTTTTACACGTAAAAATATTTTTTTGCGTGTAACAAGTAGTTTTCTTACGCGCAAGAAAAACTTGTCACGTGTAACAAATAGATTTTTTACACGTAAATTTGTTGTGTGTAACAAGTAGTTAAACTATTTTATCCGTGCAAAAAACTATTTTTCCGTGTAAAAAACTATCTTTTACCTGTTAAAATTTTTTTTTACACGTAAAGAATAGCTTTTTACATGTAACAATAGTTTTTTACACGGAAAAAATAGTTTTTTGCGTGTAACAAATAGTCTTTTACGTGTAACAAATAGTTTTTTAAGCGTAAAAATAGTTTTCACGCGTAAAAATAGTTTTTTACGTGTAACAAATAGTTTTATACGCGTAAAAAACACGCGTCACAAATACACGTCGCGTCACTGTGTATTTCTAAGCCGTAGGCTGTTCTTACCACTTTTCGTCTCGCGCTTGTGTGTCACGGCCGTCTCGCTAGCTTGCACAGCCTTGAATTTTTACTCCCAGGGAGTTTTTAAAGTGTCACAAAACTGGTTTGAAAAAAATAATCTACCTGAATACAAATCCTGTACAAATTGTTTTAATTTTCCCGGAATTTCCATATCCTCATACTTGGGAAAGAGGTACATATGTCTAAAGCTGTCAATAGCTATTAGAGGCAAATCTTGCTCACTTTTTCCTAAATGGTGCAAAGGATGGGCAAACTTCTTGCCATCAGCAGTTAAAAATGTAATAGATTCTGCAAAAAAAATCATTAAACTTGATAATTATTAAAAGAAATATATTACTCACGTTTTTCTGATAGTAGCTCATTCTTAACCACATCATTATACTTTTTAATACTATCCGTATCCTCAGGACTGTGGAACAGAATCAAAAATGGAAGCCCTTCTTCTGTCAGCTCTTCAGCATTCTCAAAAGTGATCTCCCTAATAAGAGGAACACATTTTTCCTACAACAAACAAAACATTTAGACAATTTTCATTCTAAAAACTAACTAAAAATCAATAAATACCTGAGCCCATATGTGTAGTTCATCGAAATTACTCAAACTACCCGGATATGTCTCGTCTAGATCAGTTGATCTGTCTTTATCAGGCCTAAAGACTATAATTGGGTTACCTGGAGGGTGCATTTGACGAGAAGCCTCATCAAAACCCACATGAAATTGACAGTCATCTTTCAAATTTGTCGCTACTCTTCTGAAAATGCTATATTCTGGTTGATCCCTTCTATCAAAGTACCCTAAATCATAAAAAAAAACAATTTAAATACATACTATTTTTAGAAACAATTCATACATTAAAGTACATATTGTTATCTTTGTATAAATATTCACTACAAAACACAGTATTTGCATAGATAATATATACAAACCATTGTTTTTTAACTTACCAATAATAATTCTTTTGTCTGATTCCAGCTTTCCTAGTTCACTAATTTGTTTAAACTCTTTAACGGGGTCTTCTAATTGTTTCTGAATGAATTTTGTGAAGGCTTCCACTGATCTCTGACCTCTGTACTCCCGTTTTGCTGGGAGTCCGTTTCTTAACAACTTTAAAGTTGGGTATTTAGTTATGTGAAACCTTTGAAAACAACACAAATAATAGAAAAGAGTATTTTATTGTTCAAGCAAATTGTTTTAATTACCTACTAGCTATAGAGCTTTCTTTATCACAATCTACTTTGGCTAATACAGCCTTCCCTGCTTCGGGGAACTCTTTTTTGATGTTATCTGCTGCCTCATCAAAAATCGGCATTAACATATTACTAAACCTACACCAATCGGCATAGAAATTAATAAACACTAATTCAGTTGATGCTGAAAATTAAAGTTGTAAAATTTAGCTAGATGTAGGGGCATTTTATACAAACCTATTGTATTATCGAAAGTTTTCTCTGTAAGCTGAACAGCCTCGCTGTCTGTAGGGTTGTAGAAACTGCATGATATCTAAAAATAATTGCTATTTCAGTGCCAATATTATAAATTATTAGGTTATGATATAATTATATTTTGGGTAATTATGGTAGGGAAATGATTGGAAATATCATTTTAAGTATCAGGCATCGATTTAAGTGGTTCAAATTGGTACCAATTAACAATTTTTCGTATAAAAACAACGTCGTGGCAAAGCTTCCGGGTACTTACCGTAAAAAGTAGAGAAAAATATATTTGAGGACTATCTAACCTAACCATACTAATTATTTATTATTGAGAGTCTTAAATTCTAACAATTCCAGCCGGTTATTCAGTGAAATACACCGATCCGGTGACTAAAATCACAATTTTCTTGAAAATTTCGGAAAAACTAAACATCAAAAAAATGTCAATAAAATGTCATCCCTGATTGTTTAGATAGTGGTGACACCTGTTAACGAAATCTTAAAGCAATTTGATAGTCGAAGATCCTAAATTCTGAAATACTTTGAGTTCGAAAATCATTATAAGACAGGATCGTATTCAGGAAAATTCGAAATAAAAATACCATGGAGTTTATTTTTTATAATTATTCATATTTTCGGACTGGACAAATGGAGGAATAAAATCCCTGAACAAATTAAGGATACAAATGAATGCTATCGTAAAAAATATAAGAACATTGTGTAATTTTATAGTAGTGGCTGAATTTCTGTTGCATCCATTTTCTTTACAGCATGAAGTACAAAAATATTCTTTTCTGGACCGATCGCAGTTCATTCCCAGTCCTCTTACAGCCATTTCGTCATCAAATGCGCAGGGAGCTAGTCCACATTCTCTTTTTACAACAAAACTGTTTTCTAAAAAAATGAGAAAAAAATTAATATAGAATTATTTAAACAAAAATATTGTATTTTTACTGGTTTTTGTGAAATGAATGACACATCTATCTGAGCTGGAGGGACATGGTAACAAATATTCTGGTCCACACTCTTCATTTTCATTATTTTTGATGCACTGATAGCAAGTCAGATTTGAAGCTGATATTCCTGAATTTAAACAAAAAGAAACGGCGTCAGAGATGGCTGGGGAATGACAATCGATGATAATTTTGGCGAGGTCAAGCCCTAGGCGTCGTTTACTTGGCCCGTACTATTTTTGCTTTATTTTTTTTAATGGCTCTTTTACTGCCAGGTGGCGCTAAGAAGATTGTAATTTATTTTTAAATTTTAAGTAAAAATGATTTTTAGATGGTGTTTAAAAAAAGGAGAAAATATTTTTTTTTTGGAAATAGATGATTTTTGTATCTGAAAACGTTCTAACCTTTTTAACCCATAATTAGTATTAATTTATGAAATGTTTTATATGTGAATTTTTAGTAAATAACGCTTAGAGATTGACCTCGCTAAAACTATCATCGCTTTTCATTCCCAGCCGTCTTTGACGCCGTTTTTTTTTATCATACGGTACATAATTTCTTCGTTATAGATTTTCAAAAATATTCGTTGTATTATATATACCTATTCTAAATATAGAAGCTAGTTTTGCAAAATTGGCAGTCTTTGAATAAGGCACCAAAATTTTATAAATATGGTGTTTATATCACATTTCTTAATTGTTTATTCATTGTTCAATTTTTTTATATAAGTAATATATATTTTTATCTCATTCGTAAATAGATTATATATTATTCTACTAAATAATTAGATTAAAAAATATCGAGATTTTAAATATATTAAAAACACTTAATTATTACGCAAAATAATAAAAAGATGATTAATTTCAACAGTTTTTGTTTAATAAAAAAAGGAGAAATGTCATATTAAAGAAAATTGACAACAGAAGCTAGAAAATCGAGATCAAAAGCACAAAGGAAATCTAATTTGTGTCACTTTCCTGGCTCTGAAATTGGATCAATAACTATAAAGAGTGTCATTTCAGATTAAATTAATAAAGAAATATTGGTTTTATAAGTCTCAGAACTCATATTAGTAAATATAAACAATAGTAATAAAGATTATATTCTATATTTAAAATTAAAAAGAATATTTAAAGAAAAAAACTAAATAGAATTTTAAAAACTCTTCATTTGCATTATATAGTTTTACAACCAGTTTTTGAAACAATAATATATTAATATATTTAAAATTGTTGAAAGAGAATATCTATATACCGAAAACTAATTATTTATAATATTTATACAATGTTCTACACTCTAAATTACTAAAAAACTTACCATAAACAAAAGTTAAAAGAACAAAAACACACACAATATGTTTTATCATTTTTCACATACAATTTTTTTTAAAATATGTTCATCATATATGTATAGTTTATGTAAGGATATATTAATCCTGCGTAGGAAAAATATTTCAGCTCTTATTGATGACAGCGTATGTGCTCGTTCAAGAGGATGCTTTCCCGGAGTATTCAGGAAATTGGAAAATGCAGATCGTGCAAGGGAAATACATGAAGAGAGTTTTCGCAAAGTTAGGGAAAATTCTAGGTACCTACGAGACAAAATAATGAAATTTACCTTAGAAAAGCTCTAAAATCTTATTAAAAAATGCTTTTAAATAGTACAATGATATTAAATATATAGTATCTTGTTTTATTTGTATCTTATGTATTACTTGTAATAATTGAATTATATAAATATTTGTTTTGGTAAAATCAATTTAAACTACTTTAGGACTTATAGAATTAAAAAACTAATTACTATTTTTAATAATACCTATTAAGCATTAACAAGTAAACATCTCATTTATTTTTAACATTGTTTTAATTATTTTTAACATTAATAACATATTTTTAAATTCAATATAATCCGGCTCTGTAAAAATCCTAAAACGTAGGCAACCAAATAATCACCTGCTTTATGTATATTTTTCACTGTTTAATTTAATAACAAAACTTTTTAGGGCGTTGTTTCTGAAAATTCAGTAATTAATTAATAAAAATGTGGCAAACTATTGTTCCCATTTCAATAGTCCTACTGTATTTATTTCACCAAAGTACGTACTATATTTAAATTACAAGTTCAACATTTTTCTAACCAAGAAAAACGAAATTTTTAAGGTGCAGCCCTAGAGTGTTACGTTTGTGAAAATCAGGAAACCAACGAAGGAAAATGTAAAACCACAATTCAGACATGCAATTATGGGGAGGATGTCTGTTTAACTGAAATCAGTTGGGGCAGTACACCGTACTGGCAACAAGGTAAAGAAAATCCTGAAAATTTTATCGTTTCCCAACAAAATTTGAAATATTAACGTTATCAAGTTAGCTTTGAAAGTGACAGAGCTGTTATTTACATCAGGAAACTTGATTGTCATGAATATTAATTAATTTTAGGAGCTCTCAAGCAATACTATATTTCTAAAAGATGTTCGACTAAAGATAAGTGTGCTAAGTACCGTACAAATAACATGGAAACTTGTACTCATATTTGGTATGAAGATTGGAAGTGTTCAGAGTGCTGTAAAGGGGATAGGTGCAATTATTATGTGATTGTAAGTACTATTTTCAGTTTATTAAGATAGAGAGTTTTGTTTTTATTAATTAAAAATATTTGTTTTTTAGTCTGGAGCTTACAGCATAGAAAAACCAGCTATTTTGACGATATTGCTATGCTTGTATCACATATTTTTGTCCACGTGAAGTATTTTTAAGTCAAACTGAATGTAATATTGTTATTTTTGACTGAAAACATTTTAAAAATGTATTTTTATCCATTGTAATTCCGTCCATTTTAGATCTGAGATATATTTATATAAATTTATTTTAAATAGTTTTAAAAATTTTATTCTGTAAAACTTTTTTACCATTGATTATAATATAAGCTTAAAAAAATGATTGATTTTTATTATGGTGAATAATACCATAACAATCGAAAAAAAACGACGACAGAGGAGGCTTGGAAATGAAAATGGCTGTCATTTTGTATGTTAAATTACACGGGGAATGTCATTGATTGTCATTTCTAAGCCAACTTGACGTCGTTTTTTTCCATCATACGGTACAAAGTACGGTACCATACGATCGAAAAATAAAACGGCGTCAGAGGTGGCTTGGAAGTGAAGATGGCTGTCATTTTGTATGTAAAATTATAAGAGGAATATCACCGATCATCCTTTCCAAGCCAACTGGACGCATTTTTTTCAATGGTACGGTTTAATTTGATTTTGATTAATTGGAAAAAAAAAACGATGTCATAGTAGCTTTTGAAATACCCTGTAATTTCTGTCAATCTTTATATATATTATTTAAAATAATTTTAAAAATAAATAAAACAACTGATTTTTTACTATAGTAAAATATGATCGTAAAAAAACGGCGTCAGCGATGGCTATGAAATGAAGATCGCTGTCATTTTCTATGTAAAATTATATGGGGAATGTCATCGGTGTTCATTTTCAAAAGCTAGCTGGACGACGAGTTTCCGATTTCGACCATACGGTATAAATATACAGCACTTTATACAGTATGATTGAAAAAAAACAATGTCATAGTAGCTTTTGAAATAACTGAGATAACTTCTGTTATCTAACCCTTAGGTATATTATCATTTCAAAAACTACTCTGTCTCAATTTTGTACTTTTTAAAATAACTGAAAACACCGTATGATCGAAAAACGACGTCTAGTTGGCTTGGAAACAACAATCGATATGACATTCACCATATAATTTTACAAAGAAAATGACAGCAATCTTCATTTCATAGCCATCGCTGACGCCGTTTTTTTGATAATATTGTACTTACAGTTGAGGGTTGGAACCTTTGGTGTTACACAGCAAAATAAAAAACACTAAATCACCACAACACACCAAAACACTTTTACTTTTACACTGGACGCGCGTTTCGCTAACCATGTTAGCATCATCAGCAGATGATTATAAACTAAGTTTATAATCATCTCAGTTTATAATCATCTGCTGATGATGCTAACATGGTTAGCGAAACGCGCGTCCAGTGTAAAAGTAAAAGTGTTTTGGTGTGTTGTGGTGATTTAGTGTTTTTTATTTTGCAATATTGTACTAATACATTATTATTGAATAAAAAAAAAACCGGTGTCATAATAGCTTTTGATATAACTGATATTTGTCAATTCAAATACTCTGATCCAATGTTTTTTCTTTGTATTTATACATTTTTTTTTATTAATATGTATCTACTGTATGATCGAAAAAAAACGACGTCAGCGATGGCTATGAAATGGAGATCGCTGTCATTTTATATGTAAATTTATATGGGAAATGTCATCGATCGTCATTTCCTAGCCAACTGGACGTCGTTTTTTTTCGATCATACAGTACTTTTATTTAAAAAAATAACATCCAAAAGCTTTATCCATTTTTATGACAATTTGATGATAAATAAAACGACTTCTTAGAAAAATTAAATATTTTTTTATATCTATTTTATAGTAAAAATATTTTTTTTTTCTTTACTATTCTTATATCGTAAAAAATATAAATATCGCTATATACAATTAAAAATATAAGATAATATAATATAATTAATAACACAACACATTTACACATGTAACTAAAAAAATAACAAAAAAAATTGACAATACTGATCTTCATCTCTGACAAAATCCTTTAAGAAGTCCCAGTGATGTCATCACATAATGCTGACAAGGCTTGACACTCTTCAGTTTTCTGTTTTAAAGCCGTTTCTAAGGAAGAAGTTTTTATTTCAAGCCTTTTTGCTATGGCCTGTAATTTAACAAGTTCAGCATTATGTTTTTGTTGTTCTTCCGCAATTTTTTCGTCACTCCTGTAGATAAAACATAAAAAAATATAATTTTAGCAATGAAGAGAAATAACGCACAAGACGGTCGAAAAAAAACGGCGTCAGGGTAAGCTTGGAAATAAATATCATTTCAAAGCCAACTTGACGCCGTTTTTTGGATTTTTTTTTGGACGATATAATATCAAACTTACATTTTCACTATATCCTCGTAACGGGATTGCAACACTGTGCATTTTTCTTGAATTTTTGACAGTTGAGCCTCGGAAGTTTGCAAACTAGTTAACAACGATTCTTCGTTCTTTTTGTAATTTTCCACGACAAACCTGGCTTTTTGGTATTTTCTGTAAAATAAAGTGTTATACAGGGTGAGTCTAAAATGGGGGCAAATATTTTTAGAGGTGATTTTCAACCCCAGAAACACGCCTATGAGCTTTGTTCCATGAAAAAACGTTTGAAAATTTTGTAGTGGATCGGGATGATTTTTCTTAAATGTAACATCCTGTATATTATTGCATTTTTTGGCATAATTCTAAGACATGAGTAAATATATTTCGATAATTTCGGAGATATTAATAAATATGTAAATAAAATATATATGTATATTTTTCAGGCTTTCTTAAAAAAAAATATTAAAAATTACGTTAGTTAAATTTACGTTAGATAGTCTATACTAACTTTGCTATAAATATCGTAATCTTAAATGATACAGGGTGTTCAAAATTCTACACCAGACTTTCTAAAATATAAAATAATCTTTCTTCCTTTTTTTAACGGAAAACGGAACCTTCTGTATATTATTTTTTTAATAGATGGAAAATTAAAAAATGGACATTTTTTGTATTGAGAGTATTTCAAAATTTTTAACGGTCTCGCAAATACTGGCGGTTTTATATTTCATATGCCATGTTCCACAGTAAATTTTTCTCAAAGCCACCCAATGATTTTTCCCTTGTATTTTACCGTTGAAAGAGCCATATGAAATAACTTGTTACCCATAAGGGGTGACTTTTTTAGAATACTTTAAATGTAAAATTAAAAAAAATATATATTTTTGTGATACTCACTCATAGAGATCCGAAAATGCCATCTCTGTATTACTGAATAACCTGCTGCATTGTTCATACTCAGCCCTAACTTTTTCTAAATCCTTGTTCTGCGCTTGTATCACTTGTTCATAATATTGTAAAGTTGACCTAAAAAACATGTCCATTATGTGTAAAAAAATATTTTTGTTCCCAATGTATTTAAAACCTACATATATCTCCGTATTTGCTCAGTCGTTTTGTGATCTGAGTACTCTATTTTCTGAACCTCTTTTTTCAAGTTATTTTCCTGAAGCGTAGCTACTTCTTTTTCTAATTGGCTGACATATTTCTTTAAAGCATCTGTCTCGTTTTGATAATCTTCTTTTGGGTTTTCATCTGATTTATTAGGTTCTTTATTATTTTTGTTAATTTCTTTAAGAACTTCTTTACTGATAATTTGGGTTTGTGTTCTAAGCGGTCTTATATTCGGACGACATGATATTTTGTTGTTTTTGGATTTATCAACATTTATTTCATCAATTTTTTCGTTAGACTGTGCCAATTTAATTTCAGAAGTACTTTGTGTATCATTCTCTACCGTTTCTTTAACTTTATTGTTTTGTTGTGTTTCTTTATTTCCTTCCATTGTTTTGTTTAAAGAATCTACGATAATAAAATTAAAAAAATAAATAATAGAAATAAGAAAAAACAAAACTAAAATAAGAAAAAATACTAACAAAAATATAAACATACCTGAGACATCTGAGTGATCTGGAGATGTCGATGAGTTCACTTCTTGAACAATGGCAGACTCTTCAATATCAATAGTCTGGTTTAAACTATTAGCCATAACTTCCAACTCTTTGTCACATTTAAGCTCTTGTTCTTCAGACATGTCTAGATTTTTTGTACTGTTATGCTCAAAAGTACTATCAAGGTTTTCAGGAACTGAACTTTGTAGATTCTCATTAGCTGGTGTTGGATTTTTAACAGTATTATTTTGATTCAACTCTTTGGAAGTCTCCAAAGTTTTATTTAAATCTTTACTTTCTGTATCATCAACTAATGAAGGTTTATTTATATCTTGTTTAACTAATTTTTCTGAACTGTCTTCCTTTGCACCAAAAGTTTCATCCAAAACACTCTTTTTAATATTATTTTTTATTTTTTGATCTTCAATATTTGTACAAGATTCAACATTATTTCCTTTAAATTCTATTTCTTCTCTACAATTTGATGTAACTGAAGATTCAAATGTTTTATTCATATCTTGAATTTCAGGAACATTTGAAGCATCTGTCTCATTTTCAACTCTAGTTTTATTAAGAGATGAATCTGAAGATATTTTTTCTTGTTTTATAGAGTCCATTTCAGATGTTGCTGCATCAAAAACTTTATTTTTATCTCGAATTCTTAATTCTTCAGGACTATCTTCTTTGATATCAATAGTTTTATCCAAATTTTTGTTTCCAACATTAGTATTTGTTTCTTTATCTTCAGAAGACACAGCTTCAAATACTTTGGCTTCCAAATTTTCTTCAGAATTTGATGTATCTTTACCACTTCCAATCAAAGTTTTATAAACAGGTGAAGATACTCTTTCTTGATTGCTAGAATTTATTTCAGAGCCAGCAGATTTATTTTCATCTTCTTTTACTAGTTCTTCTTTTGCGCCAAATGTTTCATTGGAATTTTCATTTTCATCATTATTTTTCGTGTCATTATCTTCAGTAGATGATACTTCAACAACTTTATTTTCTAATTTTTCTTCAGAATTTTCTGGTTGAGTTAAAGTTTCAAACGTTTGGTTTAAATCTTTATTTTCTGAATCTTTTGATGCAAAGTCTTTTTCACTTATAACCAAAGTTTCTGCAGCACTAAAAAACTTATTTGTAACATCTTTACCTTGTTCATCTTGATTACCTTTGGTGTCATCAAAAGTTTTATTCAAATCTTTACTCTCTACATTATTTTTTGTCTCTGTATCTTCAGTTACCACTTCACCTACTTTAGTTTTCAAATTCTCTTCGCAATTTGGTGTATCAGATAAAGATAATTTATCTAAATCTTTTACTGCTTCAAGATCTTCTTCGTTTTCTTCTATATCCTTGGTATTTGTTATATCTTTACCTAGTTCTTCTATATTACCTTTGGTGTCATCAAAAGTTTTATTCAAATCTTTACTCTCTACATTATTTTTTGTCTCTGCATCTTCCGTTACAACTTCAACTACTTTAGTTTTCAATTTCTCTTCGCAATTTGGTGTATCAGCTAAAGATAATTTATTTAATAAATCTTTTACTGCTTCAAGATCTTCGTTTTCTTCTATATCCTTGGTAATATTTAAACCAGATGAATTCATATTTTGTTCACTAGACTCTCTAGCTTGAGATTCAGCCACATCAAAGGACTTATTTTGATCTTCTTTTGGTATTTCTTCTGATAGATCTTCTTTGACATCAATCCCTATATTATTATTAACTCTTTGATCTTCAGAAGTTAAACTAGATTGAACGTTCAAAACATGCATTTCTTCAGTTTCAGTTATATTTAAGTCTTTATTTTCTGCTGTGTTTGGTGTAACATTTTTGCTTCCAGCAACATTTTCTAGATCTTTATTTTCTTCAAAATTATCCAGAGTTTTGTTGGTAAGTGAAATAGAAGAATTTGTTTCTTGTTTATTTGTGTTTTCTTCGCAGTTTACATCAAATGATTTGTTTTTATCTTGTTTTTCTAATTGTTCTGGACCTGGATCCTCTTTGACATCACAAATCTTACTGGAATCTTCACTTTTTACTGCTTGATCTTCAAAAGTTGTTTTAGAAACAGAATTCGGAAGGTGACCTTCTTCATGAATCTCTGAAGCGCCTAAAGTTTCACCTATTTTATTTAAATCTTTTTGGTTTTCAGAAGTTTGATTCAGATCTTTTGGGTCAGTTTTAGATTCTGCACACTCAAAAGTGGTATCAAGCTTATTTTTATTATCAAAAGTTCCATTTAAAGCTAAACCAGTCTCACTATTTTCTGTCTGATTAAAAGTTGAATTAACATTTGTATCTTCTGTTGAATTGCTCATTTTTTCTGGATTATTTTCATTCTTGTGTTTAAAAACGACTTCATCAGAATCTGAATCCTGTGAAATATTGTCCACATGAGACAGATTTTCTACAGCTTCAACGTAACACAGATCAGACATATCATTAGGGTTAGGTGATGCAAATTCTTAAAAATACATAGTAAATTAATATACAGATTTTTATTTATTATTAACAATAAGTACCCTGCAGTTCTGGTATAAGGAGACCCTGGTTGGACTGAAAAACGTCATTTTCTACAGGGTATGCAATATTTTTGTTTTTAGGGATCAAAAAGTAAGTTAAAGATGTCTCTGCATCTTCAAATTTTCTTCCTCTTCAATAACACTGACCTTTTTAGTTGGCGCAGGGCTATGACGTAAAAAATCATATTAATAACAATAAGATTAGTTAATGTGTATATAAATGAGATTAATGGATGCTTCATGCTTGGATAAATGATTACCAAACGGTGTAATTACATATAATTCGGTACAGTGATGTCATTATTTTGAATCAGTCCCTTATTCAAAGAAATAAGTAAACAGAGATTTGTTCTAATAAACTATTCAAAACAAGCATCGCATATTTCCTAAAAAAATATTAATTTGAAAAACAAGACACCTTGAATTCTAATAATCTTTTTGGGGTCAACAAATATTAGGGGAGTTTCTCCTCTAAGTTTAGATATTTCTCTGACAGATAAACTATTTCATAGATAGTTTTTAATATTATTAAATTTTTTTTTATTATTAACAATATTAAGAAGTTATATATTGATATTTAAAAATATATGTATTTCAAAAATACATTATTAAAGTAATTTTATGGACCATCCTGTACGTGTTGGTAATTCAATTTTGCATGCAGAAGCGCGAGACAATAAAAAGTTATTTAAGGAATGATTTTATTACCTATCTGGTGCAATGGGATCAAATTCCTTCAAGACGGATCTTCTAGGTTTTTGACTTATTGCCTCTGAAAAACGCGAAAGTTCAAATAAATTACCAGGGTGCAATGATTTAAATCAACGGATTTTTTTATTTTAATCATGTATTTAAATCAAAATAATCAACTTGTTTAAAGACTTATGATAAATCGAAAGATAACTGAAAAAAATTATAAAAACTTTTCCTATAAAGGTATTAAAAAAGTATTCCTATATCTATTAAATACACCCTATATCTATTTATCAAATAAGTACAAAGTTACACTTGCTGTTGTAACGTTTAAATACTTTAATAGATAAAGATATAACATATAACTTTTAAAGATACCGTATGATCGAAAAAAAATGTCGTCCAGTTGGCTGGGAAATGACGATCGATGACATTTCCCATATAAATTTACATATAAAATGACAGCGATCTTCATTTCCCAGCCAACTGGACGCCGTTTTTTCTCGATCATACGGTATAACATATTAACAAATATCCCTAATATCTACAGGGTGGCGCACCTCATTCGTCTCGGTTGATTATACGAAAACGGAAAGATGATTATAAACAATATATTTTATGGATATATGTGGGGAGTCAATGTGCACAATTTAAAATTATTTTGAAATATACAAGGTGTCGCCGAACTAAGATCCATACCAAAGTTATATTTTTTCTTATGGAATACCCGGTATTTTATTTCATTTTTGGATTCTTGGGCCCAAAAAAAGACATCTATTATAAGGGTTAAATATGTTTAAAATTATTTGTTTTTCAGATATTTAAAGATATTTAAATTTGCCTGCTACAAGAGAATTGATTATCAATACCCTGTAAATTACTTTTCAGAATTAATTCTTGTGCTGAGTTAAAAGGTAAAGAAATAAACTTTACTGAAAAATGTTATTGCTTATTTAAATTTATAAGGGGTACCAAAAATTAGTTATTAATTTTAAGGATTTATTTTGCATAAAAACTTTGTTATTTCAAATGCAACACCCTGTATTTTTTTAAATAAATCGAAGCAGATTCAAATGCTCTTTCAAACTATATTAAGGTTTCCGATACCTATCTATCTCAGATTTTGAATAAAAAGCGATTTTTAAATAAATGGCGATCAAGATGGCTGGTATCGCCATGGCAATTTTCTAGTGACAGTTAGTAAGTTGTAAAGTTGCCACAAATTTTCTTTTTTAAGGAAAATATAATAACCGTAAAGAAAAGTATTAATTTTTTACAAGAACAAATAATTTATTTCCTTGTAAAGTTGCCACAATTTTTCTTTTTTCAAAGTTTTACCTACTGCACCAGTCCCATATGATGCTTTTTGTTATGATCAAGCAGTCTTTGATTTTCACAATTAAAATTATTCTAATGATCAAACTAATAGACAAAAATTATAATAAATTTAGACACTACTAGTGAAAAACTTACCCTGATTTTCCTGATCTTCACTTATTATATTAATTCTTTTTGAGTCATTCTGAAACAAATATGTTTTATTTTAATTATTGCCAATATTTTTTAATCTCCCTTATCTCTATTAGTGTTATCACAATTAATTTAAAATAAACTTAAATATGAGATTTTTAATATGTCCAGGTCAGTATTAATTAGAAAATTTAGATATTAAAGTTAAAAAAAAAACTTTATAAAAATACCTGCATATATTTTCTAATAACACTTGCTATAAAATCCATTATCAGAGATTTCTTCACAAAAAAATTGAATAAAATTATACACAAAACACCTATCTAAACATATTTTGTCTCTAGCAAAATAGGCCTGAGAGTTTTTTAGACAAAATCAGAAAAATTTCCCTTGTTTCAGCAAGTTTTCCTTAAGGAAACCCTTGTCAAACTGCAGTATAAAAATAAGTTCGAATCTTGCAGGAAATCTACACACACTGACACTGAATGAAACAGTCTATTTATAAGTAAAATCGGAGAAAAGGCGTTACGGCAGTCTAAGGCAATAGGTTTCAGACTTTGGCAAAGGATATTTAACCTTTACACACCATTAGTTTGGGCCAACAATGTTTTGGTTATTAATAACAAAATATAGTTTAATTTTAGCCAACGACATTAAAATATTACGCTTTGTATTGTCTAGAGACCAAATACGTAGTTTATATTAACTTCGCAAAGCCTAATATATAAAAAATCTACATTATTTTTGATTAAAAAAACCATCTTACCTCCTTATCTTCAAAATGAAACATTTTTGTTTCGTGTTGAGGTCAAAATATAAAACAACGAATTACACACCAACTACAGTAATATTTAGGACGTGTACGGATTAAAATGGGTTAAAAATATTGAACAGAAAATAGCACAAAAACAGACTTTATGAATTCTTTATGGCATTCAATGAAAACCGTTGCTGTCTGTTGTGAATTTTTTGAAAATGACATTTAATTTGTCACGATTTTAAATTTTAGTATTTCATTAATCTTATAAGCACTTTAAGCAGATTTCTTTAATGTATGAATACAGTCAGTTGTCAATAGATGGCAGAAAAAGTATTTAAAGCAGAAATCTTCTAATTACTAATTCAGAATCTTAGTAATAGATGTCGCCGTTAATTTTTTTGACAGCTTAGACAAAAATATTAGATAAACAGCTGATTTTATGACGTTTAAGAAGTTGTTTAATTTTTACCGAAAGTAAATAAAAATGAACTGTTGTAAAGTGTTGTAATTACAGTTTTACAATCTGGCATTTTATTGCCATATGATTTAGTAAGATTCCGTAAAATTTTCTAAATCGTGGCACTGTTTTATTTCAAATAGCATGGAGGGTGTATTGTGGAAGTGGACAAATTATTGGAATGGTAAGTTTTATTCTATTTATTATGTTTTTTTTTTAATTTGCTATACTTAAAACCACAATCAACATTATATTTCTTGATACAGGCTGGCAAACTCGATGGTTTATTCTTGAAAATGGGGTTCTGAGCTATTACAAATCTCAAGAAGAGGTAAACCAAGGTTGTAAAGGCTCTATGAAAGTTCAAGCTTGTGAAATCAATGGTAAAATATTCTAGAAATACATTAAAAATACTTTTTAAACTCAATATTTTTTAGTAAGTCCAATAGATCATACTCGTATGGATTTAGTGATACCAGGCGAACAACACATGTACCTTCGGGCAGCGACTTCTCAAGAAAGACAACAATGGTTGGTGGCTCTAGGTACCGCAAAAGCTTGTGTCCATAACAGAAAAGGCAAAGAAAACTGTGAGTCTAAATAGTTAATGTTTTATAGAACATAATTTTGAGTAGAATACCTTAATTTTTGTAGTAAAAAATCCGGATTCTCTGAAAACCAAAAAGTCTGAACTGAAACTATATTGTGATCTCTTAATGCAACAGGTGCATGTTATAAAGAACTCGGCACAAGATAGAGAGGGGCCTAAAATCGAGGTTTGTACAGATTTTTCTTGTACTCTAGACGTATATAAAGGTATAGTTTGGTTTTAGGAAATGGATGAGGCTACAAGATTACTAGGAGCAACCTGTGACACTTTTATAAAGACACTAGATGAATGTATGAAGCTATCAGCTAATGCTGTGTTCAATACAGCTATTAGTAATGAGGCTACAGTACCCCCATCTGTAAACAAAAAGGTATTGGTAATCTTTATAATATTTTTAATGAATTCTCTTTGTAAAAATTCTTGTTTTAGGTATTAAATCGTTCGAATTCTGGCAAACCATAACCTTAACTGTATATTAGAATTCATGGCCTTGATGTTGAATATTTTCTGTGTAATATCTGAATATCTGGAATTACTTTTATATATTATTATGTTAGATTGTAAATAATTTATCTTATTCTTAACGAATTACTTTTTAAAATATTTATATACCTATTTTATGCATTTGTTTGAAAAATGCACTACTTTAAAAAAAGACAAACTTAATTATATTACAAATAAAATTGTGTGTATTTTGTATTCTTATTTTTTTTTCTAGTCTATTATTGTATTGTCTGTTGTATTCTTCTATATTAAGGGAACAATATCTTTTATTTTATATATAGTTTTTATTGCATTTTATATAATGTATGTATATTGAGTAGTACCGATGAAAACATTTAATTGGCTGCCAAAAAATGTTTAATTTTTGTTTATGAAGATGTCTATATATAAAATATAAAAATTCAAATAAAATGTATTTATAATTGTGTTTTTATTTTTTAATAAATTTTGGATGAGTTTGAAATTAGTATTTATTTTCCTTTTCTTTGTGCTTAGATGTACCTATTATCAAATTTTGCGAATGTTTATTTATACAGAGGGAATCAGGGTTTTTAAAAAGCTTGTTTCCTAGGTTATAAGATTTTTTAGATCTTTAATCTTTTAAAAAATATACAGTTACAGGGTGTATCAAAAAAACAGGTACCATCTCTCGTGAGGAGATTCCTAACGTAAAATAAGATTTATTTTTCATATCAACATAGGTCCGATTCTGCTTTGTTTCGTAGCTACAGGGGGTTGTCTTAATATTTTTTCGATTTATCGTAATTTTCTTCCAAGTACTTTTAGCGGTTCGAATGAAATTTTGAGGGTAAAAGTTACTATAAGTGCAACATATTTTAATGCTAAAAAATTTTAATGCTTCATCAGGGACGTGCATATTATGGGTTATCACAATATTTTTCAAAAAAAAACATGTATTATTGACAGATGGCACATGTTGTTTGAAACACCCTGTATAAGTAGTAGTAAGGAAGATGTTAAAAACGTTTTATAGGTATATACAAGGAGATCAAATATATTTTCACAGTAAACTTTCATTCAAAAAAGTCCTAAAATGGTGTTGATATAATATCATCAATATGAACATATCTCAATTAGTAGGCTCACTAATTTCAAATAAGTCAAGAGCAAAGTAAGCTGTGGTTTAAAGGGGCCCACAGACGATACAATCGGTTGTACAACTGATCGTACGATAGGTTGGACAAAAAATCGTCCAGACAAACGTAACGACATTCTAAAGCGACTTGTAGTACGATTAGTTAAATGTTTTAAATGAATTAGTTCAGTGACTCAGTGTATGTTTGACTATGCCACAAACAATGTCAAAAAACCGTAGCTGCTTTAGTAGAGTCGCTTTTTATGGTGTAAAAAATGGCTGTTACAATGGTCTCCATAAATTTCAATAAACTCTGTCCAAAACTGTCTATTTTCCTCCATGATGAAACACCACAATCTCACTATACGATGTATTTCTGTATTAACATAGTAGAAACAGCCACAGACGTTCAAACTTGTCGTTGATCCAACCAAGTTGTACGACAGATTTTTAAACATGCTGAACTAACAAACTATCCAACCGCGTCTTAACGACAAGTTGGACGACAAGCCCACAGAAATTACGATTATCGTTCAAACAGTTGATTCAAACCAAATCGTCCAACTTGTTGTACAACAGATTGGATCGTCTGTGGGCCGTTTAAGAACTCAAATATTGATTGTTCTTTTTTAAATATAATGTAGCGTTTCTTAGCAACCAAACTTCTGAGTTCTTACAACAGTATAAACATGCTTAGTCGACAAAATACCATGAAATTCACAATATTAACATGTCTTTATTCAAACTAAGACATTTCTGGTCAACTACTAGCGAAGATGACGAATATTTCGATCAAAATTCTTTGTTAGTGACTAAATTAAACTCTGATTTCGATTATATAGTGACAGCAAGTCAAAGTGGTGTCCTCAGGATTTTTAACCCCCTGTCAGAAAATACTGACGATGGGCAATTGGGAGAATATCATCCAAACGATGTGGTGGTGGAGCGAATTTTTGATTTGCCCATTTTGCAAATTGGTAGTGGGAGACTAGTTTCGTGAGTTTTTGAAAAGCACTGTTCAATGTTTAATTTTTATTGTTTTTTTGTATAAATAATATTTCAAGGGGAAATCAAGTCACTCATCTAGCAATTCTACATCCTTTATTACTGTCTGTATATACTCTGATAATCAAAGCAGGGAAAACAAGTCATGGTGAGTACATTATACAGGGTTGTTCACCACATACGACACGGACTATTGTAGCTAAACGATGAGATTTTTACAAATTGTAAGTTTTGGGTTCGATGAAGGACTATTAGAGGTACAATTTAAAAATAATTTTTCAAGATACAGAGTGTCCCAAATAAGTATCAAAGTTGTATTTTTTAAATGGAACACCCAGTATATCATTACATTTTTAGTTTCTACGATTAAAATAAAGTTTGATTGCTTTATTATACTTAAACCTTGCCGTTTTGAAATATTTTCAATTTTGTGAAATTGCAGTAAAAATTTTAGGGTTCATTTTCTCCAAGCGGTATCGTTTTTAATACTAAATATTTACCGAAGTTTATTTACCGATGTTATTGTGTTGCAATAATAAAAATACTAAGAGTGTCTAAAAATTTATTTTAAATAATTATTAGCTTCAAACGGCAATAACTTGTTTAATTTAAATGGAACACCCTGTATATTTTACGAGAATCAGATGCACAATTTAATTGTCTATCAAATTACATTATACCATTTTTTACCTATCTCTTTAAGTTTCCGTAGAAAATGCATTTTCTTGTAATTTAGAACTTATTTATCAATATACCCATGGACTATTGACATTTTAGATTATTTTTAAAGATGTCCCAAATTTTTAAAGAGTACAGATACTAATATTGTCGATATAATTCGTTTATTTCATTAAAAAATAAAAAAAAACTGTTTAAATATTTGTTAAAGAGGATCAATTAATATGATTCCAGTATTCAAACTACATTAACTGACTGCGTTGATTAATAATAATTGCTCCAAATACTAAAAAACTGAATTTTGTATGGGCATTAGACAGTGTGATAAAAAGTAACACCTTAAAATAATATTTCATTTTTTAATAAATGCTTATTTATAACAACAGAGACTTTAATTTGATAACTTATTATTATATTGATTTCTGACTCAAATCCACATTTATTTATAATAATTTATTAACGAACACAATTAAGTATGTAATTAATTAGTATATGGGCGGAAATAATGGTGTTATATTTAATTAATGGTATACTCTTTATAAAGATTTAAATAGTTTTCTTTTTTGCATACAAATGGGCTAGTAATATTATCGTTTTGCTAAAAACGATAATATTACTAGTCTGTACATTTTGTACATTTGTTGCTTTAAAAACAATCTAAAATGTCAATATTCCATGGATATATTGATAAATGAGGTCTAAATTATAAGAAAATGAATTTTCTACGAAAACTTGTAGGGATAGGTAAAAAATGGTATAATACAGTTTGATAGACAATTTAATTGTGCATCTGATTCTCCTAAAATATATAGGGCATTCCATTTAAATTAAAGAAGTTATTGCCGTTTGAAGCTAATAATTATTTAAAATAAATTTTTAGACACTCTGTATAAGGTAGTATTATTTTTATTATTGCAACACAATAACTGATCAATAAATAAACTTCATTAAATATTTAGTATTAAAAACATTGATACCCTTGGAGAAATGAAGCTTTAAAATTTTTACTGCAATTTCACAAAATTGAAAATATTTCAAACACGGTAAGGTTTAAGTATAATAAACTTTAATTAAATTTACCTTTATTTTAATCGTAGAAACTAAAAATGTAATAATATACAGGGTGTTCCATTTAAAAAAATACAACTTTGATATTTTTTATTTATTTGGGACACTCTGTATCTTGTAGAAATATTTTTAAATTGTAGCTCTAAAAGTCCTTCAACGAACCCCAAACTTACAATTTGTAAAAATCTCATCGTTTAGCTACAATACTCCGTGTCGTATGTGGTGAACAACCCTGTATACAACGTGTTCAATGTTTTTAGTACATATATGAAGAAAAGTTTAAGTTTCATGGAAAATGTTAATTTTTGATAAACCAGAAGTTAAATATCTTGTTTTGTATAAGTAGGTATACTTTGTAGTTACAACTTTTACCTAAAATAAAACGTATGTACAGGGTGGCCCAGTACGGTGATTCAAATATATTTTTACACTAAAATTGTAGTTCTTTCCCATGTAGTTGTACCATAAAATTTATATTTCATAATCTATACTGAGTAGTTTTTAAAATATAACCAATAATTGTAATAATAATAATTAAATTAATTTATTAATTTATTAATTTATTAATTTATTAATTTATTAATTTATTAATTTATTAATTTATTAATTTATTAATTTATTAATTTATTAATTTATTAATTTATTAATTTATTAATTTATTAATTTATTAATTTATTAATTTATTAATTTATTAATTTATTAATTTATTAATTTATTAATTTATTAATTTATTAATTTATTAATTTATTAATTTATTAATTTATTAATTTATTAATTTATTAATTTATTAATTTATTAATTTATTAATTTATTAATTTATTAATTTATTAATTTATTAATTTATTAATTTATTAATTTATTAATTTATTAATTTATTAATTTATTAATTTATTAATTTATTAATTTATTAATTTACTAATTTACTAATTTATTAATTTATTAATTTATTAATTTATTAATTTATTAATTTATTAATTTATTAATTCATTAATTCATTAATTCATTAATTCATTAATTTATTAATTCATTAATTCATTAATTTATTAATTCATTAATTTATTAATTTATTAATTTATTAATTTATTAATTTATTAATTTATTAATTTATTAATTTATTAATTTATTAATTTATTAATTTATTAATTTATTAATTTATTAATTTATTAATTTATTAATTTATTAATTTATTAATTTATTAATTTATTAATTTATTAATTTATTAATTTATTAATTTATTAATTTATTAATTTATTAATTTATTAATTTATTAATTTATTAATTTATTAATTTATTAATTTATTATATTAATTTATTAATTTATTAATTTATTAATTTATTAATTTATTAATTTATTAATTTATTAATTTATTAATTTATTAATTTATTAATTTATTAATTTATTAATTTATTAATTTATTAATTTATTAATTTATTAATTTATTAATTTATTAATTTATTAATTTATTAATTTATTAATTTATTAATTTATTAATTTATTAATTTATTAATTTATTAATTTATTAATTTATTAATTTATTAATTTATTAATTTATTAATTTATTAATTTATTAATTTATTAATTTATTAATTTATTAATTTATTAATTTATTAATTTATTAATTTATTAATTTATTAATTTATTAATTTATTAATTTATTAATTTATTAATTTATTAATTTATTAATTTAATTTAATTAATATTAAATTAATTATTATTATTAATTTCATTTTATTAATTTATAATAATTTACAGTGGCGAAATGCCCATATTTTTTGGAGGGAAAATATAACCATTTATAAAATAAATTTTCTTCACATTTAGAAATTCTCCTCTATAAAAAAGGAACTTTTTTAAATGAAGATTTTTTTGAGAGAAAAGTATTTTATAAAATATAATAATATATTCTCTTTGCTGGCTCTGGAGCGAAATATCGTGTGTTTTATTTTCAAAAAACTGAGAATAAGTAGAAATATGTCGATTTTGAGCAAATTGCTTAATAAAACAGAGCTGGTGAAAAGTTATGTTGCTCTATCAGTATGTATTTTCCTAATAATATGAAAATAATTGTTGTTAAAAACAGGAGGTGAATAATATTGTTGCCACTTACTTTTGTGTAGGTAAAATAAATATTAAAACACTATTCGAGTTTTTTAAACCACAAGCACTGCCAGATTGATAACTACTGTCGAATTTAGAGGCCCTATAGACCCATTTATTAATAGAAAGCTTGGTACAATTACATGAGTACCTAAAAATAAACATAATCACTTTTATCAAGTACTCTTAAAACACGTGTGTAGAGCTTGTAATAGATTTTTAAGTATACCTATATTGTATGATCGAAAGAAAAAAACGACGCCACATGGTCTTTGAAATGAAAATTGATGCATTTTTTACAGTGAAAAGTTTTTTTTAGTATATAATGATTAATTTTTTTCCATAGCAACTGTTAAAATTGCCTTATATCTATCAAAAATAGTAGATAAAATAGTACTGTAATCGTAAGGGTACATTAAATGATACTTTAACAGCGAGGATAGGTTAAAAACTTTATTTCTTCATACATACAGTTTACAAACTTTAATGCGTTTTATTTCAGGCAACCAAAGTTACCTAGAACTCGTCTACGAACACAAGCTAAGAAGAAGTGCCTACAATTTAGTCATAGGTCCGTTTGGATCATCACAAAACCGTGACTTCATTTGTGTCCAATCACTTGATGGGTTGTTGACGTTTTTCGAACAGGAAAGTCAAGTTTCCTACGTGGCTTTGACGGATTTTTTAATGCCATGTCCCATTTCTTACATTGCCAAGACTGACAGCTTTGTTACTTGTAGTTCTGATTGGCATATCGTTTGTTATAAGTGAGTTTCTTACAGCTTATTCAGATATGTTTGAAAACACGTTAAATAAATAAAAATTTTTGATGATATAGAGAAAATTTTAAAATTAAAATACATACAGGATGTCTTGTATAAAAATACATACTTGTACTTGTACAGGGTCTGGCAAAAGTGCGTCGGGCATCTGTAGCTCCTAGAATAAAAAACTTGGGAATTTTGTTTAAGGGCTCGAACTCACTGACGACCAGGTCGCAACGACCTGGCCGTCGGCTGGCCGGATGTATTGCGTTTATAGCTGCGGCCAGATGAACGACCAGTTTCAACAGAGTTGTCAAATCTAACAATTTTTTACGTTTTACCAATTAGAAAATATTGTTTCAGAAATGTTGAAATATCCGAGTTAACTAAAAAGCGAAGTTGCTATTCATGAGCCTATTAAATGTTGTAATATTAAATAATGCATTTAAAATATTCTTGGATTTTTCGTTAATAAATACTGGTGTGGTAAATGGAACAAGTAAAATCTCCAACCCCGTTATTTCCATGTTTTTCAAATCCGCGATGCCTGCTATTCCATCAGTCGTTTCATAACAGAATATTCTACATCCTACGTCTATGTAATTTAATATGTGTAGAGTGAGCCATGTAACTCGTGAGATTTTCAGCATTATATCAATAAAGGACAAAAACAGTATTGTTCCTAAAGGTGCGTCCAGACTTTGGCATTTTAGCCCGAACGAACCGAGCGCGCACGAACAAGCAGAACAAATAGGCCGAACAAAAAGCATTGTGTACGCGCGACCGACAAAAAGGGAGATATTCTGTTTCTTTTTTCTACTGATATGGCGCCCTTATCGACTTTAGAAGTAAACATATTAGGGCCATCGTAAAAAAAAGTCGTCAGACACTGGCTCTAAATATAAGCATGTAGAAAGTTTAGCTTTCAGTTATTTCAATGTTTACAATATAACGAAGAATCTACAACAGTAATTACTTCTATTTTTATGAATGTTTAAGTTACTTTCTTAATTTTTTTTAAAATAATGTACCTAGTAGAAATATAGTCCAATGAACCTTGTTTGAAAAACGTTAAATTAAATATAATATTTAAAATAGAGTTGTCCTCCTTGTACATGACTACAATACAACTAAAAAACTAATTTAATAAAAAAAACAAGTGGTTGTAGAAAAACTTTAAATGTTATTTATTTTATTTTTTAACATCGAAACTCAAAGGTATAATAACAGGTATCATACCAACTATAAATAGAGTAGGTATGTCATATAAAAATGTTTTGAGTTTTTACTAGAATCGACCCTTGATAAAAAAAGGGATTAGATTTAAGTTTACCTTTGATCCAGTCTGTATACTATTTCTTTGGATTTTCTGCACGTGTGGAAAAACTACACTAAAACACTATATCTTATAGAAACTAAAATATTGTGCCTTGAATTTGAGGGATTTCATCTGAAAAATTATTAATTTGGAAGAAAACCGGCAACAAGCGGCAGAAAATAATAATATTTCCGTGCAGTCTTCTGGTACAGATGCCCGACGCACTATTGCCGGACCTGTAATAGTATAATTAAAAGATGAAAATTATATTTTATTATAGGAGGAAACTTAAAAAAAAACGTTTTTGGTGTATATTTACAGATATAAATCACTTTCCGAAGCCTCAGACGAGTCAGTCGATCCTATCTATTCGAAACCGAAAGTTGTGCCAGACTGGACCTATAATTTAGGAGAATCAATTATCGATTTGACAGTAATAAACGACATCATTAACAAGGAAGCTTGGTTAACGATTTTGGGGGAGAAAAATCTCTACTCCCTTAACCACAGAGGGAGTTTAAGATTTATGAAGAGATTAGACTATCCTCCAGTTTGTTTTCGATGCTACATTTTAGGTAGTTACAGTGATTTCGTTTTTATTTTTAAAATATCAATCGTTATTATATTAAAACCTTTTGGGGATATTTATAAGCTTAGTGCCATTCTCCGCCGGTGCTGCCACCGTCGGAGAATATCGTAAACAACTGATAAGTTTACAGTTGAGGGTTGGAAGCTTTGGTGTTACACAGCAAAATAAAAACACTAAATCACCACTATACACCAAAACACTTTTACTTTTACACTGGACGCGCGTTTCGCTAACCATGTTAGCATCATCAGCAGATGATTATAAACTAAAATACAATCTACAATTGGAGCGTTTATATACTCGCTCAGAGTGGGCGTGGCAAGATCTAGCCAACCGAGTCAGAAACCACCGAGCGTAACAGTTAGATTTCCGCCACTAGAGTAGTAGGAACAAAGAACTTGAAGGAATTGGACCGTTGTCTCTGTTCATACTATCTTTACATTTATTAATTCTGATGCTTTCATATGCATCTAATTGTCTGTAATTTGAGACTTGTTTACGTAATTTTAATTTATTAAGATCTATACAATGTTCTTTATCAACAATATGTTCGGCAACGCAAGATTTATCCGGTCTACCATATTTTATCTGAGCTAAATGTTCTTTAAATCTAGTTAATATAGATCTTCTAGTTTGCCCAATATATTTCTGATTACAATCTTTACAAGAAATTTCATAAATACCCGACCTTTCTAGTAGAGGTGTTTTATCCTTTGGATTACCTAATAATTGTTGTAATTTATTATTAGTACTATACACAAGTTTATAATTGACATTCTTAAAAATTCCTTTTAGACCACGGGAAAACTGTCTATCAAACGGTATTGAAAAATATTTTGACGTATCTTTCTCCACCTGAAAAGTCGAATTTTCAGAAATCATTAACCTATACCTACATTTTCTAATTATTTTATCAACTAGTGAAGGAGAATATCCATTACACTCAGCTACATTCCTAATGTAATCTCTTTCTATTTCATATCTTTGGTTGGAAAGTGGAAAACTAAGTAATCTATGAACTAAGAAATTTAAACTAGCCATTTTATGTTCAATACTATGATATGATTCATTAGGAATATATCTGCTATTCTAAAAGTGTTAGAAAGTATAATTTGTTAAAATTCTGAAAATACAAATAAAAAAGTAAATATTTTGGTATCTTCGGAAGGTCTAACTTGTCTTTAAATGTATTATTCCATCTAAAAAAACTTTTTAGATGAGTTCAACTACGGTATCGATCATAGTTTTAATCACCGGTTTTGCTAGTGGGGTCATAATTGGACCTATTTCGGTTATAATGTAACAACCAATAAAGTAACAACACTAGACACAAATTTGGAATAATACAAAATAATTTGAAATACACTTCTTCTATTAAAAAAGAATAATCCAATTTTGATGTCATTTGTAATGTATGCAATACAAATCTTTGTACTGTTCACAAAAGCAAAAGAGTATACTTGATACTTTTTTAGCTGTCTTTAATTTCACTTTTAAAAAACCAATTTACTCAATTTTTTAAACATATTAATAATTATTTTTGTTTCCTATAATAAATAATGGAAAATAATAAGTTTAACATAATTTTTTAATTGTCTTTATTTTTTAATTTTCCTATTTAATCTTGTAGATTCTTATTTATTTACTCTGATCGTCTCAGAAATCAACATGTTACTAATCTACCAAGGTACCACCCTCAAATGGTCAGCACATCTTGACTTTCTTCCAGTAACCATTCACAGGGCCTTCTTGAAACCAATGAAGGGTACTCTGGTGTTACTAAGTGAAGAAGGACGCTTAGAATGCGCTTATTTGGGAACAGAACCTTGCTTATTTGTTGCTCCACCTTTAAATGTACAAGAACTGGATTATGAGAAGTTGGAGAAAGAATTGCTGGAATTGGAGGATGTTATTAGGACCACTAATAACAATGGTGAGTGAAAAGTAACTAAATCTTTTTAATTTCTAATATTTGAGGGGTGGTTTCACCCTCTTAGAATTCGAGTTTCGAAAAATCCCTTCTTATCGAACCTCTACACCCTAAAGTCAATCTGTTTTCCAAAAATCATCTTTTTACGTCAAGCGCTTTAAGCAGGGTCGTGATTATCAATGAGCAGATTTTTCGAAACACCCTGTATACATTTTTAAAAAATCTTAAAATATGTAAAAAAACAAAATAAAATATACGTGTTTAAGGGTTTTTTCGGAAACTTGACCGTTTTTTAAATAGAAAATATTGTAATATTTGAGGGGTGGCTTCACCCCCTTGGAAATGGAATTTTGAAAAATCCCTTCTTATCGAACCTCTACACCCTAGAATCAACCTGTATGCCAAAATTGAGCTTCTTACGTTGAGTGGTTTGAGCAGGATCGTGATTAAATCCAGTGAGTCAGTCACTTAAGGATTTTATATATTAGTATAGATTACTCTACTAACGGCTGGCAAAGCTTAGTCTTGGGTCGAGATTTCCGTATGTAAGAAGAGTACAATGCGTTTTATAATGTACCGAACAAAGAGGGAACAGTAAACACGTTGCCAAAGACATGAAATAAACCTAGAAACTGTGCACATATTGCTAAGAGACGTGGAAGGGGATATAGCAGATTTAGCTTTTTTCGGGTTCTTGTTATTACCGATTCTGAATCGTCCTAGAACCCTGCAGCGCATGCGCAAATGAAATAATGTCTTCATATTTCCTTCTGCGCATACGCATCACAGTTCTAGGACGGTTCAGAATCGGTAATAACAAGAACCCGAACAAAGCTTTTGTCGTAGTCGAGCGGCCGACCCAATCAGTACCTCTGTCAGTAGGTACTTAAAGTTCTAGGGAAAGGTGTACATCATGCGTTCAGCTTCACGATTTAATTACGTCTCGTGATACTTAATTTGTTTATTTATTAACGTCGTAATTTTCTATATAGCTTGATTTTTTTTAAGTGCAAGCTAGAAACACTTGCATTTTTGGTAAAAATAAGTGGAATTGAGTGGGTGGTCGCGCTATTAGAACTCTGAATTCAAAAATCGATATCTCGAAATCTATTAGAAATAATAGATTGTAGTTTCTTTGTTAATATTTCTGCTGTATTTTCTTTGTAGACAGTATGTGAAAATCTTCATCAATAAAAAAATTACACGATTGCTAAAAATTGCTATGCTCTAAAAGTAAATGGATGGATTGTTTACAATTTTTGAATGGAAAAAACAACCTTATCGAATTTTTCTTATGTAAACATATTGTTACGTTTTTCGTCGGTTCCGTGTGGATAGAAAGTCACAATTTATTTAAACACTATTTATTTAACACTAATTAACAAAAACAATAACGATAAAAGACTTGCCGTACCTCATTTCTAAATGTCGTACCAATTGCTGATAATCTCCCTGTTCCGATGGTGACAGTGTCTGCAGGATATCAGTCGCATCTCCTCGCAGTGCGACAGTCAAAGCGGTAGCCTTTTCAGCGATTGTCCAACCGTTTGCTCTCGCAGCGGCCTCAAACTGGCAAAAATAATTGGCCCAAGCGGTTTTTCCGTCAAACTGTGGAGGCTTAATAACTGACTTTGAGGTATACCTATTTTCGACTAGTTTCGGTCCCTCCGATGTTTCTTGACATTTTGGTGAATTTGACTTCACTATTTCTTCTCTTAAATTTTCGATTTTTCTATTTACATCTTCCTCAATCTCTGTTATTTTGTCTTGTGTATCTGTTATCTTCTCTTCTAATTCCCTGGAATTTTCTGTTATCTTTTCTTCTAAATTAAGTATTTTATTATTAAAGCTGGCCTGTATGTCTTTAGAATTTTCTGCGATCTTATCATCTAAAATATTAATTAAATCCTGGGAATTTTTCATCATTTTATCTTCTAAATTATTCAAATTGCTGTTTAAATTGTCTTGCAAATTTTTCAATGACGAGTCAAGGTCACCTTCCAGCTCGAAGTAAAATGTGTCAGGATCCTCACCTTCCTCCACCAAAACGTCTCTCAGTCTAGCTTGCAAAATGCTTTTCTTTCCATCTGTCTCGCACTCTCTCTCTTCCAATATGCATTTCAGTTCGGGCACTTTCAAGTCTTTCAACAATTTTTTCGAAGTCATTGTCAGTCTTATTTATTTTTTTTTTGTCTATCACACACGCCACACTTGACACCAATTGTTACGTTTTTCGTCGGTTCCGTGTGGATAGAACGTCACAATTTATTTAAACACTGTTTATTTAACACTAATTAACAAAAACAATAACGATAAAAGACTTATAGAACTATTTACAAACGATTTATAACTAAGAATTTATTTTGAATTTTAGCGCGTCAACTGCACTGGTATATTTATAACTGCCCCCTGTAGGCCACCGCCGCCGGCTTTTATACCGACAGGTAAAGAACTCTAGAATTGTCCATAGATCGTTAGGTGCGTAGAGAAGGTTTTCGAATGTTCTCGTATGTACTAGGCCATTCCAGTGGGACTCGATTCTTCTCGAACGAATGAATCATTGCGGTGTCTATGCGATGTTAAGGTCATCCGAGGGCGGGCCATATTGTGAGGTTAGGTCGAGTCCACACCGGCCCGCAACAATATTGTAAAATATCAGATCTTGAAAATAAAAAAAAGTTTCAATATCTAAAGTGGTTCTTGAGTTATGGCCTGTTATGTGTTAAAAAGTTGAGTTTTTAATTTATCGCGATTACTGACGTTTTCTCGTTATAAAATAAATGACACCCTAACGATATCCTTATAATTCCATTTCAGATGCTCAGAAACATGTCTAATGATTTTATCTAGTTATCTCTTTAAAAAAATGTATTTTAAAAATAAGCGGTTTGCGATCGTGATTTTACTTTACTTGATAGGGAATGGCCTATATCGGCAACGCCGCAACAGCACACCGTCGCGCGTCGCGTCGGTCGGTCGCATTTCTCTCACTCAGACTTGATAAGGTCCCTATGCGATTTACTTCCACACATGTAAATGCCGACCCAAAAGTAACAGTTGCCAGCACGGTATATGAAACATTTACAAAAGTATTCTACTTGTATGTCACAAGTTGTTATCAAGTACAAAAAAGTAAATAAATAACAACAAAATATCTTTTTTCAGATGTAGCTGTTCAAACTAATATAGAAAAAGAACTACAACTGAACTTAACTGTGAATGAGAGTATAGAAATATGTGTTTATGAGCATAATATGAAAAATGCGGCAAATAATTACATGTGCTGTGTAACAATAGATATTGTTCCTCAAGTTTCAATTCAGGAAGCTCAACTAGCTTTGCTTGTACAGAGACCATTGAAGATAGTACCAAATAGTATGTTCTACAGGTAAATAAGACCTATTATTATATATGTTGGAGGCAGATAGAGGAGGCGAATTTCGGCCAATGTCCAAAATAATTAGACATATGGCGATTTGTCCATACTAAACTTGCCAGGGGATAATCTTTTTTTGGTATCATATAGCAACAAAAGATTAACACCCTCCGCATTGAAGTTGAAACCAATGCAATCAAAACTCTTTCGCGTAACTTTGTGGATATTGGTAGGTATATTTAATTATAATCGCCATATGTCTAATTTTCGGCATCTGGCCTCCAACATATACATTTATTTAATATTATAAAGTAAGATACTGTATAATCCAAAAAAACGGTTTATGAAACATTTACATTACATTATAGCACTCGTGCTCCTCTTCTATGTTATAAAAATTGATAAATGAGGTGCCATATTTAAAGTTGCCACAGGTGGTAAATTCCTCGACTTCCAGTGCATAGAGGCTGCTCGGAAGCTTAACCCAAATAGATCATCTGACAGGGGAATCCAGTAAGTTTTCCGCAATTTTATGCGAAAACTGGAAGAAAAGAAGTTAAAAGGATTTTACGCAAGTTCACCTTCACACTTTTTTAAAATAAAACTCGTAATGGATCGTTTTATGTTGTTAGTTTTATAGAAAGAAAGAAAGTTTTAGAGAAACTCAGTAAAAACATTTAGTGTATTCAAGACTGTTAATATACAGTTCATACCAAATAAACATTTAGTTACACGTGATTAAGCTGGAAAGCCACAGCGTCCCTTTCGTAACACTCACTTTCTTAACAGCACTTAGGAGACATAAAGGGCCATTACTACCGCTTTTCCGTTCAAAGTAGTCCAATAAAGTTGCGATGAGTATGTAATAATTATTCTCATTTATCATAATACAAGTCATGTTGGAACCACCTTATTGATGCGCGAGTTAAAATCTCTAAATTTAACTTTCCTAACATGTCTTGAAAACCGTTCTCTAAAAAAACGTTAGTAACGTTCACCGGCCAACGTATCCTCAAAAATGTATGGCCAAGAAAAGTTGAACCAATAATCCTACACGTTTTTCTTCATTTGAAAAATTCATATTTACAATTTTTGTCTATTTTAATTTACAAAGTTTGGATGTGACAGTTTCACATTTCTGAGAACAACGACGATTGAACTTGTTTCCATGGCTAACTAAGTGAAATTGTTTAAAAATGATAAGAATTGGCTTTAACTCAAATATATTATAGCTTATAACGCTGAAAAGCTTTCAAAATGACGCTTTTTATGAAGTCATGGCCAACTATGATTTCCATTTAAAAAAACATGTATTTGTGTCGTATGTCAAAAATGACAGGCTTTAGAAAAAAAAGGATCACACATTCTCATTAAGGATGTGATTATCTACAACTTTTATCTGAAAACTTTTTATCTAAAATAGATTATAATGGAATTAGGGACAATTTTTAAAATAGCCTAAATTTGTTTTTTTCGAAATATCTAGTAAGCTATGAACGTTTTCAAAAATCTGAAAGATGCATATTTATGATCCCACAAAACTGCAATTCTTTTCAATTTAACTGACTCTCTATCTTCAGTAGTTTCTGAGATACAGATACACATAGAGAACGTCGTAGAAAACTCACCCTCTATCTTGTTCTAGTGGACCAATTTTCATGACCAATTTTTAAACAAAGGATTATAAAATTATATATAATTTTTCTCTATTTTTCTTAAAATTACTTAATCCGGTACATTTTTAGCAATCTGTCTGAAAAAACATCAATAACCTGTTACGTTTTCCCCGATGAATCTACCGAAGTGCCAACACTAGCTTTGGAAGTAAAGCTATCCGTAATATCCTCCTTGGGAGTACCAAGAGCCTTATCCAGAACTACCTTTTTACCGATGAGCCTGATTATGGAACCCAGCATTCCAGAAAAGGAAAATACTCATAAAATTACTTTAAGTACAAGTGAAGCACCTATAGCTTTACCAACATTATTTTCAGGTAAAGTTAGTATAAATATACAGGGTGTTCCATAATGACATGCATAATATAAACTGTGTGATATAAAACAGTGGTTTACTCTCTATATTTATTTTTACAGAATACACCCACGAAGGGACATCAGCGAACTCTATAGCTTTCAAGAGTCCAGCTGGAAAAACTGGGACGATACTTTTGGGAAAATCATCAGAAAGATATAGACTTCAAGCTGAATCTTTGACAACTTTAAGTCTGCTCGTGGAACAGCTTGTTTCGAGGTTAAAAAAATACTACAGTCAAAACGAGACGTACCGGGTCTCCTTTAGTTCTAGCTTACCAGCGGGTGAAATCTTTGAATACAGTCAAAAGCATTTTTTGGTAAAACAAGAAGTAAATAGCTTACAGGTAAGCAATATATCAGTTTTTTATCAATTATTTTTTCAGTAATAAATCTTTATTTGTATAAAATTATACTTAAATCTATACTAATATACAGGGTGTTTGCAAAATGCGAAAAACTTCAGGGGGTGATTCCTTGTTCAAAATAAAGGGTAGTTTGCTTTATAAACGTTGGGTCAAAAGTCAACCATTAGGGAGATATCGCGGTACAAAGATAGCGGAAAAATAATGTTTTTATTTTTTATCTTGAAAACGAAAAGAGATAGACTAATGAAATTTTACGGAAGCATTACTGTTATGAAAACACACTTTCTGGTAATTTTTTCACTTTTTTAAAATGAGTGGAAGGGGTTGAAATAAACTACCCCTATCATTCCTGTTAATGAAATTTAAAGAAAAATCTTATCAAACACATGGAAAAAATAATAATTTTGATAGTTTAGTTTATTTAAAAACTTTTTTATCTCTTGTGTTTTTTTGATAAAACTCACCGATTTGAAATTAAAAAATAAAATGTAAAGCATTACATGTCAGGACAAAAAACATTTTTAGATTAAGAATCTAGTGGGCAGCTGTAATTTTTTTAGGAAAAAATCTAGTCAGCCGCTGTCACTTTTTAGGATGTTTCTAATATTGTTTTATTTGACATTACCCTACTGCAATACGTTATTATCTAGATTATTATTATTATCATTATTATCACTAGATTATTATCTAGATTATTATCACAAATATTTTTAGTCCTGACATGTAATGCTTTACATTTTATTTTTTAATTTCAAATCGGTGAGTTATATAAAAAAAATACAAGAGATAAAAAAGTTTCTAAACAAACTAAACTATCCAAATTAATTTTTTTGCATATGTTTGATAAGATTTTTCTTTAAATTACGTTAACAAGAATGATAGGGGTAGTTTATTTCAACACCTTCCACTCATTTTAAAAAAGTGAAAAAATTACCAGAAAGTGTGTTTTCATAACAGTAATGCTTCCATAAAATTTCATTAGTCTATCTCTTTTCGTTTTCAAGATAAAAAATAAGAACATTATTTTCCGCCATCTTTGTACCGCGATATCTCCCTAATGGTTGACTTTTGACCCAACGTTTATGAAGCAAACTACCCTTTATTTTGAACAAGGAATCACCCCCTGAAGTTTTTCGCATTTGTTTTGAAACACCCTGTATAAAATCCTTAAGTGACTGACTCACTGATTAATCACGATCCTGCTCAAACCACTCAACGTAAGAAGCTCAATTTTGGCAAACAGGTTAATTCTAGGGTGTAGAGGTTCGATAAGAAGGGATTTTTCGATATTCCAGTTCCAAGGGGGTGAAACCACCCCTCAAATATTACAATTTTTTTTTATTTAAAAACGTTCAAGTTTCCGAAAACACGCTTAAACACGTATATTTTATTTTGTTTTTTACCTATTTTAAAATTTTTTAAAAATGTATACAGGGTGTTTCGAAAAATTAGGTCATTGATTAATCATGATCCTGCTTAGAGCGCTTGACGTAAAAAGCTGATTTTTGGAAAACGGATTGACTTTAGGGTGTAGAGGTTCGATAAGAAGGGTTTTTTCGAAACTCAAATTCTATAAGGGGTCTCGAAGGGGGTGATACCACTCATCAAAAATATTAGAATATTTTGTATTTATAAACCGGTGAGTTTTTCGGAAAAACTCTTAGACACGTATATTTTATTTTGTTGTTTTACATATTTTAATATTTTTTAAAAATTTATACAGTGTGTTTCATAAAATATGACCATTGAGTAATCACGATTTTGCTTAAACTGCTTGACGTTTAAAGCTGATTTTTGGCAAACGGATTGACTGTGGGGTGTGGAGGCTCGATAAGGAGGGGTTTCTCGAATCTCAAATTCCAAGAGGGTGAAAACGCCCCTCAAATATTACAATATTTGTTATTTAAAAAACGGTTAGTCTTTCGGGAAAACCCTTGGACACGCATAATTTATTTTGTATTTTTACATATTTTGAATTTTTTTAGAAAATCATACAGGGTGTTCCAAAAATTTGGGTAATTTCTTAACCACGATTCTGCTTAAACTGCTTGACGTAAAAAGCTTATTTTTGGCAAACGGATTTTTCGAAAGTCAAATTCCAACGAGATGAAACTACCCCTCAAATATTACCAAGTTATATAATATCGTCTATTGTTTTTTCTCATGCTGACATAAATGGGAGAAAATTTTATCCAGTTTGTATGTTAATGGAAATTCTTGCTTTGCTTTATCATCACCATTACAAATGATTAATTCGACGCGAATGAAGTCGCGGGTACACGCTAGTAATATTATATACAGGGTGTTTAATAGGGTGTTGTGATACATCATTGCATTTGAGATAAAATGATTGAATAAAAATTTTAAAGAAGATTGACGATTCATTTGATTATAATTTAGTGAGTAGGGAAACGTTAATGAATATTTTTATAATTTTGTAGAATAAAATATCGCAGCTTAGTTCACAGTACAGGCTAATACAAAAACGACTAATCGCGAAATACAGAGCAAAGAATCCATCAAGTTTGAAGAGTTTGGAGTTGTTGCTTGATGATACTTATACGGATATTTTGGAAGCTACTGAACAGCTGGAAAATGAGATGGATAACCTGTCAAAAGCACAGATTGATTTGTCCTGTGTGGTGCATTTGGTGAAACAACTAATTGGTATGATGGAAATTGGTAGTGGGTTGATGGAAATGATCAATTCGACTTTTTGTACGAGAGTATACGATTTAGAAACACAGGTATTTCCACTAGTAATACTATAAGAGGTAGATGTACGAGGCATGTTTTTTAAGTAAGTACCGTTTTGCGATTCCGCCGCCGCAGCGCTACGGTCGGCGTTCCGCCCATGCGCGCTGGTTACCTACATCTCTTGTCTATGCACAGACGCCAGTACAGTCTGATTCTTCATCGTATACGTTGTTTATTGAGTGTTTAAGATGCCTCCTACAATCGTGAGCCCCGCCGATTGTGAAGTACGGGCTGTCATACGATTTCTTAGTGCTAAAGGCGTAAACCCGATCGATATTCATCGTGAGATCTGTGAAGTTTACGGACAAAACATTATGAGTGATGGAATGGTAAGGAAATGGGTGAGAGCATTTAAAGATGGCCGCACAAATGTGCATGATGAAGAACGGAGTGGGCGTCCTTCGGTCGTTAATGAAGGTTTGGTGCAGAAAGTGGACGAAAAGGTGAAAGAAAACAGACGCTTTACAATTTCATCATTGTGCGACTACTTTCCTCAATGTTCTCGTAGTGTTTTGCATCGCATTGTGACCGAGAACTTGAATTACCGGAAATTGTGTTCACGTTGGGTTCCGAAAATGTTGACGGATTTGCACAAAACCCAACGTTTAGGCAGTGCATTGACTTTCCTTGAGCAGTACCACAATGAAGGTGAAGATTTTTTAGACAAAATTGTTACTGGTGACTTGAAACATGGGTGGCCTACGTCACACCAGAATCGAAACAACAGTCCATGGAATGGCGACATTCATCATCACCCAAAACAGTGAAGTTTAAAGCAAACAATTTCTGCCCGGAAAATCATGTGCACAGTTTTTTGGGACAGAAAAGGAGTATTGCTAGTGGAGTTTCTGCCTCGTAATGAGACAATCAATGCAGCATCTTATTGTGAGACACTGAACAATCTGCGCCGTGCAATCCCAAACCAAAGGCGTGGCAAGTTGAGTAAGGGTATTGTTTTGCTGCATGACAATGCCCGTCCACATGTGGCTAATCGGACCAAAGATCTCATCAAATCTTTTAAATGGGAAACTCTAGATCATCCTCCATACAGCTCTGATCTGGCGCCCAGTGACTACCATTTATTCCTGCACTTGAAGAAACACCTGGGCGGTCAGCGTCTTCAAAACGATAACGAAGTCAAAACAGTTGTGATACAGTGGTTAACCAGTCAGGCGGCAGAATTTTATGAGGAGGGTATTGAAAAACTGGTGCCACGTTATGACAAGTGCCTCAATATTCACGGAAATTATGTAGAAAAGTAGATTAAGGTACAGGCTTTCATGTAAAAATAAAATTATTGCGATATCTTTACACGTTTTTTTAAGTCCAAAACGGTACTTACTTAAAAAACATGCCTCGTATATGTAGATTGTACAGGGTGGCGCCTCTCATCCGCCGCGGAGGCTCCAAGGAGAACGACAGTTTGTATTGAAAAGTAATTTTGTGAGCATATGTAGGGAAAATCAGGGGTACAGGGTGTCCTCAAAAAAGTTACATATCAAAGTTGTTACTTTTGTAATAGAACACCCTATATATTAATTGATTTTCGGATTCTGGGATAAAAATAAAGGTGAGTTTTATAAGAGAGGTATATGACTAAAATGTAAGGTTTTTGCCATATTTAACATTTCCTAGAAACAAAAAACAATTTTTAACAATTTTAAATTGGAATTTACCCGGTATAGTCTAATATGTAGTTAAATTAACTATTGTACTTTAAATCAAATTAAAACTTGATCCAAAAAGTTGTACAGGGTGAGACAAATTTAATATTGAGCGTTGGTCACCTTCAAAAGTATTTTATTCTTTTATTTTAAATGGTAATGGTAAAACACCCAGTATATTATTCCGATATTCAATGGAGAATTCTGTCTCTTCTGTCTAAATTCCCCATTGAACACCGGAAAAATATACTGGGTGTCCCATTTAAAATAGAGCAGTAACTTGCTTTTAAAAGTGACTAATATTCCATATTAATTTTGTCTCACCCTGTATAACTTTTCGGGTCAAATTTCAATTTAGTTTAACATACAATGGTTACTGTAATTAAATATCAGGTTATACAAGGTCAACTAAAATTTAGGTAGCTGTTATCGAAATTTAAAATTTACTCTTCATTTTCACCAAATGTGAAATATGCCAAAATACTTATGCCGTATAAAATAGCATTGTTCCTAAGCCTTCCAAATCCACAACAATACACCGGACATTGTTACCGTAGATCGTCTGCGTCGTTGCTTGCAGATTCAGGAGTGGATTTATTAACTGTTAAAAGACATGGTGGTTGGCGCTCTAACACAGTGGCAGAGAGCTATATAGAAAATTCCAAAGAAAATAAGAATAACTGTCATGTAATATTTTGGATAACATTTCTGGCAATGATGGGTCTTCAACAAGTTCAAGCACTCAGGAAATAAATTTACTTTCTAAAAATTCGACTCACCTGTCATCGTCTGGAATTAATTTAACCAATTGTACTGATATTATAATTAATGTTTACAATAAATAAACGTATTTAGGTACCTTTTTTGCTTGTTTCTTATTTTAAAATTTGCGTGTTATTATGAATTCATAATAGCACTAGTGCCAACCATAAAATAATAAATACAAGAAGAAGTGTCAAGTCAATGTTAAATTATGGAAACAGCGTGGCTGCCTGGGTAACTAATTTTCAAATATGGCGGCTGGGACAATTGACATGACATAGACATGACAATTTCAATTTTATGAAATTTATTTCCCTTTCCGGTTTTTAATGGCGGGCTGTTCAGTAGGTTTAAATGAGGGTTAATATACTTTTTACTCTTTCTAGTAGTAAATAATACAACAAAATTACTCAAAAATATTTATTTGGAATTTAGAACAATGTAAATATGCAAATCAACACAATTAAAGAGCTATAATCCAATAAACTACTGTATCAATATCAAATATTTAAATAATATCAGAGATGCTGTGTTAAAGCGAATTAGTAAAGTAACAGTGCATTGACTTACAGAAACTTGAAGATAAATAAATGTTTTCACAGCTTCACGGACATAAAACTAAATAACTGGAAGCAGGAAAAAGGCAACCGGAACCCACACAAAACCTGGAATCAAAAAAAATATGTAAAAAATATAAATATAGGTACATAAGACTTTTGTGAATTAAATCAAACAGGACTTGAATGTAAATAAAATGAATAAAAAATATAATACATATACATCTAATACCTCATTTGTATTTTAAAAATAATCTACATACATAGATTTATAGCATTATTGCTATGAAAATACATAATAGGTACCTATGTGATATGTAATTACGCATTTCTGTTCATCTTGTAGAAAATTAATGTAGGCTAATAATAGTTCAATAATCATAATTTACCTTGTATAACTTGCTTTCAATTTCTCAAAATCACCGATCAGTCTTTAAAGTAGAGATACGGAAAAATCCTTTGCAAAGAATATCCCAAGATCCTTGGGTTTAAAGACCTTCTTTCTTGGGCTAAAAAAATATAAAAACAGTTAATATATTACCTATTTTTACATATAATATGGCCCATACCTACTACACGCAGAAACGTCGATTTCATCATTTTCTTCATGTAATTAATATCATATATACTTTATTAAGGAACAAGTAAGGAACTTTATATCAAAAAACATCTTTGTACTTATAAATTTCAGTCGAAATATCAGAAACAAACTTCCAATCAAATCTAAACGGCAAAAATTAAAATGGCGCCCGACCTTGCCAGAGGCCTCGGGAGCTGACGCTGACACACAGACAAAAGACAAAAGAACAGGACGCCGACGTGCATAAAAATGTTCCGTAGCAGAAATTGACAGAAATCATATAGAAATATTCAGATTTTTGTCTAGGACTGTCTAGAAGCCCATGCTTTCTGCCTGGGTAGAACCGCGCCACAACTGTTTCCAATTTTCCGGTTTACTGTCACCCCCCTGGTGCCAACCAAGCCATAATGACATCCAAATGACAATGTTAAATGTGTCATAATGACATTGTCGTAGATTAAAACTTGAAGAATGCTTAAATGCAAAAACTGGGCATCATTTTTAACTCATTTTCTTTTCTTTTTAGTACAGTATAAATTACTGAATAAGTTTTGCTCCTTTTTAGTCTTGGGAAGATGTTACCGATACATCTTTGTGCTACCTCTTAAGAACTGCCTTAGCTAAAACAGATAAAGACAAGTTAAGGGTGGCTCATACTAGTTTTGAAGAAGTGAAAGATATGAGTAAATTCGAGAAACATTTGAGCCAAGTTTTCGAGAGGATACAGAAGAAGCAAAGCTTGAAAGAAGAAGACGAAACAGAAGATGGTAATACATTATAATAATTTCTCAAAAATTTATTCTTTTGATGAAACGACAATTTCTTTAACTTTAATTAATCTCAATTAGATATTTATAGATTATTTCCTTCACAATACCACTAAACAATATTTTTTTTTCTTTAGTGGTGTAATTCATATTTACAAATTATTTTTGGCAAGTAAAAAGTCAATATGACATTAAAAATGATTTTTTAAACTTCTTTTTGGCAACAACAACTTCAATTTGACATTAAAAAATTCAATTTAGCTAGTAGCATGCTTGTTATTCAGATTTTTCTGTAAACATATTTTTCTGTAAAATAAAATAAAGAACACTTTTATATAATTTTTTTTAATCAAAATATTTTCGGAAACAAAAATAAATTAATTATTAATACATAAACAGCTATTAAGCAACTAATAGTTATTTTTTATACAAGACGATAAAATGGTATTTTATCGTCGATCGGGAGACGATAAGGCAATTTTATCGTCGTGTATAAAACAATATTTTTTTCTATAGCGAGTTACGTTTTAAAAAATATTCAGAAATTATTATTTCAAGGAATTTATTCCGCGTAGAAAAAATATTGTGCTGGGCTGGCCTTGGTTTCTATGCAATTTGACAAATAAATAAAGCTGTCTCTTTAGTTGTCAGTTTTGAGTCAATATTTTTTAATTCTCTTTCGTGTCGATTGCTGATTGAATTGGAGCCAGAAATGGCTCAAAACGAAATAAGTAAATTACCAACAGATATTCAAGCTGAGGCGAGAAACGCCATATCCAAACTACTTACATTTAAATCCCGAATAACTTATGAAAAGGAATACAAAAATTTTCAAAAACGGATGCAATTAAAAAACGTGCGAGAAGAAATAAAGTTTTTAACCTATTCTCGCTGTTATAGTATCAATTAATCTACCCTTGCGGTAAAAGTACTATTTTATCTACTATTTTTGATAGATATAAGCCAATTTTAACAGTTGCCATGGAAAAAAAGTTTAATTGATATCAAATATATTTTTTTAGATGTACCAGCTAATGAAAACACGAATCCAGACACTTCTAAAGAAGATTTCCACCTGGATAAACCAATAGGAAGCCAGTTTGGAGTGTCCAGCACCAGGTTATTATCGGCAAGGAAAAGCTTATCTAGAAGACGTCATAAAAATGGCACTGACACTGATGAAGCAGTAACGACTGTAGCTAAAGTTTGATAGGGACATTAACGCTTAAGTACCGGTATAAATTGTTGTTAAAACATTTTATAGAGCTATTAAATATATATATTTATATAAAAGAGTTGTTTTAATTAAATAATTAAGTGTACAATGTGAACGAAAGCGATATGAGAGGGTAGGCGTAAAATAAACACTTTAGTGCTTGTATTTCCTTTCATAATTTCGTTATGAATTTCTTTTCTGTTTCTATAAGTTGCCTTACATTGTTATGGAACACGGTTCCTGAAAAATTCGTTAGTGTCACCAAATTAACAAATGCCATAAGGCTGTGTTTCTTTTTCTTTGTGGAAGATATTGTTTAAGGTCACTGGAATTTTTAATTTCTGTAAAATCTAAAGAAAAATATGAAATAGCCTAAAGAAATTTCAAGTCCTGCTGTAGAAGGCAATCCCATGTATGAATTTTCCTGTTGTAGGGAGGACAGGGTATTTCCCCTAGATCATATATACTCACATGGATAAAGCTTGATTTTCATGCATACGATGGCCCGACGGTGCTCTCATTGGTCATAGCGTTTTCGCGCCACTTTTCATCCGTAAATATTTTACTTTAGCCCGTCAACGGACCCGTTCATACGATAACGGACGTTTTGACACTTTTTTGACAAACTTAATCTAACCTTAATAAAAAAAATAAGTAAAATAGCAAAATCGTAATGGAAATGAAAATGTGAAATGACACCAACGGATATCCGATAAACGGAGGCATGAAAATGCAATAAATTTAAAAACTGCGTTATTTTCTAACCAATCAAAGTCTTTAAATTCTACCAATAAAATTAATATCGTATCAACGTATCGTCGGACAACGGAAGCATGAAAATCAAGCTTAAATCAACGCCATAAGTTTAGAATTAAAAAATATGTCTCCATCATCACGACATGCCATTTTCAAACCTTCTTTATTGCACTTGTGAAACGCTCAATAGGTTTGTCTTTGTCGAGGACCTTACTTTGCGCATGCGCATTAAAAGTTGTACGTATTTTTAAAATAATCGCAATTTTATATTGTTTAGAAAGTACAAATTATACATTGTTATGGAAACCAACTTTTCATTGTCATCATATTGTCATAATCCTATATCATGTCCAAAGAATATACCTAGCTAGAAAAAGAATGGACTCTGCCATACTGAAAAATGGTCCTACAGAAGTGGCGCCATCTATTGAGCAGGGTTTGTTTTAAACGGATCGAAGCGCGGGCTTTTTAAATGAGCGTATTTATTGAATTTTACTCTAAAATAATTAAATTTGATTATTAAATCTTATTTTTTACACAAATTCAACAATACAATAACAAGTATCGTTGTGATGTGTAAAAAATAAGATTTAAAAGTATAATTTATACAATTATTAAATAAAATTAAGGCCAAACATGTGAAATATTATTTATTATTTAAAGTTTTTATTTATCAGTGAAATATTTAAACATCGTTTATTATAATAAAACAAGACCAACGTAATACGCCCAAAGTTTTGTAAATGGAGTAAATATAAATAGGTACTTAAATGATGGCAAAAATAAAAGACTTACATTATATTTTTAGGGCCACAAACAAAAGGAATTGTCTAATTAAAACACATATAACAAATTATAGTTTGAAAAACGTTTTGATAATCATTTATTTGATGACAATATTTTTTGAGAATTTGACAATAATATGACAATGGCGTTGGAAACTATGGAAACTACAAAAAAATTCTGATTTAACGCCATCTGGCAATAACTAGTAGCAACTTCTTAACCTAAAAATTAATTGCACTACCACCTAGTGACTAAGGCTGGAACTATTTTATTTGAGATTTCCGTGGAAACCTTTGAATAAGAAGACTAAGGAAGGAGCATAATGCTATCCATGTATTCATGCATGGTGGGCGGAAAAGCCACCATAAAAGCTCTCTAGGGTGGGGATCCTTGACAGTTCTGTTTGACGATTCATTTGACACATTTGAATTTGATTTGAAATTTTGTGGATTTGTCAGTCTTTACGGAGCTTATTTTATGTCATTTATTATTTATTCTACTACTGATAGTTGTATAAAGGTAGTAAATCTAGATGGAAATTGTGGCAGAACTTAAATTAACAGTGACGCGATTTATCGAAAAAGACTCTAAAATAGTTGGTTGTGTAGCGTGCGGTAGATCTCGGCAAAAATTGAGTGAAATAATGGAACAAATTTTCTCTAGTAAGTGACTATATAATATACATACGTGTAGTAAACCGATCATTTATGAAATTCACTTAAATTAACTAAATTATATATTTTTTCTTTGCATTTTAGCTTTTATTTATTACTTGTCAAAGATTAGATGTCAAAGAATTTAGATACGTTAATTTGACTTACCTGCTTCAGTAGCGTATCGGATGTTTGTGTTAATAAATACTTATTATAACTTATCTATTTTTATTAGAATTATATATTTTTATAACAATTTTAATAACTACCAACATTTATTCACAACGTAAAATAAAACAACAAATTATTGAGTCTACCCCACGTCTGCCCATTCTACATCATAGTTTTACATTTTTTAAATAAAATTAGAACGACACTGATAAACCGGAATTTAAGTCGGCCATATTTGAGGCCCATCGCGGTGTACCTAAGTTTTTTGATATGCTCCTTCCTTAGTCTTCTTATTCAAAGGTGGAAACGGTGGAACCGCTTTTGCTATTTCACTTTCCCGCCCCTGGTCATGTCATAATCTTATTTCCATTGTGTAACGACGCTTGTTTTTTGCGTTTTTTATTTTAAAAAGTTGTATTAATTACTCTTTTATCGACCGCTTTTATATAGCCAAGGATGCAAGTGTTCAGTGAGAAATTAATTTTAAGTTTGTGCAATTATATTTCTATTTTTTTTCGTTGGACTTTCTAAATACTCGTAAAAATGACTAGAAAATGTTTGGTGTGCATAAGTTCTAATAGAAGAGTCCCCGAATTATCTTTTCATAGGCAGGTAAAGTATTTAGTTGTTCTTTTATTTATATTAAACCACATGCATACTTTCTGGTTAAATTTCTTAAGAATATTGATATTCGTACGGAGCGGCTAAATGTATTTTTTATATAATTTAATTTTTGAGACAGTCAACATTCAATTTATTGTTCAAATATATGCATTTCACAAATTAATGGTAATTTGGTCCTCGACAAGGATAGATAGAGTCGAAGCACCGAAAATAAATGGAAGTCGTTGATATGTTTGCGACAGTTTCCATAGTGATTTACTTATCTACGTAAGTATATAATATGATCTAGGTTTTTAAGATATTCCACGATATAGGAAACAGATTCTGAAAGCGTCTTATTTCTACTGCCAGTGTGCTAAAAACCCACTTTGCACTCATCCGAGAAACACGTAAATAAGGAGAGAGAGAGAAAAAAAAACGAAGCGTCGTACTGAGCGGCGACGGCGAAATTATCGGTCTGGTGCTCGAATTATTTATGCAATTTTTATACGGCGTCGTTTGGGAAGTAGGTCGCCTAGATCAGACGGTAAAATCGAAGTTTACTGGCAAAAGTATGCGATTTTGATGGTTACAGAGTCATTTTTAGTCGATTTGATGGTTATTCGGTCGGATATCTATAGTTTTCGGGTAGTTTTTAGAGTTTTTTTTAACTTACACATAATACAAATACATATAGTTATTTTTTATACAAGACGATAAAATGGTATTTTATCGTAGACCGAAAAAATTAATTTACGAGACGATAATGCAATTTTATCGTCGTGTATAAAACAATATTTCTTTCCATAGCGTTTTAAAGTTTAGTTTTAAAAAATATTCAGAAATTATTATTTCAAGGAATTTATTACGAGTAGAAAAAATATTGTGCTGGGTTGGCGTTGGTTTCTATTAGGGGATTCAATCCCGGACAATTTTATGTTTTCGGGATCCCGGGATTCTTAACCCCGAATCTCGGGATCCCGGGATTTAATCCCGGGACTCCAGTAATAATGTTACCAATGTTACTTTCAAAGAACATTTTATTATAGTTACTGTTAATTAGATAAAACAAAAACAGTCTTTGGAACACAAAAATAAGTAAATATTCTTCTTAAACAACATTAAACAAAAATTAAAAATCTCAAACAAAACAAAAAAGAAACTGGACTGATAAGATTATTCCATATTTTTTAAAAAATAGCGCAAAAATATAATATTGTCTATTGTGTCATCTCCCATAGCAGAACGAAATTTTGTAACTATCCAGCCTACTGACGAAAAACACCTTTCCGATTCTACACTTGTAGGCGGTATTGTACTTAAAAAATCAAAAGCTAGTTGTAAGCTTTGAATAAGAAGACTAAGGAAGGAGCATAATGCTATCCATGTATTCATGCATGGTGGACGGAAAAGCCACCATAAAAGCTCTCTAGGGTGGGGATCCTTGACAGTTCTGTTTGACGATTCATTTGACACATTTGAATTTGATTTGAAATTTTGTGGATTTGTCAGTCTTTACGGAGCTTATTTTATGTTATTTATTATTTATTCTACTACTGATAGTTGTATAAAGGTAGTAAATCTAGATGGAAATTGTGGCAGAACTTAAATTAACAGTGACACTATCGCGATTTATCGAAAAAGACTCTAAAATAGTTGGTTGTGTAGCGTGCGGTAGATCTCGGCAAAAATTGAGTGAAATAATGGAACAACTTTTCGCTAGTAAGTGACTATATAATATACATACGTGTAGTAAACCGATCATTTATGAAATTCACTTAAATTAACTAAATTATATATTTTTCTTGCATTTTTAGCTTTTATTTATTACTTGTCAAAGATTAGATTTCAAAGAATTTAGATACGTTAATTTGACTTACCTGCTTCAGTAGCGTATCGGATGTTTGTGTTAATAAATACTTATTATAACTTATCTATTTTTATTAGAATTATATATTTTTATAATAATTTTAATAACTACCAACATTTATTCACAACGTAAAATAAAACAACAAATTATTGAGTCTACCCCACGTCTACCCTACATCATAGTTTTACATTTTTTAAATAAAATTAGAACGACACTGATAAACCGGAATTTAAGTCGCCCATATTTGAGGCCCATCGTGGTGTACCTAAGATTTTTGATATGCTCCTTCCTTAGTCTTCTTATTCAAAGGTTGTAAGTTTGTTCCACGTTGTCCACTCTTCTGGAACGTATCCACTTAATTTTTTATTTGGGCTTCTAAGTTTTCAGTTTTTGTTACTGGTGGCACTGTCATTCGATTTGACATTTTTTTGGTTAAAGCATCATCTAGCCTCTCCGAAAATGACACGTCATCATTTAAGGCCTGGTACCTGTTCTGAATAGTAGCAATTGGCAAATCTTCATCCGATTCCGAAATATCTGAAGAATCTAATATGATTTTACTTGTTATATCTAGTCGTTTTAAGAGGTTTGCTAATTCTTGTTTCAAAAGTTTTTTATTATTCCGGGAATCACCGACGTATCGCTTGTCGGCGGCGCACGGCGGCCGCGCTATAAAGGTGCGTATTCACTATCCGAACGAACGAACGAACATTCGTTGATTCGTTCGGTAGTAGCATGAACGGGACCGAATTTTAGAACCGAACGAAAACATCGGAACGAACAACAAACCTAACCTAATCTAAACAAACAACATCTACCCATTCGTTTTTGAACTCCTTTGATGTACCGACTCGAAACGGATGGTCGAGCAAACGAACGAACGAACGGCATGCGTTCGGATCCCCGTCCAAATATACCAAATTCCATTCGTTCGCTCGTTCGCTCGTTCGTTGTTCGGATAGTCAATACGCACCTTAAGGAATTCAATTAAAAGAGAGTTTTTGCATATACAACCTTAAAAATAGCGTTTTACTATATTATATAAAATCCCGGGATCTGTTATTATTTTCTCGAAATCCCGGGATTGAATCCTCTAGTTTCTATGTAATTTGACAAATAAATAAAGCTGTCTCTTTAGTTGTCAGTTTTGAGTCAATATTTTTTAATTTTCTTTCGTGTCGATTGCTGATTGAATTGGAGCCAGAACTGGCTCAAAACGAAATAAGTAAATTACCAACAGATAATCAGGCTGAGGCGCCAAACGCCATATCCAAACTACTTCCATTTAAATCCCGAATAACTTATGAAAAGGAATAGAAAAATTTTCAAAAATGGAAACAATTAAAAAACGTGCGAGAAGAAATAAAGTTTTTAACCTATCCTCGCTGTTAAAGTATCAGTTAATCTACCATTGCGGTTAAAGTATTATTTTATCTACTATTTTTGATAGATACAAGGCAATTTTAACAGTTGCTACATGTTCCTATGGAAAAAAAGTCTAGTACAACATATTTCAATATCCTATATCATATATCCCGTGTTCCGATGCAGTAAATGGTAGAGGGATGAGTCTCTATGTTGCTAGACTTTTCAAAAAAGATAGAATCGGAGATTATAACCTAAGGATCAGAAGAGCACCACAATAGATGTAAAAAAAATTGCAGTACAACAGATCGATAGTCGCCTCAAAAATCTAACTTAATTCAAGCTGTCTATTTTTTCATGATACAAGAGCACAAACAAGCCATCCTTCCATGGCATACAGTTTATATATTTTATAGCATGATATTTATTTATACTTAAACTGAAAGATAAATGTCTATTAGCAAAGGTCCTTCATAACGTTTTTCTTCCTCTTTAGATTTCTTCATGTTTCCGTTTGTCGTCTAATAATACCATCTATCTTGGGCAATATTTTACAGGCGGTACTGCTTCCTGCTCGCTGTACGGAGTACTTTCGCTTTCACTAACACTTAACGCTATACGAGAGTCTACAGAAAAGTATGTCAATATAAAGTCTCATTATCTTTGTTCATATTATCTTTACATTTATTAATTTTAACGGTCTCATATGTATCTAATTGCCTGTAATTTGAGACTTGTTTTATCATCATCGCCATTTTCAGCTTGTTCAACCATTTCCAATTATGGTACGGTCTCTCTTGGTTATTCCATGAATATGATTGAGTTTCTTCCACAAGTACTCCATGATAACTTAATTTTTTTCTTCATTTCTGGTAGTAGAAATCCCGAGCTGTGTATTTGTGGTCCCAAATATATATATTCTTCTACTATTTCCAGTGTTGTGTAATTTATTAGAATGCTTTTTCTTTCCACTAGTTCGTTGTACATTACTTTAGTTTTTGTTAAATTCATTTTGAGATCCACATTTTGAGAGTATAATTAATTTTAAATTATTAACATCTACACAATGATCTTTATCAACAATATGTTGAGCAACGCGAAGCTTTGTCTGATCTACCATATCTTATCTGAGCCATATATTCTTTAAATCTAGTTATAATAAATCTTCTAGTTTGCCAAACATATTTCTGATTACAATCTCGACATGAACTTTTATAAACAACCGAAATTTCAAGTGGAGATGTTTTATTCTTAGGCCTATGTAAATGACTCGGTAAAAAAGGTATTAGTTTAGTTTTAATCATCTGCTGATGCTGCTAACACGGTTAGTGAAACGCGCATCCAGTGCAAAAATAAAGTGTTTTGGTGTATTGTGGTGAATTAGTGTTTTGTTATGGAACCAAACCGCGGAGATAAGAGTTAACAAAAATTTATCCACAGACACCTTCAATGTGTGTAAAGGTGTCCGCCAGGGCTGTACACTGTCACCAACACTTTTTAATATATACGTCGAAAAGATATTTCAAATAGTCCTGGAAGGAGAAAGTGAAGGAATTAAGATTAGCGGAGTTCCAATTAACAATATAAGATAATTTGCAGATGATACGGCAATCCTAACACCAACTTTAGAGGATCTCCAGCAAATAATAAATAAGATAATGGGAAATCGTTTCGGTCTTAAAATCAACGCTACCAAGACCAAACTTATGGTAATAGGACGCCAGCCTATAATCAACACCGCGTTGGCGGTGGATGGAAATATTATAGAGCGAGTACCACGATTTAAATATCTAGGTATCAATGAATCAATGGACGATGGGACTGCGATGAGGAAGTTAAACTTAGAACGAATTATGCAAAACCAACATTTTTTAAACGTAAAAACTTCCTATTAGCAAGCAGTCTCCCGCTAGCACTTAGACTATGGGTAGTAAAATGCTACATATACTTACTATACGGCGCAGAAACGTTAAGTCTCTGGCTAGAACCCTGAACCACATCGAGGCTTTCGAGATGTGGATCTCCGGAAGACTCTTACGTGTACCATGGACCGCATATGCCACCAACGAAGAAGTTTTAAGGACTGCAGGTTATGAACGAGAAATGCTTAATATAGTTAAAGAAAGAAAAGTTTCATATCTTGGGCATATCCTTAGAGGAGACCAATATTACATTCCTAAGCTGATTCTACAAGGAAAAATAGAGGGACGGCGAGGCCCAGGAAGAAAACAACATTCCTGGCTAAGAAACATACGGGATTGGTGTAACATCAGCGACGCAGCTACTAAGAAGAAGTGTTTTATTTTGCTGTTGTAAAACCAAAGGTTCGAACCCCAACTGTAATTTAAAGATAGGTAAATAAAATTACTCTTCTTACTCTGCGCTGTAAAGATCTTTTCGTATAACCCTGGTAAAAGTAGAAGAACGATACCTAAAGACTTCTCGATGCAATTTTACCATTTCTTCAGCTTGCTGCCTCGGGCTGTCTTTTCTTTTGCTGTAATATGTTTACGGCAGTTGACGTTGGCCTTCCTTGACCAACACGCGGTTTATTATGGTCTAGTTCGACCATAAGAACATATTATTTTAAAGAGAGAAAAAAACAGTATAAAGTTATATAGAATTATGTAATTTTTTAGTAACTAGGTATTGTTTAAATATTTGTGATTTTTTTAAATTTAAAGTGATGTTATAAACTTCGGTGATGGTTGAAGAAAGTGAGAAAACTACCATTAACAATAACAACAATAATATAAGTATAATAAATAAGGATTACAAGATGACTGCAATGTCAACTAGTCAGAACATCTTGATCAGGCTGTCTATTATATTGGGGATGTCAGCAGCAGTGGTGACTATATTGTATCTGACTCCAATGCCTGGTAAGTTTTGATTTATAGTGTTTTAGTCATTATTTACAAGGTCTTGGGGAATGATTAGAAGAGAATAAAAATTCTTTGGAGAAATTTTTGAAAATTCACGATCTGTACAGGGTGGGTCAAATTCGACGCTTTTAAATGGAAACAACCTTTTCTATAGGAGATAGACAAAAACTAATATCGGTGTCTGGAGCTCAATTTTTGTCAAAAACATGATGGTGAAAACCGCATATCGATATCTGTTACCGTTTCGGAGTTACGGGGTGTTTTTCAAAAATATGCATTTTTAACAAATCGCTGTAACTTTTTTGCTATGGAAAATTTTGTATTTTTATGCAAACATTTCCAAAGCACCATTTTACGTAGAATTTAATGGTTTAAGTATAATTTTTTTTAGTTATCAACAGAAAAATTGATTTTTTATTTGGGACACCCTGTATATTTTTAATTAACTGAAAAGAATTTAAAATTACCTTTCCAAAAATATAGCACACTTGATATTTTGTTATAATCCCCTTCGAAATACAGAATTTTTAAAAGTTCGCCACTTTTAACTAGTAGGCTTTGGACCCCTTATTGATGATATGGCCTTAATGGAACTCGAAAACATATTTTTCCAGCAAGACGACGCACCGCCTCTGAACGCTGAAATTATAAGAAAATTTTTGCAGCCAATTTCAAGAATAATTGAATAGCTAACCATGATCCCAGCCGTTGGCCGTCGAGGCCGCCTGACTTAGTGCCCATGGATCTAATCCTATGGATATATTTGCAGAATAATAAAGGTTCCTTATTCCGTATAATCTAGACAAGAATTAGAAATACTAAACAGTTATGAGAGGGTATCTTTCACCCCCACTGAGTTAATGAATTCCGCGAGAAATTTTCAAAAACTGCCCCGTTTGTCCATAACAGAAGACGGTTGATATGTCGAACACCTGAAACAAAATCTCATGTCTTGGTTTGCTATTTATTTTTATTGTTATTAGATATCGTTTAAATGTGTTGATGTTGGTTAAATATATTTTAAATTGTTATAAAATTCTGTATCTCTCATAACAAATATTATTTTCGTTTTAATTGATGCTCACAGCTTGAATTTTTTGCATTATAGCCGGTGCCGTTCAAAGCCTACTCATTTAAAACGGGCAAACTTTTATATACTCTATATCTCGAAGAGGAATTGGACAAAACATCAAGTGTGTTATATTTTTAGAAAGGTAATTTTAAATTCTTTTCAATAAACTAAAAATATACAGGGTGTCCCATATAAAAAATCAAATTTTCCGTTGATAATTCTTAAAATATTAATTTAAAAAAAGAATATACTTAAACCATTAAATTCTACGTAAAAAGGTACTTTGGAAATGTTTTCATAAAAATACAAAATTTCCCATAGCAAAAAAGTTACAGCGATTTATTAAAAATGCATATTTTTGAAAAACACCCCGTAACTCCGAAAGGGTAACAGATATCGATATGCGGTTTTCACCATGTTTTTGACAAAAATTGAGCTCCAGACACCGATATTAGTTTTTGTCTATCTCCTATAGAAAAGGGTGTTTCCATTTAAAAGCGTCGAATTTGACCCACCCTGTACAGAGTATTGCAATGTAAAAAATGGTTATGACATTTTATGACTTTTAGCGTCTGCTGAATATTGTTATTACGTATTACCTGTTTTCTATGTTGACGTTGTTTTTCTCAATCGTATCGTATTACAAGGAAAAACTGTTTGGTTTTGAAATTATTTTAATAAATCATCTCACAGTTCTTTAGTTCAACAAGTGTTTAAATAAAATTTTGATTTGCAAAAATCTAAAGCTATTTTGATATACAGGTTGAGTCTTAAATAAGTGCAAATATTTTCAGGGATAGTATATTTCCACCAGTCTATGAGGTTTTTTCGCGAAAAATAATTTTTGAAAATTTACATTTTTTTAAACATTTTTTGAATTTTGTTTTAAATTTACAAGAAAGAAACCCCAGGAAAGATCCAGTGGTTCTCAAAATTTAGGCGAAAATTATCAAATTTTTAAATTTTCAAAGTAAAATATCTCAGTTATTTTGGACTTATTTGAAAAACGGTAAAGAGAAAATATGTCTCTTTTATCGAGATCTACCAACCCTGAAAATATCTATTTTCACTTATTTAAGACTCACCCTGTAGAGCTCATTTCATTGATGGACTGAACCACAAAATTATTAAAAAAAAACGAGAATAAAGTTATATTTAATGAAATTTTATCAATTAGGAAATAAACCTTAAAAATTATATCTCTTCTTTAAATTTGATATAGTTTAAACGAAATTTACACTGTATCACTTTTGACGTTATAAAGTAAAAAAAAAACAGTTTTAAAAAATTAAAAAAAAACCAAACCAAACCAAACTTTAAGTCCCAAAGAGAATAATAATGGTTTAAGTTTTACTGCAAAATTTTATAGCAATTTGCTTATAACTGTATATTAAACATACTTTCGTTGCAAGTGATAAATTTGAATAATAAATAAACATTATTGGATATAAATGTCATAGATTTATTTGTTTAATTTTACGACACATAAGTGAATTTTTCCCGAAACTTTCTATTCTTCTTTTACCGAGCACTATGGTGCTTTACAATTCAAAGGTATCGACCAGTGAAGAAATGCGAAAATATTTATTATACGTGTAGCAAGTACCGTTTCTCTTTGGCTGGCACTACTTTCACCTCTTTGGGAAACTACCATAAGTGTAAATGCAATATTTAATAATTTTGTTATAGAAAATAAAGGTGTACCATGTCATTATACATAATTTTTTTTCTCTATATTGTGGAAGGTACATCCTTTCTTGATAGTTTGTTTTCTGGTTCATCTCAATAGCTTTATTATTGTTTGATATATTTATTTTTGAAGAAGACACTAAAATTTTTTTGTCATTTTTACATTAAAACCGTGCTTTTGCTTTAGATTCTAGTCAATCTTTTTCTTACAGTCCAATCGCCCCTCCTTACATGTACTTACTTACACTTCCATTCTACAGGTGCAATCTATACTAATATATAAAATCCTTAAGTTACTGACTCACTGATTAATCACGATCCTGCTCAAACCACTCAACGTAAGAAGCTCAATTTTGGCATACAGGTTGATTCTAGGGTGTAGAGATTCGATAAGAAGGGATTTTTCGAAATTCCAGTTCTAAGGGGGTGAAACCACCCCTGAAATATTACAATATTTTTTTATTTAAGAAACTGTCAAGTGTCCAGAAAAACGCTTAAACACGTATATTTTATTTTGTTTTTTACATATTTTAAGATTTTTCAAAAATGTATACAGGGTGTTTCGAAAAATCTGGTCATTGATTAATCACGATCCTGCTTAAAGCGCTTGACGTAAAAAGCTGATTTTTGGAAAACGGATTGACTTTAGGGTGTAGAGGTTCGATAAGAAGGGATTTTTCGAAACTCGAATTCTAAGGGGGTGAAACCACCCCTCAAATATTAGAATATTTTTTATTTAAAAACCGGCGAGTTTTTCCGAAAAACTCTTAAACGCGTATATTTTATTTTGTGCTTTTACATATTTTAAGATTCTTTAAAAATTTATACAGGGTGTTTCATAAAATATGACCATTAAGTAATCACGATTCTGCTTAAACTGTTTGACGTTTAAAGCTGATTTTTGACAAACGGGTTGACTGTGGGGTGTAGGGTTCGATAAGGAGAGGTTTCTAGAATCTCAAATTCCAAGAGGGTAAAAACGCCCCTCAAATATTACAATATTTGTTATTTAAAAAACGGTTAGTCTTTCGGGAAAACGCTTGGACACGCATAATTTTTTTTACATATTTTGAAATTTTTAAGAAAATCATACAGGGTGTTCCAAAAAGTTGGGTAATTGATTAACCATGATTCTGCTTAAACTGCTTGACGTAAAAAACTTATTTTTGGCAAGCAGATTTTTCGAAAGTCAAATTCCAACGAGATGAAACTACCCCTCAAATATTACCAAGTTATGTAATGATATCGCCATATTGTTTTTTCTCATGCTGACATAAATGTGAGAAAATTTTATCCAGTTTGTGTGTCAATGGAAATTCTTGCTTTGCTTTATCATCACCATTACAAATGATTAATTCAACGCGAACAAAATCGCGGGTACACGCTAGTTCATTATAAATTTGAAAAGCTGGCAAACGGAGGTTTCTTAGCGATAAACTCTCAATAAGTCAATCATTTAGATTCATAGGTCTCATGGGAAGGTTTCTGGACGTCTAGATCATATGGACTTGTCTCGAGGGAGGTACTGCACTGTACTTGGTGCACACACACATCTGCTAGCGACATAATTTTGATCTCTATCATCTTCAATTTAAGCAACTATAGCCGGATACAACTTCTGGTCTTAAAACTATCTCTACTAGAGTAACTGCTCAACAGACAACAGACAAAAATAATATGATTTTTCAATTACAGTGATATTACATAAATCATAAACACTATTTTATAGATCTGTTGACTGGGACCAAAAGCAAAGGCATGATTTTAATGTAAAAATTACGAAAAAATTTTAGTGTCTTCTTCAAAAGCGAATATCTCCAAAGAAAATAAAGCTATTGAGATGAACCAAAAAATAAACTATGGAGAAAGGACGCATCTAAATGATAAAATACTTTTTAAATTCCTTGCCTTTTTAACATATTCCACAGGGTGTTCCAAACTTTCACCAAAATAACAACATTTTGTTTTCCCTCGTATAATTGACAGATGATAATTTCCATTTTTAATTTGGAAAGAGATGCTTAAAAGCCCAATAATTTAGCTACAAATTGCTTAAAAGATCATCAAAATCGGTCAACTAAAACACAAAATATAAAACTTTAAAATGCATCAAAATTTTAAGGTGCTCGTTAAAATTATTGTATTGTTGTTTGAAATAATTATTAATTATTAAATAAAATATGATAGTAATAACTGATCAGAAGAAAAAGTGATGGACAAATTTAAGGCAATTAACAATCAGTCAGGTTCAAAAAAGCAGTATAGGTGTTACTTAACAAAAAATATAAATATGGTGAAAGTCTTTGCGTTAATAAGAGCTCGGCTTAAAAATAGCTTGAGGTAGGTACTACAGAGAGTGTTAAACAATAATTAAATATATTTTGAATAACGCTTTTTTATACCAATGTGCACAAATAAATTACGTAAAAAATAAATATATTGTCTAAATTCAGCTTATGAACTACATCCATGACAATGTCAAATCTTGAATGAAGGATTATATGTCAGTAAGGAAGACTCTATGGGAAGGCTGCACTTAAATCAAACTAGGGAAATATAAATAAACAAAAGGTTAACATTTCCCTGTATATCTTGGGCTAAAAGAAACCAATCCACTTTATGTCTATGTCTCTTTCTATTACAGATCAAAATTTCAAGAGCTGTGATAGACCATGCCATGAACTCGACTGGCCAATGATATGCCGAGTTAAACTTAACATAGAAATGTACCATACAGACAACCAGTAAGTATAGAACGTTTAGCTATCGTTCAACATCACGTCATATACAGGGTTGTTCACCACATACGACACGGAGTATTGTAGCTAAATGGTTAGATTTTTACAAATTGTAATTTTTGGGTTCGTTGAAAGACTATTAGAGCTACAATTTAAAATTATTTTTACAAGATACAGAGTGTCCCAAATAAATAAAAAATATCGAAGTTGTATTTTTTTAAATGGAACACCCTGTATATTATTACATTTTTAGTTTCTACGATTAAAATAAAGGTAAATTTGATTAAGGTTTATTACACTTAAACCTTACCGTTTTTGAAATATTTTCAATTTTGTGAAATTGCAGTAAAAATTTTAAGGCTTCATTTCTCCAAGGGTCTCAAGGTTTTTAATACTAAATATTTACTGAAGTCTATTTAGTGATCAGATATTTTGTTGCAATAATAAAAATAATACTACCTCATACAGAGTGTCTAAAAATTTATTTTAAATTATTTCTAGCTATGAACGGCAATAACTTGTTTAATTTAAATTGAACGCGTGTATATTTTAGGAGAATCAGATGCACAATGATATATTATATCACTTTTTATCTATCCCTTCAAGTTTTCGTAGAAAATTCATTTTCTTATAATTTAGACCTCATTTATTAATAATATTGACATTTTAGATTGTTTTTAAAGCAACAAATCTACAAAATGTACAGGCTAGTAATATTATCGTTTTTAGCAAAATCATAATATTACTAGCCCATTTGTATGCACAAAGAAAATGATATAAATCTTTATAAAAGAGTATACCAAAATTAAATATACCACCATTATTTCCGCCCAAATACTAATTAATTACATACTTAATTATGTTCGTTAATAAATTATTCTAAATAAATGTGGATTTTAATCAGAAGTCAATATAATAATAAGTTATGAATATGAATGTCTCTGTTGTTATAAATAAACATTTGTCAAAAAATGAAATATCATTTTTAAGGTGTTAGTTTTTACCCCACTGTCTAATACACATACAAAATTCAGTTTTTTAGTATTTGGAGCAATTATTATTAATTGGTCCTCTTTAACAAATATTTAAACAGTTTTTTTTAATAAAATAAACAGACTATATCGACAATATTAATACCTGTACTCTTTAAAAATTTGGTACATCTTTAAAAATAATCTAAAATGTCAGTATTCCAAGGGTATATTGATAAATGAGTTCTAAATTACAAGAAAACGCATTTTCTACGGAAACTTGAAGAGATAGGTAAAAAATGGCATAATACAATTTGATAGACAATTAAATTGTGCATCTGATTCTCATAAACTATACAGGGTGTTCCATTTAAATTAAATAAGTTATTGCCGTTTAAAGCTAGTAATTATTTAAAATAAAATTTTAGACATTCTGTATAAGGTAGTATAATTTTTTGAACGATGACTGAACAGTCTTTACATCCATTTACACATAACTCTTTTATTTATTCTAACATTCTTTTTTATTTTTTTATTAAAGTATCTGTCAAGGATGTAGGAAAAACGTCAGTGGCACACACTCACAGTGCAGTAACATCTTCTGTCAACTGAACGAAGAAAGCAGTCCAAGAAGCATTATCACAGCCAATAGGAGGATTCCAGGTCCTCCAATACAAGTATGTCAAAATGACATTTTGATTGTGGACGTCATCAATAAAATTCCTGGAAAAAGTGTGACGTTGCATTGGAGGGGTCAACCCAATCATGAGGCACCGTTTATGGATGGAGTTCCTATGGTAATTATCATGATACAAATAAGATATGGTATTCCCGTTGCCCTGCGAATCGTTTTCTGGATACGCGTTGAGCATAATTATATTATAGTAAAATATGGATAAAACAATGAAAAATGTCTATGTTACGTGAATTTCATAACCTATTTTTGAGTTATGTCGACCTATTTTTCTATGGATATGTTATTATCCTTATTATACGACGGAATTGTTGAATATACCTCTCAGCATTTTCGATGTTTTAAACAATATTTATAGCTGTCAAGTCGTAAATTATCAATTACTTATTGACGAATTTATAGAAGAAGAAGTAGTTTTCACTAAAGAGCAAGAGAACGCACAAAATCACAATTTTTTCTATTTTTACTGACAGTTCAACAAGTAAAACGATCTTTTAAGGTAGCCGTTTTCGAACGCTTAGCGCAATCAGTAAAGACGCTAAACGCGTCAAATGAGAATACCCAAATCGCTAGTTAAGTTGGCGCTAACCGAAAATTAACGTCATATACGCTGAGCGTCTAAAAGCGCTTAGCGCTAGACGTTAGTGAATATGGCTATAGTCTGGGTAGATTATTTAAACAAAATTATGGTTTTAGGTAACGCAATGTCCGATCCCTAGTCACACAGTGTTCCAGTACAAATTCAGAGCATCCTATGCTGGTACACACTTTTATCATGCTTTTACGGATGCTGATAGATCAAATGGATTGTTTGGAGCTTTGATTGTACGAAAAGCTGAAAGGGTAGAGCCTCACAAGAAACTGTATGATGTTGATTTGAAGGAGCATGTTGTCATGATTTCAGAATGGTCAGGTAAGGTTAATATATTTTAAAAATTGTTGTAACCTACAATATATAGGTACCCGGATTGTTTTTACAAGAGGAAAACCTTTTTTATTATTGACATTTAGAAAAAAATGCATTTGTCATGAACAATGTTGCTTTCTCTAAAATGGTTAATCCCGTTTATAGTTTTCCAAATTTTCATACCGTTTTAGAGAAAATTAAAAAGAACATGAAAATATGGTTGAATTTGTCCTAAAAATAAAAAAAAATAACTATATTTTCGACTTAACACTAATTAAGACTTTAACACCCTGTAGCTACAAAACAAAGCACAATCGGACCTATGTTGATATGAAAAATAAGTCTTATTTTTACGTGATGAGTCTCCCCACGAGAGATGGCACATGTTTTTTGAAACACCCTGTATAATACGAGTTAAAATACATTCACTTATTTAGTAGGCTTTTTTGATAAATCAATAATAAAAAAACCCTTGTTTTGAACTGAAAAAAAAATAAAACTAACATAAATATTACAGTTGGGGGTTGGAATCTTTGGTGTTACACAGTAAAATAAATATATTAGACCAATTCTGGCACCATAACAGAAGCAGGAAATTTCATTAGGGCAAAGTAATAAACTTCCAAGGAAATGAAATTTCATTAAATAAATATATATTTCTGGCTGTTTTATTAAAGTTCATATTTTACCTAGCTATTTAGAAGAAAGAAAAACCACTATGCTGCAGGGTATCATATATCTAGTAGATAGCAGTAATAGGGATGTAGAAAAGTATCGATACATTTTTTGGAAATATATCGATAGTTTTTAAACTCACCAATATATTAACTATCAATAATAGTAGTTATATTTAATCATCTGCTGATGATGCCAACCTTAGTTAGCGAGACTCTCGTCCAGTGTTTAAAGTAAATAGTTTTGATGTCTATTGTTTTGGGTTTTATTTGCATAAAAGATGTTGAATATCGTCCATTTTCTTTTAAATTTTCCTGTATATTTTAGAAAACTTTTTAGAACTGCCTGTTCACCAAAAATGTTCCTACAGTATACTCAGTTTCCGGTGGCTCTGAAATGTTTTCAAAAATAAATCAATTTTTTTTTAATTTGCAAACTTGAATAACTCGGTTATTTTGGACTTATTTGAAAAACGGTAAGGAGAAAATATGTTTCTTTTATCGAGATCTTCACAATATTGTAATGATACATTTTTTAAGAATATCGATAATAAAAATGTCGATACTTTTTAACATTACTAGGTTGTAATGGCGAGAACCCGCGTAGTGAAAGATTTAATGATACGTTTCGTATAGATTGAATTTGAAAGTTGAAAAGGATGGGAGAAATGGATTAGGTTGCGGTAAATTAATAAATGACAAGAAGAAAAAGAAAAACTGTGAAATAACGTGTAACAATGATAGATTCTTCGTTATTACTGTTCTAAATTTCTATCCGATGTGAAGAGAAAATTAATTTATATTTAGTTAAAAAACTGTAACACACTGTACGATCAATGAATGTCTGTGAAATCAATGAATATTTGCAAAATTAAAAAAGTTTAATCCAAAAGTATTTATATACCGGGTGCAACTCAAAAGTGGCTCACCCCTATAACTTTTTTATTTTCTCAGATAAAAAAACGAGATTTGGTCTGTTAGTATATGACAATAAATTAAGATTGATTGACGTATTCAATGGTTTTCGGTCACTTCCTGTTTCACCGGAATTGACTACAACTTTTGATTTTTAAATGACACCCTCGGAGTTTTTTTTTTAATTTATTCTATAGAAAATGACACTCTGAAAAAAATGACAAATCCCCATATGTCAACTTTTAACATTCTATCTTAAAAAAATCTTGTTTTGAATTTTAATCTAGAGTGCCATATGTCTGTATTGAAAACACTAATTTTCAATCACGGAGCCTTGGACAAATACATTTGATCGTCTAATGTTTTACGTATCTTATCTTGGTCGGTTAAAAAATATCCAAGTCGTATTTTTAATCATAATTCAATTTTTTCAAATGAAACGAGAGTGGCTCTGAGCATATTTGGAAAAAGCACTTTTTACGAATAATTTGATACCACACATAGTGATGTTAATATTTCAGAAATTTTTTATTGTTGCAAGAAATTTCTGAAACTTTCGGAAATTTATGAAATATTAGGAAATTTTACAATTTTACATATTTTTTGTCGATACAATCAATGAATAAATTAGATAGACATTTGATACCAGCATGTAAGTGAAAAAAAAAACGATAAACATAATACCGTATGATCGAAAAAAAACAGCGTCCAGCTGGCTTGGAAATGACGATCGATGACATTTCCCATATAATTTTACATATAAAATGACAGCGATCTTCATTTCATAGCCATCGTTGACGCCGTTTTTATTCGATCATACGGTATTAGTTGTTATATTTCTAATAAACTATACATAACCTATAAAAGTCATAAAGATAACCCATAACAAAAATCATTTGGTAACATTTGTATTTTGTGCATAAACCACGAACTATGACTATGAATTTAAAAAAAAAACAAAAAAGCACGAAATATAAATTTAAAAAACGTAAAACACAAATAACTGAATTATACTATTTCGGAATATCAGGCGCCGAGCTGGTCCCATCTTCATAGGGTATTATAGTAGTAGTAGTACTGTCTTCGTCAGTTTCTATTTCTAAATCAGATATATTTGATGTATCATCTGGTTCTGATTCTGAAGGATGGATCTCTATCTCCACGAGTTCTAGTGGTTCTGGAGGAATTTCATGTTGTTGCATATCATGCTCCATATCCACTTTTTGTTTTTGTAGTAATCATTTATTGTTATGAGCTACGAACATTATTTTACCGGCTCTTTGTGCAGATAAGTGATTCCTTTTTTTAGTATGGATAAAACTGTAAGTACTGAAACTTCTCCTTGTGGCTGCAGATGACGTTGGTAAAGACAGCAGAGCAACAGCTAAATATTTCAACTGAGTATTTTTACACATTGCTTACCAACTTAGACAGTCTACATTTTTAACTGACATCCAAACGTAGTCGACCGCCCATAAATTTTGGCTCAATAATTTGTTACATCTGTAAAAATGGCTTATTATTGACAAACTGAGGATGATTGTTGGTGATATTGTTGATAAATTCCATAGCGGCTATGTGTTCTTCATTGTTAAGGTGCTCTCCCAGGAAACAGGGGTCCAAGAGATTCGCGGCAAAATGCCTTGGGTCAAGAGCCATAGGTTTTTTATTTTGTAAGGCGGAGAAGCATTATTTTTCTTCTGACTTAAGAATCGGCATACTTGATACACTTTCGTCAAATTTTTGCTCAATGTCTTGAATTTTGAATAGAAATTTCTTACAAAATTTGGATTTTTGCGAATATTCGCGATTTTGGGACCGAATATTTCGGAAATATCTGAAATTTCCTGCAAAATTCGAATGGAAATATTCGCTATCAACATCACTAACCACACACTTGGTATTTCGAGTCAAATTGTCATTATGAACCGCATACTACAATTTCAAATAAACCATATTCGAAAATGTCAAAAGTTGACATGATATGTCATTCTATTCAGAGTGTCATTTTCTATCGAATAAAGTAAAAAAATATGGTGCTATTTAAAAATCTAAAGTTGTAGTCATTTCCGGTGAAACAGGAAGTGATCGAAAATAATTGAATATGTCAATCAATCCTAATTTGTATCATATAAAAAGTTATAAATACTTACTACGGCAACGTATTTTATTGTGTCTGGATGTTTTTTGACAGTAAGTTCCATTCCAATGCCAGTAGTACTCCTACTTCTAGTAGGCACTACCTATATGTATTTCTTAACTGAGTAAAAAAATATACATTTCCGCCATTTGTAATAGGTAATATAATATAGGAGTCAGTCATAGAAATCAAGTTTCTCATGTCAAAAAACACCCAGACACAATTTTCATCCAAATATCGTCGGCAATTTTTTAAATAAAGCCTTTTTCATTTCCTGGTACTAAACCTGCTAACGCCATTTCTCTTCTAATTTTTTCAAGGTATCTCTGTTTTTTCCAGGTGATTTCTCCCACCCATCCCACACAGATCCCACCCAAAGCACCACCCTACTCATCAACGGCAAGGCACCCAGCGAAAGGGGTTCCAGTCTAGCCCTTTTCAACATCCATCCAGGCAAAAGACATCGATTCAGAGCTGCCTACGTCAGCGGAACTGCCGGATGCCCGGTTACGCTGACCATAGACGAACATCCGGTCAAGGTTATTGCCTTGGATGGTAATCCGATAACACCCCACGAAGTTACCGGAGTGAAACTGTCAAAGGGTGAGAGGGTTGATTTTGTTTTGAAGGCTGGATTGAGTAAAGGGGCGTATTACATGAACGTCAAGTAAGTGATTCTGTGATTTTGAAGTGATACTTCTTTAAGATGCGTATTCATTATCCGAACGAGCGAGCGAACGAATGGAATTCGGTATATTTGGACGGTGGACCGAACGCATGCGGTCGTTCGTTTGTTCGTTCGCTCGGCCATCCGTTTCGAGTCGGTACATAAAGGTGCGTATTCATTCGAACGAACGAACGAACGAAAGAACGAATGAATGTTCGCTAGTGGTATGGACGGAGACCGTACGATGGAACCGCACGAGAAGACCGGAGGCATTTGTTGGCGAACGCCTTTGATGTACCGACTCGAAACGGATGGTCGAGCGAACGAACGAACGAACGGCCGCATGCGTTCGGTCCCCGTCTAAATATACCGCACATTCGTTCGTTCGTTCGTTCGTTCGTTCATTCGTTCGTTCGTTCGTTCGTAATGGGTTAAGGTGTTTTCGTTTGGTTCTAAAATCCGGTTCCGTCCATACTACTACCGAACGAACGAATGAACATTCCTTCATTCGTTCGGATAGTGAATATGCACCTTTACACGCGATGGGAGCAAACATTCAAGGTCATGACATACCACAGCCTTCACACATTGAGCTAGCGAGAAAAAAAGTGGTAAGGATCGCGCGAAGCCCAAAAAACGTTTGATTTAAAGCTAAGTGAGGTTCAATTTTGCAGCGTTATATGTTACTTTTTCAAATATGTCCTACAAACCCTCCAATTTAATAGCTGTCAGTATTAATTTCCACTTCAAATATGCGCATATAGTGCACACATAATGTCTTTTCTAATTTTGATATTTAAGGTCTCTTTTCATAATCCTTTGACGTTTTAAAAAATCATCCATTTGGCAACTAGTAAATTTCTTCTTCAAATTTTAGATCTACCTGTCAAGAAACTGATCTCCATGGATTAGCAGTTGTAAACTACAAGTCTCCAGAAGCTAGTTTTGAAACTGACAACAAAATTGATAACGCAGCTCCAAAAAACGTCGAAAAAACTTCTAGACACTTCGACACGTCACTGTGCGAGTCCGAAGTAGGTAAAGTGTGCCTGGCAAATGTCAAATCTCTGCAGAAGATGCCGGAAGAACTGAGAAAAGAAGAGGTGGACAGGAAGATATTTTTGGAGATCGATTACAAGTACGATGGTAAAGGATCAAACAACGGTAAGGATATTTTAAAAAAATGCTACAGATGGATATTTTTTACGGTCAATAAAAAATATATACCTACATCTATCATTTTACTAATACTAATAGACGGAGAGCTGGCTACATAAAAAACCTTATCATCGTGCACGATTTTCAACATCTTTTTTGCGAAAAAAAACTCGTAGACGTGTTCCTGGGGTCGAAATATATCACCTCTAAAAGTATTTGCACTTATTTAAGACGCACCCTGTATAAGCGTTTCCCGGAAACGCTCGCCGCGTTATCAATTAAAACATAATACATGAAGTCTAAAAAAGTTTTACGGTGCAGATATCGACTCAGAGGACGGCTCTGCAGTACGACGAGTCAGATACAAATAGTGAGATAGAATAGTAAAAATATGATATCTGTTATTGAAATTATAAAAAATATATTTATAATATAATTGTATACATGATTTTTCTATACTGATTTAGCCACGATCTTTTTGTCTGCCCTTTTGTATATGGCTTTTAAAATAAATAAATGACATTCCACCAATCGGCATGCATGTATGTCATGATTTTTTTTTGAATTTTATGCCTCTTTCGCGTTGTCTGCCGGCATTTTAGCGACGAGAAAAACATATGCCAACAATTTTCCACGTTTTTTAAAAATAAATAAAAGCTGTTTTTGTAATTATAACTCGTGTACCTTATAATATTGTTGCGGACCCGTGTGGACTCGACCTAACCTAACTATATGTCCCGCCCTCAGATGACCTTAACATCGCATTAAAGAATAGACACCGTAATGATTCATTCGTTCGAGAAGAATCGAGTTCCACTGGAATGGACTAGTACATACGAGAACATTCAAAACCTTCTCTATGCACCTAACGATCTATGGACTATTCTAGATTTCTTTTGCTGTAGGTTATGGAGTGCTATAAGCACAAAACACATACACAAGGGGAAGTGCGAGCGCCTTGCTAAATATTGGAAAGTGAAATTGACGTTTAAATTTGACACTGTTGACAAGTCTACTGCTACTAGCGCCCCCAATATCGCTTGTAGGAACTACGGACTAGATTGTAACGCATGACGGGAACTTTAAAAAATAAAAAAATTTAATTCTTCATTTATTTTTAATTATGACATACATAAAAACACAAAAAATACACCATTTTTTAAAAATATGTTTAATATCATTATCAAATATACAACAGAAATTAATTTCACCACAATAAATTAATAAAATTAAAAAATAATGTTACAAGTAGATCAAGAGACAAAATTAATTATAACAAAACTGAAAAAAATGGCGTCATAGATGGCTTAGAAATGACGATATATATCATAATTTTGAAAGTAAAATTATATAGGAAATGTCATCGATCATCATTTTGAAGCCAACTGGACGATTATTTCAAACATACAAGCTGAGTTCGTTCATAGTGCTCTGAGAAATCTAGATAAACAAAGAATAATAAATTAAAAGTATTCCAGGGAAAAAGAGAGGAAAAACCTGTATCGTCTCTGATATCTGTCAGGGTTTTGTTGAAAGTGTCATCTTTTTGCTCGAAGTTTTCAGGTCGATTAAAAAGATGACATTTACAACAATACTTTGCCGTAACTTTCACAAATATCAGAGAGAGAGTACAGGTATTGCCTCTCTTTTCCTCTGGGATGCTTTATATCTGTTCTTCTTTGTTTACCTATATTTCTAAGAGCATAATGCCAAACACGACTACAGTATATAATAATTTCAATATCCTAAGTGGAAAGAAAAAAGATCACCTTTCTGTTTTGTACTATGGTCCCTTTCTTCCGATGGCTCATCTCGTTGATATTTAGGAAGGTATCCATAAAATATATATTTTATTATCGGTCCTGGGATGAAAAAATATAAAATTCAATTTGATTTGATGATCCTTTTCTGTCACCTAAATCAGGAGAATGACAATGAGCATGTTAAGATGAAAAAAAACTTATTTATCAACACTTACCAACACGTTAGTCCAAGGAGTTTTATCAAAAACCTATATTTGCCTAAATAATTTATGTATTCAATTTACAAAGCAAACTGCAGCGTGTAAACAAAAGAAATAAAATGGCGACAAGTCAACGACAACGACCCGACAAGGAGAAAAGTGGTGTTCGAATAACAAATTATGGGTTGCAAAAAATTGTTTTTGTCTCCTTTCAACGCACACTTTAGAAAGAAAAAAGATGAACAGTTATACTGAAAGAATGTCAAGGTTTTATATGTCACTCTTGTCAATAATTTATCGGTAAGGAAGATTCCTAGAAAATCGCTTGTAGTCAAGTTTTCAACCATTTCCAGTTCTCCCATAAGAAGTGTCATCCACCTGGCTATAAGACTCCATACTGTAGGTATAAAAGCCGGCGGCTGTGGCCTAGAGAGGGCAGTTATAAATATACAAGTGCAGTTGACGCGCTAAAATTCAAAATAAATTCTTAGTTATAAATCGTTTGTAAATAGTTCTATAAGTCTTTTATCGTTATTGTTTTTGTTAATTAGTGTTAAATAAATAGTGTTTAAATAAATTGTGACTTTCTATCCACACGGAACCGACGAAAAACGTAACAATATTTTTAGTGTCAAAATTTCACCCTTTCGATTGGCCGCGCCCGCTTTAAGTCCCGGGATCGCGCTGGCAGACATGACTATTTCATAATGGCTACATTAATTAAATAATTAAAACTAACTAAATTATTTCACAAGAAAAATTAGCTATGTAACGATAATAAGGTTTTTTATGTAGCCAGCTCTTAGACTATAAGATCGACACACATCGCTAGACAAAAATGTTATATATTTTCAGATGGATTTACTGACTTAAGACCGAAGACTTACAGGATAAATAACCTCACTTTTGCTTATCCCTCCTCACCTTTACTCACACAACCCATGGACGTACCATCAAGTTTAATTTGTAATGAAGTTTTGGTACCGGGTACATGCAAAGATGATGCTTCCATATGCGAATGCGTTCATCTGGAAGACATTCCTCTGGGACAAAGCGTGGAAGTTATCATAATAGATAAAGGTAGGTTGCTAAAAAACAGGTATAAGTAAAACCCTTACAAGGGTAAAATTATTAAAAATTTTGTGAATCTTTTACCATAAATACATTTTTTCATGGAAAAAATATGAAAAGTTTGTGTTTCAATTTTTTTTTTAATTTTTATTTAAAAGAACATAATGTCATGATAACATGGCAGTATAGAGAGTATATAAGATTTTTTTAATTTTTAAAAGTATAATAACTCCGCTGTGTTTTCCACTAATTTAAAAAACGGCAATGAGAAAGCCCTGAAAATATTTTACCCTGTATAGTAAAGAACTGTATTCCGGAAACTTCGGCAGCATATTCTGCATATAAAAATACTATACTACCAAGACGTTAAACGCTATATACGGGAGCTATTATTATTATAATTATAAGTTAATCATAATTTTTTCTGCGAAAAATGATGATAAAACAGTTTCTGTTGCACTTTTGGCACAAAAACACTTCAAATTTATGATTTCAGTCTAATAACTATTTAGTCAACTTATTTAGTTTATGTTTATTCAAAGAGTTTATGTTAGTGAGATTTCAAATATCTCGAGAACCATTAGTCGTAGCCATTTTTACCAAGAGACCTTTTTTACTTAAAAAACATCGTAAATGTACATTTTTTACTCAGTAGTTTTATACAGGTACGGACGAAAAGTTATTACTCTTAAAAAAAGAAAAAAACTAGTTAAAAAATATGTAGGTGGCGCCCTCTACAAGTAGGAGTCATATTGACATAAAAATCAAATTTGTCTTGTCAAAAAACTCTTTGATACCAATTTTCCTACAAATAATGACGTTACTTCAGAAATTATTTGGAAAAAATCAATATAAAAATGAAACTTCTACACCCTGTATCTCCGAAACTAAGCATTTTAGGACACACATTTATACGAACTTTTTTACATATTTTTATTTGCAGAACATATACGTCTTCAAATAAGTTTTTCTAGTATATAAAAGAAACATAAAATATTTTTTTTAAATTTTACGTTGACATCTGTATTTATTTTATTTTTTTATTTTGATTACCATATTTTTACGTCTAGTACATTTGCTCACTGCGGAAATAGAATTTTCCTTAATGTATATTTAAAACGTACGTTTTTAAACCGATGTTTTTAGTTAATTTAAATTTTTATGGATGCGCATCTTCTAGGATATCGACTGGCAGAGAGAGATCTAAGGCATAAATTTAATTTTTCTACCCGTATTAGCTGATGTTTTATTCAGAGCAATATGCAGTATATATTTTTGCGAGGCTTGTATTTTACCTTAAAAATATATACGGCCTGAAAAGATAGGACATGTTTTTTTTCGTTTACTGTGTAGGTTTCGTTCATTTTGGTTTTATCATATATAGAGCGTATATACATGCTGTCTACGAAAATCTTATTATATTATTTTTATATCCAAATTTAGTTTCCTAAAGAGTGGCATTAAAAGTCTTGATTTTATAGTTTACTTAGTTTTATTTAATTCATATTTCACTAAAAAATCATTGAAAATGTATGAGTATTGTAACTAAATGTTTTTTTTTATTTTTAGCCGGAGATGAGGACGAGCATGTTTTCCATTTTCATGGAAATCATTTCTATATCGTCGGGTCCAGGCAGTTTGACAGACCGATGTCCAGACAAGAAATAGTGGATCTGGACGAAGAAAATGACTTGGTGAAAAGAAATTTACGGAATCCAGTGAAGAAAGATACTATCAGAGTGCCCAAATACGGTGTCGTCGTACTGAGATTCCTGGCAGATAATCCAGGTACAAATTTATCATAGATTTTGTATTTTTTTCCATAGCAACTGTTAAAATTGCCTTATATCTATCAAAAATGGTAGATAAAATAGTACTTTAACCACAAGGGTAGATTAAATGATACTTTAACAGCGAGGATAGGTTAAAAACTTTATTTCTTCTCGCACGTTTTTTAATTACTTCCATTTTTGAAAATTTTTGTATTCCTTTTCATTCAGTTATTCAGGATTAAAATGGAAGTAGTTTGGATATGGCGTTTGTCGCCTTAGCCTGAATATCTGTTGGTAACTTACTTATTTCGTTTTGAGCCATTTCTGGCTCCAATTCAATCAGCAATCGACATGAAAGAGAATTAAAAAATATTGACTCAAAACTGACAATTAAAGAGACAGCTTCATTTATTTGTCAAATTACATAGAAACCAATGCCAATCCAGCACAATATTTTTTCTACTCGTAATAAATTCCTTGAAATAATAATTTCTGAATATTTTTTAAAACGTAACTTGCTATGTAAAAAAATATTGTTTTATACACGACGATAAAATTGCATTATCGTCTCCAGAAATTTTATCGCCTTGTATAAAAAATAACTATAAACCAACAAAAAAAACATGTTTGTTTCTCAGCTTTGCTAAATACACATAAGATTTTAGTTTTTTAGTTGAGTAATGACTAATTTCGCTAATTTTAATTGGTTATTTATTTAGGAATATGGATGTTAAGGGATGAGAAACCCAGAGGTTGGACAAAAGGTCTGGATATGGTCTTCGAAGTGGGAGATAGACATGAAATGGTTAGTACGCCTTCGAATTTTCCAACCTGTGGAAACTACATTGGTCCAGAATTCTTCTTGTTGTAAAATTTCTATAACAAAAAGCATGAAATTGAATTTTGTTTAAATATTATGAATATGAAATTAATTCTGTTGTTGAGAAATTGTTAAAGCTTGTGATATTGTTAAAAATATCTGAATTGTTGTATAAAATTTGTAAATATAGACTGTACATACCTGTGTTATCTTAGTTTTTATTAGTAAATCATATTTTTGTATAATGTTGTATTTTTTTATTATTTTCTCCTGGTGAAGCCAATGGGTTAATTTTATTTTTGAGAATCTATCTATACTAATATATAAAATCCATAAGTGACTGACTCACTGATTAATCACGATCCTGCTCAAAACACTCAACGTAAGAAGCTCAATTTTGGCATACACGTTGATTCTAGGGTGTAGAGGTTCGATAAGAAGGGATTTTTCGAAATTTCAGTTCCAAGGGGGTGAAACCACCCCTCAAATATTACAATATTCTTTATTTAAAAAACGGTCAGGTTTCCGAAAAAACGCTTAAACACGTATATTTTATTTTGTTTTTTTTTACATATTTTAAGATTTTTTAAAAATGTATACAGGGTGTTTCGAAAAATCTGGTCATTGATTAATCACGATCCTGCTTAAAGCGCTTGACGTAAAAAGCTGATTTTTGGAAAACGGATTGACTTTAGAGTGTAAAGGTTCGATAAGAAGGGATTTTTCGAAACTCGAATTCTAAGGGGGTGAAACCACCCCTCAAATATTAGAATATTTTTTATTTAAAAACCGGTGAGTTTTTCGGAAAAACTTTTAAACACGTATATTTTATTTTGTTGTTTTACATATTTTAAGATTTTTTAAAAATTTATACACGGTGTTTCATAAAATATGACCATTGAGTAATCACGATTCTGCTTAAACTGCTTGACGTTTAAAGCTGATTTTTGGCAAACGGATTGACTGTGGGGTGTCGAGGTTCGATAAGGAGGGGTTTCTCTTTATTTTCTCGGAGCTACAGATGCCCGACTCACTATTGCCGAACCCTGTATAAAATTATATATAACCATGATATAAATTTTTTTTAGAACGATATCATATATAAAATTTTATATAATCACCATATAAATATTATATTATAAAAAAATTTAAAAATCAAAGAAGGGATCACCATTAATCATTTTGATGGTTCTGGTATACCGGGTGCATCTCAAAAGTGGCTCACCACTATAAGTTTTTTATTTTTTTATTAAAAAAAACGAGATTTGGTATGTTAGTATATGACATAAATTAGGATTGGTTGACGTATTCAATTGTTATCGGTCACTTCCGGTTTCACCGGAAATGACTACAACTTTTGATTTTTAAATGGCACCCCCGGTATTTTTTTACTTTATTCAATAGAAAATGTCACTCTGAATAGAATGACATACATATGTCAACTTTTGACATTTTCGCCTATGGTTTATTTGAAATTAAGCCTTGAGGTTCGTAACGAAAATTTGGCTTGAAATACCAAGTGTGAGGTATCAAATTATTCGTAAAAAAATGCTTTTTCCAAATATGCTAATGAGCCACCTTCGTTCCATTTGAAAAAAATTGAGATACCTATGTTTAAAAATACGATTAGAGCAATTTCTAACTGGCCAGGACAAGACACTAAAATCATTAGACGATCGAATCTAGTTTTCCTAAGCTTCTTGATGAATAATTAGTGTTTTTAACATAGCCATGGCACCCTAAATTGAATTTTAAAATACAATTTTTTCTTAAGCGAGAATGTCAAAAGTTGACATATGACATGTCATTCTATTCAGAATGTCATTTTCTATCGAATAAAGTAAAAATATACCGAGGGTGCCATTTAAAAATCTAAAGTTGTAGTCATTTCCGGTGAAACCGGAAGTGATCAAAAGCAATTGAATACACCAATCAATCCTAATTTACGTCATACACTAACAAACCAAATCTCGTTTATTTATCTGAAAAAATAAAAAAGTTATAGGGGGTGAGCCACTTTTGAGACGCACCCGGTATATGCAGGGTTGTTCACCACATACGACACGGAGTATTGTGGCTAAACGATGATATTTTTACAAATTGTAAGTTTGGGGTTCGTCGAAGGACTATTAGAGCTACAATTTAAAAATATTTTTACAAGATACAGAGTGTCCCAAATAAATAAAAAATATCAAAGTTGTATTTTTTTAAATGGAACACCCTGTATATTATTACATTTTTAGTTTCTACGATTAAAATAAAGGTAAATTTGATTAAGGTTTATTATACTTAAACCTTACCTTTTCTTTTTGCATACAAATGGGCTAGTAATATATTACCTATAATAATATTACCAGTCTGTACATTTTGTACATTTGTTGCTTTAAAAACAATCTAAAATGTCAATAGTCCATGGGTATATTGATAAATAAGTTCTAAATTACAAGAAAATGCATTTTCTACGGAAACTTAAAGAGATAGGTAAAAAATGGTATAATATAATTTGATAGACAATTAAATTGTGCATCTGATTCTCGTAAAATATACAGGGTGTTCCATTTAAATTAAACAAGTTATTGCCGTTTGAAGCTAATAATTATTTAAAATAAATTTTTAGGAACTCTGTATAAGGTAGTATTATTTTTATTATTGCAACAAAATAACTGATCAATAAATAAACTTCAGTAAATATTTAGTATTAAAAATTTTGATACCCTTGGAGAAATGAAGCCTTAAAATTTTTACTGCAATTTCACAAAATTGAAAATATTTCAAACACGGTAAGGTTTAAGTATAATAAACCTTAATCAAATTTGCCTTTATTTTAATCTTAGAAACTAAAAATGAAATAATATACAGGGTGTTCCATTTAAAAAAATACAACTTTGATATTTTTTACTTATTTGGGACACTCTGTATCTTGTAAAATTATTTTTAAATTGTACCTCTAATAGTCCTTCATCGAACCCAAAACTTACAATTTGTAAAAATCTCATCGTTTAGCTACAATACTCCGTGTCGTATGTGGTGAACTACCCTGTATATTTAATAAATAAAAAAAGGACATTTTTATTAACAATCACTTGTACTGACATTGATCATATCTCTATCAGCTTAATTTGTTTTATAGCCACCCATTACATTATTTACTGTTGATATCTATCACGTTACCATAAATAAATAAAAAAATAATCTACTCTATGAAATTACATACCCCATAGTATTCAATATTTTACATCATTATCTAGATAAAATCTACCTATCAGGCTTTACGAAAATCGATATTGCACTGCGTTCCTGGTTGTTGTTTTGGCGAAAAGAAGCTCAGGTTTATCTGATAATCTAATTAAAATAAAATAGAATAGCCGTTAATAAGTATTAAATTATTTTTGATCCGTAGGCACAGTCTGAGTTTCTAGTTTGAGAAGTGACCAACCAGTATCTTGATCTTGCCGTGATGGGGTTTGTTTTGTGATATTGATATTAAGGTAATATTTTATTATTTTAATATTGTATAAGATAATATGAGGCGTCAAGTTGCAAAACCGGCCTTATCCATTTTTTTTTAAATTTACTAATAAATTATACAGGGTTGTTCACCACATACGACACGGCGTAAACGTGATCAAGATTTATTTCATTTAAACCTTACCGTTTTTGAAATATTTTCAATGTTATGAAATTGCAGTAAAAATTTTAAGGCTTCATTTCTCCAAGGGTATCGAACTTTTTAATACTAAATATTTACTGAAGTTTATTTATTGATCAGATATTGTGTTGCAATAATAAACAAAATACTATCTTATACCGAGTGTGCAAAAATTTATATTAAATAATTACTAGCTTTAAACGGCAATAACTTGTTTAATTTAAATGGAACACCCTGTATATTTTCCGTGAGTAAGATGCACAATTTAAATGTCTATTAAATTGTATTATATCATTTTTACTCACCTCTTGAAGTTTTCGTAGAAAATGAATTTTCTTATAATTTAGACCTCATTTATCACTATACCCATGGAATACACCATTTGACATTTTAGATTATTTTTAAAGAAGTAACAAATTTTCATAGAGTACAAATACTAATATTGTCGATAATAGTTCGCTTGTTTCATTAGATAAAAAACTGTTTAAATATTTTTTGTTAAATATGTCCAATTAATATTTGCTCCAAATACTAAAAAACTGAATTTTGTTTGTGTATTAGACAGTGTGATAAAAAGTAACACCTTGTAAATTTAGTTTTATTTTTTGACGAATGCTTATTTATAACAACAGAGACGTTCATTTTCATAACTTATTATTGTATTGATTTCTGAGGTATAGACATTTTTTATTGATTTCTGAGTCAACTCCACATTTATTTAGAATAATTAATTAATTAAAACAATTAAGTATGTAATTTAACTAATTTTTGGGCGGAAATAATGGTGGTATATTAATAATTATTTGGTTTATTCTTTTACATAGAGTTAAATAGTTTTCTTTTTGTAAACAAATGCATGGGCTTGCAATATTATTATTTTCACCACCTGTACAGGGTGGGTCAAATTCGGCGCTCATCAATATCTGTTACCGTTTCGGAGTTACGGGGTGTTTTTCAAAAATGTGCATTTTTAACAAATCGCTGTAACTTTTTTGTTTGAACTTTTTTGCTATGGAAAATTTTGTATTTCTATGAAAACATTTCCAAAGCACCTTTTTACGTAGAATTTAATGATTTAAGTATAATTTTTTTTAGTTATCAAGAGAAAAATTGATTTTTTATTTGGGACACCCTCTATATTTTTAATTAACTGAAAAGAATTTAAAATTACCTTTCCAAAAATATAGCACACTTGATATTTTGTTATAATCCCCCTCGAAATACAGAATTTTTAAAAGTTCGCCACTTTTAACTAGTAGGCTTTGGATCCCTTATTGATGATATGCCCTTAATGGAACTCGAAAACATATTTTTCCAGCAAGACGACGCACCGCCTCTGAACGCTGAAGTTATCAGCAAATTTTTGCAGCCAATTTCAAGAAGTATTGAATAGCTAACCAAAATCCCAGCCGTTGGCCGTCGACGCCGCCTGACTTAGTGCCCATGGATCTTGTCCTATGGATATAGTTGCGGAAGAATAAAAGTTCCTTATTCTTCCGTATACTCTAGACAAGAATTCGAAACACTTAGCAGTTATGAGAGGGTATCTTTCACCCCCACTGAGTTAATAAATTACGCGAGAAATGTTCAAAAACTGCCCCGTCTGTCCATAACAGAAGACGGTCGATATGTCGAACACCTGTAGCAAAATCTCATGTCTTGGTTTGCTATTTATTTTTATTGTTATTAGATATAGTTTAAATGTGTTGATGTTCTTTAAATATACTTTAAATTGTTATAAAATTCTGCATCTCTCATAGCAGATATTATTTTCGTTTTAATTGATGCTCACAGCTAGAAGTTTTTTGCATTACAGCCGGTGCCGTTCAAAACCTACTTATTTAAAGCAGGCGAATTTTTATATACTCTATATCTCGAAGAGGAATCGAGCAAAATATCAAGTGTGTTATATTTTTGGAAAGGTAATTTTAAATTATTTTCAATAAATTAAAAATAGACAAGGTGTCCCATATAAAAAATCAAATTTTCTGTTGATAATTCTTAAATTATTAATTTTAAAAAAATTGAGCTCCAGACACCGATATTAGTTTTCGTCTATCTCCTATAGAAAAGGGTGTTTCCATTTAAAAGCGTCGAATTTGACCCACCCTGTACATTTTGTACATATGTTGCTTTAAAAAAATCTAAAATGTCAATATTCCATGGGTATAGTGACACACACAGAACAGATAGATAAAAAATGGTATAATACAATTTGACAGACAATTAAATTGTGCATCTAATTCACGTGAAATATACAGGGTGTTCCATTGAAATTAAACAAGTTATTGCCGTTTAAAGCTAGTAATTATTTAATATAAATTTTTGGACACTCAGCATACAGTAGTATATTTTTTAGTATTGCAACACAATATCTGATCAATCAATAATCTTTAGTAAATATTTAGTATTAAAACCTTTAATAATAATTTTTTTTGTTTCCTCTTAAATTTTTGTTCTTCTAAATATCTGCACTTATTTAAGACTCACCCTGTACAGTCTTAAGTGGTAATTTTAAAATAGAAAATTAGTGACTAAACATTTACCAGATTGATAATTATTAATTCTCGTTATAGACAAATGACGCAAACAAAAGCAATTTATCATATATTAGCACTAAGAAATAAATATTGTATTGATTAACACATAACAATTTAACAAAATAGATCAAAACAACAATTAACTGAATGCAAATAAAAATCACAATGTGCTAAATCAGGCAAAACCGGCGCCCACTAAAAACAATTAGGTACTACATACCCGTTAATTTCTATAGGAACTTTAAAATATCTAACTCTCATATTAGCACTAAAAAATAATACATTGTACTATAATTAACATACAGCAATTTCAAAAAAAATGGACCAAAACAACAATTAAGTGCATGCAAATAAAAATCACGATGTGCTAAATCAGGCGAACACGGCGCCCACCAGAAAATAATAAATTACATAGAACATCGTTAATTTCTATAGAAGTTATAAAATGATGCAAGACCGTTAAGAGCTTACAGACTACATGGCTCCCTGCAGTGCATTCTATTTTCTAATCTGCTAAATTTGAACCTTACTTACTAAGTTTAAGCTTGGTGTGTGCTTTCGATTGGTTCAGAGAGTTCAGACAGTCCGAGAATGTTGCTTGATCGGGCACCACGTGGTGGATCGTAAAAAAGTTATAAAATTGCTCTTAAATGTGCGATTGTATTGTTTCCAACAAGTTTGGTCAGCGGAATCTGTAATAAGGTTGGTATATATTTGTTTTATTACATGCATTGTGGTTTGTTTAATTCAGCTTGAGTTAAATACAGACAGTTAGTTGAAGAAATAAGTTAAAGAACCTGTTTTAAACTTCTGAAAAGTTTTTTTTTGGTAGAGAATCTTTGGAGAGTATGAAATTTTAAAAGAAATAAATCTTTTAGTAACTGTTTTATTTTGATTAAAAAAATTATATAAATTTCGTTGTTACAAATATTTTGTTTTGTTTAATTTAAATTTATATTTAATTTAATGGGGAGTTTAAAGTTTGCCTAACAGAATTAATTTAAAAAAAAATAATAACTATCTAGTCAACGTGTTTATTTTTCGTCAATAATGACATGTATTGACTATTACCATTCTAAATATCTTGAGAACGGTTGCTCGTATCGATTTTTACAAAGAGATATTTTTTATGTAAAAAGCCACACAGATGTATATTTTTTCACTCGGTAATTTTATACAGGTACGGACAAAAAGTTATTGCACTTTAAAACAGTCAAAACACATGTAGGTGGCGCCCTCTATTAGTAGGAGTCATATTGACATCAAAATCAAATTTCTCATATCCAAAAACCTCCTGACACCAATTTTCATCCAAGTATTGACGTTACTTCACAAATTATTATGAAAAAACCGAAACAAAAATGAAATTTCTACACCCTGTGTCTCCGACACTAAGCATTTTAGGACATACATTTATACGGACTTTTTTACTTATTTTTACCTGCACAATACGCTGACGAAGTTTCCGGAATACAGTTCGGACCACCCTGTATATCAATTTAAAAATATTTGTTACACGTATAAAAACTATTTTTACGCGTTTTATGTTTTACACCAAAAAATATTTTTTACTTGTAAATATACAATTTTTACGCGTAAAAAGCTATTTGTTACACGTAAAAAACTATTTGTTACAAGCAAAAAACAATTTTTAGGCGTAAAAAAACATTTTTTTTAAATTTCAAAACTACACTTTTTCATATACGTCAAATTCCTCAATTTAAGAGCTGTTCAAGCATAATATTCAATATAATAAATTAAGTTCAACTATGCACACATAGTGTACAGGGTGTCCCATTTTGGTTGAAATCATACGGTATCTCCGTTATTAGTGAAGATAGAAGGGTGCGGTTTGCACAAACCTATCTCACTTTTTTGTCAAACGGAAGATGCCGTAAACAAAATTTTGATAGCCCTCTTCGTTTCCGAGCTACAGGGTCTTTTTGAAAATTTTGCAATTTGGGACACCTCCTGTATCTCTGTTATTGTTAAAGCTATCGAGAAGGTGAAAACTGTTTATTGTAGAACTTTTTACGTAGAATACAGTGGCGTAGTCTGTTTTCTACCAAAAAAATATTTTTGAAAATATGAACTAAAGTTATGTTTTTTAAATGGAACACCCTGTATATTTATAAATCATATGATCTGTCTTGCCATAAGCTTCTCAAAAATATATATCACTCTATATTTATTTTCACTATTTACTGCAATATTTAAAAGTTTTTATTAAAAGATCTAGATAGATATTTATTAGTACGCCATGATTGATAATAAAAGAAACTAAAGAATTATTAAAAGTATATTGGCTATCTGTGTCTTGTTTTATTTTGGGAGCCGCTAATAAATTCTTTATATATTAGGGAAACTTAACTCTCTACCGCTATTTGTAAATCTTGGAATACGTGTATACGTAAGAATAATCTATCGTATCGGAAATTTTAGATATTTCTTTAACTAATTAACGTGAAATATACTTTCAGCAAGATGGAGAACATTCCCCCTCATAACTATGGAAATATTAGAATACTGTTAAATTATTATTTTTCAAATCAATGAATTGGAACCAATGAACGCATATTGATATCCTCCTCGATTCCCGGATTTCGCCGTTCTCGATTTCTGATTTTGGGGATTTTTGAAATACGAAATATATCGTGGGCACTACAACAATGTCGAACACCTGAAAAATGCTTTAATAATTCAAGATTTAGATATTTGCAAACCCATCCCGTTATAAAAAAAAGAAAAATATATTCACAGTTTCAGTGGTAACAGTTATTTCAAAAGTAAAATATATCAATCCCAATTATTATTATTTAGTAAATACCATTTTGATTTTTTGTTATTTATCACGGCCTACTAATAAGAAAATGATATATTTTAAATATTGCAGTAAATAGTGAAAATAAATATAGAGTGATATATATTTTTGAGAAGCTCGTAGCAAGACAGATCATATGATTTATAAATATACAGGGTGCTCCATTTGAAAAAACATAACTTTAGTTCATATTTTCAAAAATATTTTTTTGGTAGACAAACAGACTACGCCACTGTATTCTACGTAAAAAGTTCTACAATAAGCAGTTTCGCCTTCCCGATACCTTTAACAATAACAGAGATACAGGGGGTGTCCAAAATTGCAAAATTTTTGAAAAGACCCCGTAGCTCAGAAATGGAGAGGGCTATGAAAATTTTGTTTGCAGCATCTTCCGTTTGACGAAAAAGTGGGACAGGTTTGTGCAAACCGTACCCTTCTATCTTCACTAATAACGGAGATACCCTATGATTTCAACCAAAATGGGACACACTGTACACACAATTTTTTAGTTCGAACATTTAAGGAACTAGATGTTTCACCAAAATAAAATTTTTGATTCTTTGATTTCATGGTTGAATACGTGGAAATTGAGAGGGCTGTGAAAACGTTGTTTGCCGCATCTAAGATTTCACAAGTTCTAGTTTTATTTATAGACGAAAAAAAAACATTGCAAGGTAAATTACTACACTTCGTTATTTTTAAGTTATTTTTGACGTAAATATTCATTTTAAAAACATCATATTTTTCTTAATTATTAATTAATATAGGTTAACTTAAATTTATTATATCAGAAGAATAGTATTCGTAAAAAATTCGTTGTTTCATTTCAACATAAAACTGCTTCTATAGCTTGCAGCTGTTTTGCATCCGTATTAAGCTGTTTTAATCACTAAAACCAACCCGAAAATATATTTAATAAACTAAAAACTGGGAGCTTTTGTCTGAAAATGATTATTGCCGATGTTTTTATCTGTTTGTTTTGTTTAAAAACAATTATAGTACCCGAAATGGGGTTTGTTTTATATCGGATAATATAAAAGCCTCATAATGATATTTATTATTAATGTGTATGAAAATGTGTAGTTTAAATTTCGTTGGTTTTAAAATTAATTAAAGTTTTGGATGGAGCTTTATATTGTTTTATTAAATATAATATTTCAGTAATTACTAAAGAACTGATTCGGTTTAATAATATATATATAATACTAGCGTGTACCCGCGACTTAATTCGCGTCGAATTAATCATTTTTAATGGTGATGATAAAGCAAAGCAAGAATTATTAATTAATATTAACATACAAACTGGATAAAATTTTCTCACATTTATGTCAGCATGAGAAAAAAACAATATGGCGATATTATTATATAACTTGGTAATATTTGAGGGATAGTTTCATCTCGTTGGAATTTGACTTTGGAAAAATCCGTTTGCCAAAAATTAGCTTTTTACGTCAAGCAGTTTAGGCAGAATCGTGGTTAATCAATTACCTAACTTTTTGGAACACCCTGTATGATTTTTTTTAAAAATTTCAAAATATATAGCTGATTTTCAAAATATATAGCTGATAGCTGAAAAAACAAAATAAATTATGATCAATTATGGTGTCCAAGCGTTTTCCCGAAAGACTAACCATTTTTTAAATAACAAATATTGTAATATTTGAGGGGCGTTTTTACCCCCTTGGAATTTTGAAATTCGAGAAACCCCTCCTTATCGAACCTCTACACCCCACAGTCAATCCGTTTGCCAAAAAGCACCTTTAAATTATATTAGTATAGGTGTTTGCGAACTGGATCGGTCAAAAATAAAAAATATCAGGGTCCAGGGTACTGAATGAAGGCAGATGGAAGTTATTGGTCAGGTATCGGTCAATCCAGAAGCATCAACATGTCAGATGTTATCAATCACAGGTATACCTCGAACATCTATCGGAAGAGTATTGAAAATGCACAAATTCCATCCCTACAAAATGAAGATTCTGCAGGAACTTGGCGACGACGATCCAGATAGAAGGATTCAGTTCTGTGAACTAATGACGGAGGAAATTCGAAGGGAAACTTCACTCACTAAAAATATTTGTTTTAGTGATGAGTGCTCATTTTTTTTAAACGGAAATGTGAATAAGCAGAACTGCAGATACTGGAGCGATGATAATCCGCATATTGTTATTGAAAGACACACCCAACATCCCCGAAAGCTCAATGTTTGGTTCGGAATACTAGGCAATAAAATTATAGGTCCATTTTTCATCGACGGAAATTTGATTGGCGATGCTTATGTGGAAATGCTGAACACTTTGATAGAGCCAACCATTGTAAATGAGTTTGAAAATCAAAGAGATTTGGAAGGAAATTTAACTCTTAATGAAGACCTCATACACTTTCAGCAAGATGGAGCCTCACGGCATTATTCTATTGTCACAAGGCGGTGGTTGGATAGATATTATCCAAGGCAATGGATTGGCAGAAGGGGTCCAATCGAGTGGCCGCCAAGGTCACCTGATCCCACTCCTTTAGACGTTTTCTTGAGGGGTTACACTAAATCCATAGTCTACAAAACAAAACCAGGTTCGTTGCAAGGATTGCAGCAGAGGATAACTGAGGCATGTCGAAATATTCCGAGAGAGACTTTCCAAAAAGTGAGAGAAGAATTTGAAATACATTTTTAAAAAATCTTAAAATATGTAAAAAAACAAAATAAGTGTATACTGTGTATTTAGAAGATTTTTTTTCAAGTCAAATATTTAAAAAAATATCACTAAATTTGTTTAAATTACAGAGAAAATAGACATAATATTATCTAAAATATACATTGTTATATGGAAATGACATAATATATCATTCATTTACATTTTGATTTATAACTTATTTGTAGTTCAATGTTAATATCATTCGGTAGACATGTTTCAAACAATAAAAAAAATGTTCGGTCAAGGTGCTGTTATAGGTAAACCCATTCATGAAATAGCTTTTTCTTAAAGTAGAACACGCATAAGTAATCGATTATTCAAATATTTCGTTCATTAAATAGAAATGAAAAAAAAAACGGCGTCATAGAGGCCTGTGAAATGACAAAGATTATTTAAGAAAGGTTATTTTAGAAACTACGTATATTCTAATATTGATGCATATTATATCAGAGAAAAAAACCGCTCTTGGTTGAGTTAATTTTAATTTCAAATGACCATGAGGACTGTGTAAAATATTCAATGAAAAAAAATTGCACTGTTAGATCCATAGGTTAGATCAATGACCTAATACGAAATAACTCTAATATTATTTAATAATATTCTTTTTATTGTTTATGAATGCATTTTTCCGCAACCTAGAAACAAATAATATTATACCTCAATATTTTAAACATTGTACTGTTTGCAAGGTTCATTTTTGATTGTTACATCAGCTGAGAGAAATCTACTGAAAAAAAACACTCATTTCTATAGTATTAAAAAAAAGATAGCGATTAAGGTTGCAATTTTAGATTTTTTTTCAGTTGTAAGAATTTGAAAAATGACGAAACTTATTGATACTCTGTTCATGTGGTCTTGACTGATAATCGATATCGTTTGACGATGTAAACAATAAATGAAAAATTATCTTGATTGACTTATGGCATGCAAATAAAAGTAATAAATTATCGAATATATACAGGGTGTTCCTGGCTGGAGTTTGACTAAGCTAAATTTTTTGATTATTATCTATACTAATACATAAAATCCTTAAGTGACTGACACACTAATTAATCACGATCCTGCTCAAACCACTCAACGTAAGAAGCTCAATTTTGGCATACAGGTTGATTCTAGGGTGTAGAGGTTCGATAAGAAGGGATTTTTCGAAATTCCAGTTCCAAGAGGGTGAAACCACCCTTCAAATATTACAATATTTTTTATTTAAAAAACGGTCAAGTTTCCGAAAAAACGCTTAAACCCGTATATTTTATTTTCTTTTTTTACATATTTTAAGATTTTTTAAAAATGTATACAGGGTGTTTCGAAAAATCTGGTCTTTGATTAATCACGATCCTGCTTAAAACGCTTGACGTAAAAAGCTGATTTTTGGAAAACAGATTGACTTTAGGGTGTAGAGGTTCGATAAGAAGGGATTTTGCGAAACTCGAATTCTAAGGGGGTGAAACTATCCCTCAAATATTGAAATATTTTTTACTTAAAAACCGGTGAGTTTTTCGGAAAAACTCTTAAACACGTATATTTTATTTTGTTGTTTTACATATTTTAAGATTTTTTATAAATTTATACAGGGTGTTTCATAAAATATGACCATTGAGCAATCACGATTCTGTTTAAACTGCTTGACGTTTAAAGCTGATTTTTGGTAAACGGATTGACTGTGAGGTGTAGAGGTTCGATAAGGAGGGGTTTCTCGAATCTCAAATTTTAAGAGGGTGAAAACGCCCCCCAATTATTACAATATTCGTTATTTAAAAAACGGTTAGTCTTTCGGGAAAACGCCTGGACAAGCATAATTTATTTGGTTTTTTTGCATACTTTGAAATTTTTTAAAAAATCATTCAGGGTGTTCCAAAAAGTTGGGTAATTTCTTAACCACGATTCTGCTTAAACTGCTTGAAGTAAAAAGCTTATTTTTGGCAAACGGATTTTTCGAAAGTCAAATTCCAACGAGATGAAACTACCCCTCGAATATTACCAAGTTATATAATAATATCGCCATATTGTTTTTTCTCATGCTGACATAAATGTAAGAAAATTTTATCCAGTTTGTATGTTAATGGAAATTCTTACTTTGCTCACCATTACAAATGATTAATTCGACGCGAACGAAGTCGCTGGTACACGCTAGTTTAAAATATTTTCAGTATGGTGGCCTGCAAATATGTTTGAAGTTGACTGCAACTTTGTTATTTTAAATACAATACGATCGAAAAAACTCTTTACTAAAATTTACAATAACTAACTTACAGTAAGCGCCATTGAAAAATTAAAAAGAGTACTGGAAAAGTAATGACGTCTAGGCGCGCCTTTGACGCCGTTTTTTTCGATGGCGTGGTACTTCTTAAAGTCTCACAAGAATGTGATATAAGTGATGCATGGCTATCATTACTTTTTGTTTATTTATATAGTTATTTTCTCAACATAAATATTTTATGTATACAACCAAATAGGCTATGTGTACGGTGTAGTATTATTGATTTACGTCATGTATGGTAAATGAACTTTCAGTAGCTAATATTGACATTAAATGGGAAACATTTAACATAAATATTTATTAAAATAAGAGAACATATTATTGTTGACGGTATATTTTGTTTAATACTAGCGTGTACCCGCGGCTTTGTTCGCGTCGATTTAATCATTTGTAATGGTGATGATAAAGCAAAGCAAGAATTTCCATTAACATACAAACTGGATAAAATTTTCTCACATTTATAATACAACAATATGGCGATATTATTATATAACTTGGTAATATTTGAGGGGTAGTTTCATCTCGTTGGAATTTGACTTTCGAAAAATCCGTTTGTCAAAAATAAGATTTTTACCTCCAGCAGAATAGTGGTTAATGAATTACCCAACTTTTTGGAACACCCTGTATGATTTTTTAAAAAAAAAATAAAATATGTAAAAAAACAAAATAAATTATGCGTGTCCAAGCGGTTTCCCGAAAGACTAACCGTTTTTTAAATAACAAATATTGTAATATTTGAGGGGCGTTTTCACCCTCTTGGAATTTGAGATTCGAGAAACCCATCCTTATCGAACCTCTACACCCCACAGTCAATCCGTTTGCCAAAAATCAGCTTTAAATGTCAAGCAGTTTAAGCAGGATCGTGATTACTCAATGGTCATATTTTGTGAAACATCCTGTATAAATTTTTAAAAAATCTTCAAATATGTAAAACAACAAAATAAAATATTATACGTGTTTAAGAGTTTTTCCGAAAAACTCACCGGTATTTAAATAAAAAATATTCTAATGTTTGAGGGGTGGTTTCACCCCCTTAGAATTCGAGTTTCGAAAAATCCCTTCTTATCGAACCTCTACACCCTAAAGTCAATCCGTTTTCCAAAAATCAGCTTTTTACGTCAAGCGCTTTAAGCAGGATCGTGATTAATCAATGACCAGATTTTTCGAAACACCATGTATACATTTTTAAAAAATCTTAAAATATGTTAAAAACAAAATAAAATATACGTGTTTAAGCGTTTTTTCGGAACTTGACTGTTTTTTAAATAAAAAATATTGTAATATTTGAGGGGTGGTTTCACCCCCTAAGAACTGAAATTTTGAAAAATCCCTTCTTATTGAATCTCTACACCCTAGAATCAACCTGTATGCCAAAATTGAGCTTCTTACGTTGAGTGGTTTGAGCAGGATAGGTTAGGTTGTGAGTTAGGTTCAGTGAGTCAATCACTTAATTTTATATATTAGTATAGATTATTAAAAAACAGTGGCCCAGGGGATAAGCGCCAATTTCTTAATTTTTAGCTCAATATTATAGTAGGTTGTGAAGTTTTTAAATCCTATGATATTATTAAGTTGAATTCTATACATTTTTGATTTTTTTGGAAAGGATATTTTGTGATGAATATGAACCAGTTTTAACAGAAATATAATTTTACGCTTGTTCTGATGTTGTTTTCATTCAATCACATATTATATACCTACTATTATCTATTTTTTATTAATATTTTACTCTCATTTCAAATTTTAATCATAGGCTACTGACTTCATTCAAGGAGACCTATCTCCTTTTTTATTTTAAAAGTATTAATTTACTACATTCGTTAAATTTGAACTTTCGATAATTGATTAGATATATTCGCAAACCATAATTCAATCAAGATAGCTTTTTTATCTTTCAGATAATTGTTAGACTAGACCGTATGATACACAGTACGTATTTTAAATACAACCACAACAAACAGACATAAAATGACTATGAATTTTTATTGTTATTAATTTTTTCGATATTTTAGAAAGTATTTAAAATTGTTTTTAGCTGATGTAACACGAACCACAAAATTATACTCTTTGTAATAATATATTAGGTTAAAAATAGAGTTCTTAGAAGTATATAGAGTAATATTTGCTTTCTAATAATAAATAATATAAACAATTAAAGTTTATGAATATATTTATATAATTGTACGGTTATTTTCTTTTGGTTCATTGATCTCAATGATCTATTATTCTTACTGAATAGTCAGAACACACCTTTACCATACGATCGAAAAAAAAATGGCGTCAAAGATGGCTAGGGAACGACAATCGATGATAATTTTGCTTAGGTCAAGCTCAGATTTTGAGCCGACCATACCAACAGGTAATTTTTAATTTTACTCAAAATAAGTTATTTGGGTCATAAATTACCTAAATACAAAATATTTTCATGGTGTCTGTCTGTCTGTCTGTCTGTCTGGCCGTCTGTAACACGATAATTCAAAAACCGCTAAACCGATTTTAACCAAATTTGGTACAAAAATATACCTCTAGGCACCCGAGAATCTTGCCATTAGTTTTTGGTGGGGGTGGGGAGTTGGTAACGGGGTATGGGAGGGGTTAAAATTTAAAAAATCGTAACTCCAAAATTACAGTAGCTAGCGAAACGCGGTTTTCAATTTAAGATTAGGAATAATATTTGCTACAAAATTTCTAATAACTTCAAAATCAGTTAAAGTCGCAGTATTTGAGATAAAAAAAATTGAAAAAATTCCTTTACTTTGAAACTAAAAGAACTGTCTACCAATTTTTTTTCATCATCGTGAACGATATTTTTACGGTAACTAAAAAGAAAAAAAAATCGGAGCGCCCTAATGGACAGCCTGTATAACGACACTCACTATACAATTTTTCTTGGTACACCCATTCGTCACTGGTCATGCAGATGTGATCTTGAAATTGCATGATCAAACATACGTACACAATATAAAGAAAGTGACACTTTTATATACCTTTATTACTTTTAAATTATGATGATATATGGAAGATATAAAAGATACTAAATTTAAAAACGTTTGAACAAATATAAACAGTTCTATGTATGCCTGCGGAAATTCTATAGATATTTAAATATAGTTTAATGAGAATTAACTAGATTTGACTAGATAGATATAGATTGATCGCTGGTTGTCGCCATGACGAAAGACTTCGACTAGACGCATCAAATATAATAAATTATTCTCATGATAAAAACCGTATTTTTGCGATTATTATTAAAAAAATGCGTTAGTGTATCTCGAAGTAGATTAGTGTATGGTGTATGGATAGAAATATATAACCAAAATGCCCAAAACAAGGATTAAAGGTATTTCTGTTGAACTGTTTAAAACTTTTCCATAGCAAAAATAGTAGTTAAAATAGTACTTTAACCGCAAAGGTAGATTAAATGACACTTTAACAGCGAGGATAGGTTAACAACTTTACTTCGCACGTTTTTTAATTAATTCCATTTTTGGAAATTTTTGTATTCCTTTTCATAACTTATTCGGGATTTAAATTGAAGTAGTTTGGATATGGCGTTTGTCGCCTCAGCCTGAATATCTATTGGTAATTTACTTAATTCGTTTTGGGCCATTTCTGGCTCCAATTCAATCAGCAATCGACACGAAAGAGAATTAAAAAATGTTGACTCAAAACTGGCAACTAAAGAGACAGCTTTATTTATTTGTCATTACAGAAACCAATCTGTTATGAGCCTGGGGGAAGGCCTGGTGTTAAGCCCAGGGGGGGGGGACTAGGGCTATTGCTTTTTAAAAATGAAAAATAATTTTAAAAAACACATTTTTTGAATAAACCGTTTACATGAATTTCTCTATCAATAAATTTCATAGACTTGGTTATCAAACCGTGTTCCCGTAGATTACTTAAATACCTACAAATTTTCTAAAATATATAAATTAACACATTTTTTGAACACAACAAAATAATATTAACTAAACAAAACAAGCAAATAAAAATTAATACGTAGCCAAGAGTCATTATTCAGGATTTCTCTTGGGGGTTACCCTGTAGTTACGCCAATGACGCCAACCCAGCACAATATTTTTTCTACTCGTAATAAATTCCTTGAAATAATAATTTCTGAATATTTTTTAAAACGTAACTCGCTATGGAAAAAAATATTGTTTTATACACGACGATAAAATTGCATTATCGTCAATAACATTTTATCGTCTTGTATAAAAAATAACTATTTTTGCTCCGTATTCTTGATACCCGTACCGATTGACGTGAAATTTTAACAGTGAATAGAGATATATGTAAGAAACAAAAGTTACATTACATTAATCTTTTCGATCGACGATAAAATACCATTTTATCGTCTTGTATAAAAAATAACTATTTTTGCTCCGTATTCTTAATACCCGCACCGATTGACGTGAAATTTTAACAGTGAATAGAGATATATGTAAGAAACAAAAGTTACATTACATTAATCTTGTCGATCGACGATAAAATACCACTTTATCGTCTTGTATAAAAAATAACTATTTTTGCTCCGTATTCTTGATACCCGTACCGATTGACGTGAAATTTTAACAGTGAATAGAGATATATGTAAGAAACAAAAGTTACATTACATTAATCTTTTCGATCGACGATAAAATACCGTTTTATCGTCTTGTATAAAAATAACTATTTTTGCTCCGTATTCTTAATAACCCGCACCGATTGACGTGAAATTTTAACAGTGAATAGAGATATATAAGGAAACAAAAGTTACATTACATTAATCTTTTCGATCGACGATAAAATACCATTTTATCGTCTTGTATAAAAAATAAATATTTTTGCTCCGTATTCTTAATACCCGCACCGATTGACGTGAAATTTTAACAGTGAATAGAGATATATGTAAGAAACAAAAGTTACATTACATTAATCTTGTCGATCGACGATAAAATACCACTTTATCGTCTTGTATAAAAAATAACTATTTTTGCTCCGTATTCTTGACACCCGCACCGATTGATGTGAAATTTTAACAGTGAATAGAGATATATGTAAGAAACAAAAGTTACATTACATTAATCTTTTCGATCGACGATAAAATACCATTTTATCGTCTTGTATAAAAAATAACTACTTTTGCTCCGTATTCTTGATACCCGCACCGATTGACGTGAAATTTTAACAGTGAATAGATATATATGTAAGAAACAAAAGTTATATTACATTAATCTTTTCGATCGACGATAAAATACCATGTTATCGTCTTGTATAAAAAATAACTACTTTTGCTCCGTATTCTTGATACCCGCACCGATTGATGTGAAATTTTAACAGTGAATAGAGATATATGTAAGAAACAAAAGTTACATTACATTAATCTTTTCGATCGACGATAAAATACCACTTTATCGTCTTGTATAAAAAATAACTATTTTTGCTCCGTATTCTTGACACCCGCACCGATTGACGTGAAATTTTAACAGTGAATAGAGATATATGTAAGAAACAAAAGTTACATTACATTAATCTTTTCGATCGATGATAAAATACCATTTTATCGTCTTGTATAAAAAATAACTAAAATTGTTTTCTTTTAATTTTTTTTAAACTTATGAAGGACTTTAATCTTCTGTAGATATGAAACTAATCATGATCGGGCCTATATTTCATATCAATTACATTTTTAGTTAGGGCGTGATTTTTAAACTCATTGTTGCCAACCAAATTGCATTTTTGAGAGATAGCACGTGTTTATTGAAACACCCTGTATGTGTAACAATTGTAAAAAAATATTTCATTCATTGTATTCTTTCAATTCGATTCAGAAAACGCTTCACAACTGTGTTTAACCATATCGCCAATAAACAAAATAACATCAAAGGTCAATTTAATTGTTGTTGTTGCCTTAATTAGCCCTCAATAATTATTGGGTCCAATATAGCGGCAAAACGCACATGCACATCAATGTATACGATTTAATATGATACACGAAACAACAATCCATGCCAACGAAATTGGTTTAAACAAGTATCATTTTGTATCAATTGTGCTCTGCAATTCGTTCACCAACCAGTAACAAACTCTAAATACTGTATACAGGGTCATATTAATTATCTGAATAACTCTTTTTACCATATTTTGTTATTTTACTCTTTTTGTAATTACTTAGAGACACGCATCAGAAGACGGTTTACGCAAAGCGTTTTCTTTCATGAGCTTTTCTGTGAATGAAAAGCCTGATACGTTATCTCTCTTCCGCACTCAGGTCATTCAAAAATCTCATTACTTTGTTGGTTCTTTAGTTTTCAGTTGTCGTTGTTAACTGAGTTTACAGTTCTTCCCCATTTTTGGTACTAATTTGGTATTATTTGGTAATAAACTGGTATTATTTGGTAATAAACTGGTTTTATTTGGTATTAAACTGGTATTAAACAGGTATTTTGTTGGACATCTGGCAACGCTGGATTAAACGCACGTGGCGACGACGGCCGGGAAGCTGATTGCATCATTTCTAGCCCATTTGCATCTAAAGCTAATACTGAAAAATATCTGGAATCTAAAGGTGCTTTGACAAAATCGTTTAGTTCTGGAAGTCTTTCAGAAGATACCACTCTACATGTTTTGGAAACTGATTATATCCAAGAAAATAATATAGTTTCTAAAATACTAAAGCAATGGTTAAAGTCAAAAATTGGCGATGAACTCTGGAGCACTCTAAACTGCAATACTCTGTTTAATAACATTATTTTTAGCACATCAATTTTACTTCCAAACTCTACTGCAAACTTCGAGGCAAACTCGATTTCGGGGTCGACTTTCATATGCAAAATAACCTGCTTTTGTAAAAAGCAAGTAACTTTACAAATAAAATATCATCCTTCTACAAAAACCACAAAAACAAATTCTCTGAAATCTCAGACCAAGCTTGTGGCAGAGCAGCAAATAATTCATCGTTATTTGTAAAATTTTCCGGGTGTTTTTGCCGGACTTCGCGTTCTAGTTGCTCCCACATATTTTCTATGGGGTTCAAATCCGGGCTCCGAGCTGGCCATTTTATAACAGGCACTTGTTCTGCTTCAACAAATTCTTTAACGATTTTTGCAGTATGCTTTGGATCGTTATCATGCTGAAACTTCCAAACAGGAGGTAACGATTCCTCAGAAAATGGCAACATTGTATTTCTTGAAATGTCCAGATACTGATACCGATCCATAATTCCTTCTATTCTTCTTAGTGGTCCCATTCCATGGCCAGAGAAGCACCCCCACACAAGCATGTTGCCACCCCCATGTTTGATAGTTGGCGTAGTATATTTAGGATTGTATTTTTCGTTATTAGGGCGCCTTACCCACTTCATACCATCGGAGCCGAACATGTTAAATTTGCTTTCATCCGACCATAGCACTTGTTTCCATTGGTCGTAAATCCAATTTAAATGTTCTGTGGCAAGTAAAAGGCTTTTTGGCAGGACGTCTGGCGTGTAGCTTCTAATAGTCCCCACAGAAATTGAAACATGTGGATTTTCCTTTTTTATATCGACCGCAGTAATAAATGGATTTTTCAAAGAACACCTTATTAATTTATCGGTGGCAGCTCCACTTTTTCTGGGCCGTCCTGGTTTAGGTTTACTTTCAATTGATCCTCTTACTTGGTACAGTCTTATTTGTTTGCAAACAACACTTTTATTTAATTTTAACTGACTTGCAATATCAACCTGCTTGACTCCCTCCTGGTATTTTTTAATAATCAGTTGTTTTACCTGATTTGATAAATTAATACCACGAGGTATTTTAAAGACAAACTACAAAAATACTGACAAAATATTAACTTTCTCACACAAGCAATAGCAAATTTATAGTAATAATAGCAAAAGTTTCTTCATTTATGTCCCCATAGAAATAAACAATTTTACTTATCAGCAAATTATTTCTGAAAATATTTAGTGTTTTTCTTTTTTATTAAGTATTATCAAGATCTATAAACATTCGTATACTTGGCGTATCAATAGCAAATGTATTTGTGGAATGCATTGTGCAATTTAAGAGTTTCTCCACTTTGGGCCGGCACTGTATATCACTGTAATTACAAAACTTCAATCTATTTCCGTATTGTAACGGAATTTTAAATTATGTCTTTATTTTCGAGAAAATTTAGTCCAAACATAAGGAGTTACAAACATAAGTTATCTAAAAATGTGCTACAATACGGATATAGTATAATCCTTTATCTTTAATTTCCTTCTTCATTTTTGTAAAGATACCTGCCTGTTTTACATAAAACGTTAAATGCCGAACGCTTATTTTGCTACTTTTTCGAACTAGTGAAATGGATTCTTAATACAAGATTGTGAGGATTTTTTAATCACACCAAACAAGTACAAAAATGACGAAAAACAAATCCTAATATAAAATCTCAAGACACAGACAATAATTTTCCCCATGTGTTAATCTCCAAAAAAATACTGGTAATATTTTTAAGGTTCATCTATATTTAGAACACCTTTACGGTGAAGTAAAGGTTAAACTCGATATTTTTCTAACACATGTAGGTACTATATATTGTTTTTTCGAAAGTCCAAAATAGAATTTCAATTATTGGATACGGTATATACATGCACTTCGTCAAATCAGAGAGCATGCCAGCTTTTAAAATTAAAAATATCACATTATGGTTTAATATAGGTTCACTCTGATCGAATATCAAATGGCAGTGTTATAATGCCAGTGGCAACAGTTATAATTTTTTTGGGATATCTGAAAATTTTGAGCAAAGTGATTTAAGAATCGTCTTTCAAGTGCAATGGGTATTCATAGCTATATCAAATTTGGTAAACAGAGGTTTTGGTTGCTTGGATTTTACTTGTTTTATGTTGATTTGTTATTGTAAATCTCATCAATGACAATGAGAATCCATTATTTGTTACGGTATTCATAAATAAAGTCATAAAATTCCCTTGTGAATCTGTCTCTAACGGGAATTAAGAGGTTTGCTCTGCAATATATTTTTTTTTAATTTGGAAATAATAAAAATTTAAATGGACCAGAGAAAGAAAGATTTAAACACTTCAAAGAACTTCTTACACTGATATTCGGTAAGTTATTGATGGATCAATATACAGATATGTTTAATATTCAATAATCAGTTTCATATAAAATTTAAGGGTGAGATTGTTAATCTGGAAATAAAATACAACAAAGTCCAACAGAGTGTTCGTTGAATGAGTATAACAAACCCAACTGTTTTGAGGGAAAAAAAGCGAGAAAAATGATTAAACGAGGGTCCACTCAAATCGTGGCGATATACCAGTGTTTACTATTTTAGTATGTTAGCAATTAGGTAAAATATATTTTTTAATGGGGTTTTTACAAATTCTGTTCTTTTTACAGTGCTTTTTCTACTTGGTTTCTGCAGAAAGTGTAAATAATCATTATTATTGTGTTATTTGGGATATTGGTGCTCTCATGTATTATAAAGAAATATAAGAATTTCATTTTTAACCACTTAACTATTTATGAAGAAAAGTGGTACATTTAACACAAAACAAAATGGAACAATTTTAAGGGTTACTGAACTTACGATCGAGATATTCTTTGAAAATACAAAGTTTTGCCTTCCCAATTTCGTTCTAAAAAAGATATTATAATTGGTGTCATTGAAATATTTCTTAAAAAGAACGAAAAAGTTAGGGCATCAAAACTTGTATTATTTCATAAATTCGTTCATAAGAAGTAGTTTTTATCTAGCACAAGATGTGTATATATCGAAGCAAAAATACATACCTTATACACGCGGTAGTCACAACTGCAATGTGTAAACAGAGTTTAAACGTAATACACACAAGCATTGTATCCTACGGCATACCGTGTAATCCCTTACTTTGTGTATACGTAAAATGCTATACTGTGGCTACATTGTGAGGCGGACGTTTAACCTTTGTTCATACGTGTTGAACTACAATGTGTAAACGTAGCATATTTACATCGGGGGAATGGTGTCACCCTGTGTCTACGACTAATAATGTAAACACTTCGTAAATGTGATTTGATGTGCTGTATGGGCTACCTCTAGGTGCCACCCCCTCACTTCTAATCTCAAGATAGCGATACCCCACTTGTGACACTTCTTTGGAAAGCTAATTGAAATTGCTAAACGATGGTCATACAGACTTCAACTTATTTACTGGTAACTAGTGGTAAGAAATGTAGGTGTGACAATTTGAAAGAAATTTAAAATGATAATTTATTTTAACAATTGCTCAAATTCTTTTCTCACTTTTTGGAAAGTCTCTCTCGGAATATTTCGACATGCTTCAGTTCTCCTCTGCCGCAATTCTTGCAACAAACCTGGTTTTGTCTTGTAGACTATGGATTTAGTGTAACCCCACAAGAAAAAGTTTAAAGGAGTGAGATCAGGTGATCTGGCGGCCACTCGATTGACCCCTTCTGCTAACCTTATTGCTGTGGGATAATTATTTATCCAACCACCGCCTTCTAGACAATAGAATAATGCGGGAGGGGCTCCATCTTGCTGAAAGTGTATGAGGTCTTCATTAAGAGCGGCACTAAATTTCTTTGTACCTGCTTCGTAATGGTACATGTGGATACAAAAAAATAATTCATTCTATTGATTTTGGACACGTTTTGACATTTTTTTTATTTTAAACTTTCCATTTTTTTCGTTCTTTTTATTGCTGAAATGTTTTTGATACGCTTTTCAAAGAGGTGTCACAAGTGGGGTTTCGCTATCTTGAGGTTAGAAGTGAGGGGGTGGCACCTAGGGGTGGGTCGGGGTGATTTGAAAAATACCTCATTTAGCTGGGTCCCAATTTGTAACTTATTAAAAAGACATTATAATGCAATATTAAAAAGTTTCAAACTCTTCATTAAATAATTAGAAAATATAATTAAGTTATAATAAACTTTATAAAGTTCTTTACTCTTCATCACCTCTTTTGAGACCTAATATTACAATCGCGTGATGAAAGAAATTTTCCCTGTTTTTTTTTCTATTAAAGTAGCATGTTGCTATTCTCTTACGTATCTGGTTTTTTTCTGTTGTTTTAAATCTTTTATTAGACATATCAGCCAGTCTGAACAATCTAAAAACATCACGCAAACTTAATTTCTCAGATTTTATGTGAACGAAGTTTATATAGTAAACGCCACGAATGTTTGGGAGTGATTCATCGCTTGATGAAGTTAGAATCGACACGCGCGCCATCATTTTTTACATTAAAAACGTAAATTTTTACCGCAGACGTAGGTTTTTAAAGACCCGGTCTAATCATCTGCCTGCGCTCCTCCTACTTATTCTAAAATGTTAGAGATGTTATATTTATAACCAAATATAGGTTTTGACAAGACTTTGACAGTTAAAACAACAAATTACAACAGATTATATATTGATTATTATATGACTTGGAACAATTAATGGCACTGGAATTAAGTTTTTTATGTGACCTTTGAACAGATTAGTTCACATGGTAGCGAATCTCTTTGAATAAGAAGACTAAGGAAGGAGCATAATGCTATCCAGTTATTCATGCATGGTGGGCGGAAAAAGCGCCAAGGTTACTCTAGGTTGGGATCCTTGATTGTGTTCTTGTTTGACGATTCATTTGACATTTGAATTTGATTTGAAATTTCGTGGATTTGTCAGTATTTACGGAGCTTACTTTATGTTATTTTTATTATTTATTCTACTACTGATAGTTGTATAAAAGGTAGTAAATCTAGATGGAAATTGTGGCAGCACTTAAATTAACAGTGACATTATCGCGATTTATCGAAAAGACTCTAAAATAGTTGGTTGTGTAGCGTGCGGTAGATCTCGGCAAAATTGAGTGAAATAATGGAACAACTTTCGCTAGTAAGTGACTATATAATATACATACGTGTAGTAAACCGATCATTTATGAAATCTTCACTTAAATTAACTAAATTTATATATTTTTCTTGCATTTTTTAGCTTTTATTTATTACTTGTCAAAAGATTAGATGTCAAAGAATTTAGATACGTTAATTTGACTTACCTGCTTCCAGTAGCGTATCGGATGTTTGTGGTAATACTTATTATAACTTCTATCTACTTTTATTAGAATTATATATTTATAACAATTTTAATAACTACCAAATATTTATTCACAACGTAAAATAAAACAACAAATTATTGAGTCTTACCCCTTAATGCCCATTCCTATATCATAGTTTTACATTTTTAAAATAAAATTAGAACGACACTGATAAACCGGAATTTAAGTCGGCCATATTTGAGGCCCATCGCTGTGTACCTAAGATTTTTGATATGCTCCTTCCTTAATCTTCTTATTGAAAGGTAGCAACCGATGAATCACTCCCAAACATTCGTGGCGTTTACTATACCCGCTTTACCCGACCCGAACAGTACAGCGTAATAGACTTAAAAAAAACAAACTAAAAATCAAAATCTAAAATATTTACTTGTCTTAGTACCGAAATTGTATATGTCTTCTTCGCTAGTCTTTTTATTCATCGACTGCAAGTTAAAATAATGCTTCCAAAGAAAGTAAATATTTTCCTTATAAAGTTTTATTTCTGTTTACAGAAAAAATGGCCAACAAGATTATCTTCTTTCCCGAAGTCAGTCCGGAAGATATGGAAAAAAGCGGAAAATCCAGGGTGGAGGAAGAAAAATGTCTACAGGGTGGTGATGACAAGAAATCTGTTACATACGTCATAAACAGCAACGAACTGGAGGAGGATAGGGGTGGCTGGGGACACAAGCTGGACTTCCTAATGTCCTGCATCAGTCTTTCGGTGGGTCTGGGCAATGTTTGGAGGTTTCCGTATTTGTGTTACAAAAATGGAGGGGGTAAGTTGATGGTGTACCTTCGTCGGAAATAAGAAATACCATGCAAAGTTTGAAATATCCGAGTATTGATTTTCCTGTTGATTTTTATGCATCCGTTATCCGTTGATACGATGGTCCAACGGTGCTTTGTTTGGTCATAGCGTTTTCGTGCCGCTTTTCATCCGTTTAAATTTCATTTAAATTTGTCAACGGAGAAAGATTGTACGATAACGAACGTTTTGACACTTTTTTGACAAATTTAATCTGACCTTAATAAAAATATAACAGTACAAGAGCTAGCAACGTGGGGAAAATGAGAATTTTAAGAAAGCTGGTTCTTAAATATATCTTTTGCTATGCTCTCCTATGCTCTTCTGACAAAAGTGCAAGCCGTCTGGTTGCTGGTAGACTACTGCCGTTCACTACTGCGCATCACATCTGTACAGGGTATCATTTTTCGTATGGTTTATGGGATTTCTCGTTTATGAGTAGATTTGTTACTTTTTTATGAAACTTAATATGCTACACATATGTTTGTCCTAGCCTCCTTAGCTCCTGAAATACAGGGCGAATTTGTGATGCGCAGTAGTGAAAAGATGTTGAATACAGATATGATGCGCAGTAGTGAACGCAACGTCTACCGGCAGCCAGACGGTCCGTATTCTGTTCAGTAGAACATAGCAAAAGATATATTAAAAAACCAGCTTTCTTAAAATTCTCTCTTGAAAACGTTTCTAGCTCTGAGACTATAAGTAAAACAGCGAAATCGCTATGGGAATGAAAATATAGGAAATCGGTGGTGCCAAATTTGCTCTTTGTCTGAGGTGAAATATTGAAAACCGTAGTAATGGTTGGCGACACTGTATTTTGAACCTCTAGTTCGAGAAATATTTTAGTACTGGTTTTTTAGGGGAGCATATTCGCAATAAAAACGTGGGGGCCCATTAACTTAAGTTGTTGTAATACTTTCTTCTTATACTAAGTGTGATTGGCATCGACTTACTATAATCGTAACTGAAGATTTTTGACAATCAATAACCAGCCGTGGCGGCTTCTACCTCAGCGAACGCCGAGCTCATGATTTACCAAAGTATAAAGATATGCTTTTTGCCATAGGTAGGGATTTCAGGCCCTTAATGCTTTTTATTTTTAGTCTAATATGCCTAAAAGCTATTCTGCCTTAGTACTAAAATAAGTTTCTGAACTAGGGAGTTCAAAATACTCCAATTGTTATTATTATTTTCTAGTTTTCAGTGCACATAAGATAAAACCGTTCAACTTAAAAAGTTTTTTTACCAATTTTTATTTTGTTTGTTTGTTTTCCCCACGAGTAATGGACATTTACCTTGTCGACCCCCCCTGTGAGTGTCCAGTAGAGGGCAAGGCATAATATACAACAAGAGCTCAATTCGAGGGGAAAACGCTTGCGACATTACATTTTTAGCCACCCTAATGCCAGTTGCAGTCCTCAGTGAATGTTTTAACCTATTACCTTAACTTGGGTGGCAAAGCTACCAAGCAACTACGTAGGTACATCTAATCACCTATTTTTTTTATCTGTCCTTCTAACGTCATTACCACCTTGGCACACAACTGTTCTGACACGACTACTCATGCCCTCACCTAATACGCCATTTTGTAACGACGTCCATCTTGGATTTTAAATTTTGTCATAATCACAGTATTCTACTAGTGTAGCCCTTTCATTTGATACCCATATTGAGGGGGTTGTGGAAAAATATGAAATCCGCCATTTTGTACCGGCGGCCGTCTTAGATTTACAATGTTATTGATAATACTATATTGTATTGTCATCGGAACTAAAGGTGTGTACCAAATTTCAGATCAATCTGACAACAGGAGGGTACTTAAATTTCAATTTCTAATTTTGACCCAAACAAATAAATAAATACCGTACGGGTCGAGCTAAATAAAACCGTTTAAAAATGACACCAATCAGAAGCAAATCGTATATCCGATAAACCGCAGTTTTTAAATGCAATACATTTAAAAACTGCGTAATTTTCTAACCAATCGAAGTCTTTGAATTCAACCAATAAAATTAATATCATATCGTCGTATCGTCGGATAAAGGATGCACAAAGATCAAGCTTAAGTTGTATAGGTATAGGGCTTGAAAAGGTCTGTGTATAGCAAATACAAATGCCAATGCCAAGGGAAAGTAGAAATTGTTATTCCACAGTTATTTGTATCAAAAAGACAAGAATGAAGAAACAATTTATTAAGGTGCGTATTCATTATCCGCACGAACGAACGAACGAACGAACGAATGTTCGCTAGTGGTATGGACGGGGACCGCACGATAGAACCGCACGAGAAGACCGCACGCATTTCTTCATTCGCGCGCCAGTTCAAATCGTCAAGATATTGTTATAAACCTGTTTTTTTTGGTTTATATACTGTCATTAATTAGTCGCTGCTGTTACTATGGAGCAGTGCATAAGTGAGTCGGGCTAGAAGCGAGACCGGAGTTCGAATCTCGGCCGGAACATCACTTTTATTTTTTAAATACTGTTGTATCTCTATAGTTTATTTTTGTAGTATAAGAAAAGAACTATTTATTCTGTTATTTTTAATCTCCGTTAGTTACTATAAATTGATTGTTAGTACAATACCTCATTTAATATAAAATAATATTTTACTTGAAATGTATCGGGCCCTAATTGTACCTTAAAAGTAATATATTTTTAGTGATATACCATATTGTAAAGTATTTAATATTTCAGTCGCTTAAAAGTTAATTTGCATTGAATACTGCTCACTATTAAAGGAAATTTGGAGCTTATATAAATCTGATGGGCATATGCCTCTGGGCATGCAAATACTTCTTTAAATTTTGGATGTGGTTCAACTGATTATTCTCAAAACCAGAAACATCTACATAAGTAAAAAAGAAGCACAGGTCACTAATTATAATAAACTTCACCCCTTATATTACTCACTAATTATAATAAACTTCACCTTTGAATTACTTCTACCGCTACCACAATATTGCTCATCTGCATTGGCATTTTCTACTTTCGATGGGAAACAATAAACTTCCCAACATTTTTAAATGATGTAACAATTCCTCTTGTGGTTACTTTTCCATAGATATGCCCTCATCTCTGTTCTCATGTGAATCTTAGAGGCACAAAATGAAAAATTATTTACCATAAACATCGCAAACTAAAAAACCTAATAAACAATTTTATACCGAATATAGAAATAAATTTAGTATTTTTACCTATTATCGTCCAAATCCATGTTAATAGATAATTATTATTTTAAATATAGTTTTTGAACTGCTGGTTTTATAATTATTAAATTAAACGAACTAAAAAGTCTTAAAAAATAAACAATTTTAACCATAACCCTCAAAATGCAGATCTCCTGTCAACTTTCTTTTATTTTTTATTTATTCATTATTTTCCTAGTGACGTCACAGGTGGTATGCGCGAACTGAACGAAATTGAGCCGCTATCGATCATACCTTGTATTCTTTGGTACCATGACGTCTAAACGCCTTTGATGTACCGACTCGAAGCGGATGGTCGAGCGCACGAACGAACGAACGGCCGCATGCGTTCGGTCCCCGTCTAAATATACCGCACTTTCATTCGTTCGTTCGTTCGTTCGTTCGTTCGGATAATGAATACGCACCTTTAGAGATTATTATTTAATCAATTTATATTAACTATATTTTTTATTATACATATTATTAATTTTCAATTATTAATGGACAGTGTTTAAATGTCCTGCAATATTTCGGGAAATGTTTACTTCTGTAAATTGTAATGCGATGATATTTCTTTTCGGGCAATTATCTGTTCGGGTAACTTTCTTTTCGGTAATTTGTTTTTGGGCAATTATTATCCTAGATCATAATTATTCTGTTCTTGTAGGAGCATTTTTGGTAACCTACACGATAGCAATGATCTTCTGTGGCATTCCTCTATTTTTTCAAGAAGTAGCTGTAGGCCAATACCTGGGTTCAGGAGGAATGACTTTTGTAGGACACCTGTGCCCTATTCTAAAGGGTGTAGGATTTGCCACGATGACCATAGTGTTCCTACTCGATATTTACTACTGTATTATCATAGCTTGGACATTATTTTATATTATAACTACAATAGCTTCTGTACCAGTACTAACATGGGACAGTTGTGGTAAGTTTGAAAGTAAGCTTAAAAACACTTTTACCATAATTGATTAATAAGTATTATATTAAACAAGAATTTCTAAGAAGAACAAGGTTCGTTTTTGTTCACTAGAAACCAACATTATTTTTATATTTAATCGGTCCTTTATTTTTTTCTCATATTTCTGAAATGGTTTCTATTTTATAATAAATTGAAAATTTATTTAGGTCTGTGCCTGGTACTTTAACTAAAATCCTTGAATTTCGATAAATTTCGATAACTGCGGAATACGGAGAATTGTTGGCTAGCAAGACGCAATCTTTCTCTATATAATGAAAGCAGAAGGTCTACATCTCCTGTTGAAGAATTTTTCGAGTAAGTTATAGATAAATATGTGCATTTGTTACATTGACTTATATAAAACTCACCCTGTATTAGTAAATTTTTTATCTATCCAAAAAAAATCCTTATGGGTTTTTCGCCACTGCACTGCAAGAAAAATCTACAAAATAAAATAGTTATTTTTTGTAAACACTTCTGGCGTTAAACCTAAACGGACGCTGCTTGTCAGAAGTTGTGCTTACAGTAATAAAAATTTGCCTAAAGAAAAAAAATGCTTAACGTTTCGGAAAGTTTTCTCTTTCCAGTCGTCGGAAGCAAAAAAAAATATAAAAGCAATCGAAGAAATAAACTATTTAAAATATTTAAATTGAACTATTCGAGAACATTCTCCTTACTTTTTTGAATGCAAACAGATACGTCTACAAGAAATCGTTACTGTTCTGTTAAAACATATTATATTAAGTTAAACTCTAAATTAAATAATTGTTACCTGATAATTACTTATGCAAAACCAAAAAGCCCAAAAAACTTCAGATGATTATTTTTAAATTTTACGTATGTTATGTTTATTTATGTAATGTTCTTTAAAATCAAAGAAGGGATTGCCATACATTAATAACATCTATAGATGCATGAAAGCAATACATTTATTTTATTAGATTGAATTTAAAAAGCCTCTTTTATTTTAATCTCTTTTTTATTTTTTCTTTTATTTTTTTTATTTTTTTTATTTTATTTTTTTTAACGATGAGACGAGAATCTTGTTTTTAAAAAGTAAAGTGTTCTCGAATAGTTCAATTAAATATTTTAAATAAGTTTTTTTCTTGATTCTTATATTTTTTAAAGCTCCGACGACGGAAAGAGAAAACTTTCCGAAACGTTACATTTTTTCTTTGTTAGCAAATTTTGGTTACTGCAAACACAACTTCTGACAAGCAGTCCGTTTAGGTTTAACGCAGAAGTGTTTACAAAAAACTATTTTATTTTGTAGATTTTCTGTAGTGTGCAGTAGCGAAAACCCATATGATTTTCTGATGATGAATCCACCAGATAGGGTATGGCTAATATTGTTTAAATTTTAAATTCTTTAACAAATTTACAAAATACAAAAATTTTCATTTTACTCTAAATGTTATTGTTTATTTAAATCTTGCAAAACTGGTATTTATTAAAAGCCACTCGAGTTAAAAGCATCATTAAGATTGTCTGAAATTCTAATTATTTTCAATCCTCTCTTAGATCCTTCCTTCTTAACCTAAGCAGTTCTTAAATTAACTAAAATAAAGATTTTCCTTTTGTTCCTTCTAATTAGAGAATGGCAAACTTTTTGATAATAAAAATAAGTTTTCAAGCAAATGCTCATTTTTGTTAATTACCTTGCTTTAAAAGAAAATTAAGAACTGCATGTTTTCGAAAAGTAAAAAAGATAAATTTTGAATATTAACATTTTTTTTGAAATATAAAGCAAATCAGTATATTAAGGGATCATATGTTTTATTCAACAGCCACTTTTATTCAGACATACTCACATGTAAGGCTACGTACAGCAAAATAAAGAATAACATTAATATCGGAAAGTTTCTTGAAGTTATAACAAACCAGTCTGTTATAACTTCAAAAGCCACACCATTTTATAGAAATTATTAAGATTTATTCATAAATTACTATGAGTTCTTAACACCACAGTTTGACAAACAGGCTAAAAAACCTTTTATTTTTACCTTAACTGAATTATTATTTAAGAAGAAAATATTAAAATCTCGACATTTCTACTGTATTTAAATATATATGAGCATATGTTACATGTTGTTAAGACATACAGCATATATACAGCAGTACATAGCAAAGATAGCATAAGAAAGAGTATACATAAGGCTAAGGGTTGTTGAGCAGCATATATAGTTTAGTTTCTATAAACATTAAAATAAACTGTAGGCCAATAAATAAACAAAAATATTGCACAATATCGTGACAACTAAATGTTCGGACACTTTAAAAAATAACTGTTCTGATATGGCTTTACATCGGCATGAACTTTTGCAACCACTGCAAGCCTGTTTGGCATTGTTTTTATTAATCCTGTTGAAATATAAAATTATTGTCCTGGTCTTTACCAGAACAATTGGTTACAAGGACCTTTGTCTTTCCCACTTGACACAAGAATATTTTTCAAAATTCTTTGATTTTTTGACGCATCAATTATGCCTTCTACTACCTTATACTTTTCTGGGCCTATTTTGGACATACACCTTCAAATCATAATCCCTTTAGGAAATTTCACTGTCCTTTTGAGGCAATCTTTATCAAATAGACACTCTAGCGGTGTTCGATTATATTTATTATATCAATATTAAGGTGGCTGATGTGCATATGTAATCCGCGCACTTATGCCATTTGCGATTGGAATTATTAGCGTCGGATTGGGAAATAATTAAATATTTTACCTTAATCTCATTTTTGTAGTTTGTGACATCAGAAGTTCCAATCCTACGCTGTTAATTCTAATCGCAAACTGCAAGTTCAAGGATTACATCTGCACGCATGCATGATCTTTATGAAAGATGGACAGTGGAATTTCCTAAAGATATTGTGCTTTTAGAGTTTGTGTCCGCAATGGGTCTAGGAAGGTATGAGGTGGGTAGAAAGGCACAACTAATGTGTCAAAACATCAAGAAATTTTGAAAAACAGTTTTGTGCGAAGTGCGAGAGACCTTTACCAGGATATGAATTTTATATTTCCACAGGATGGCGGGGCATGCCATACGGCTAAAACCACTAAAAAATGGTTTAGGGACATGAACATCAAGGTCCCCACATTGCCTTCGCAAAGTCCGGACCTTAATGTTATCGAGACATTCCACAATTCCCAAGAAAACCATTGCCCATTTGACGATGATATTCAGTGAATTATGGCAAAATTTTTACTCTGGCGTATGTCAATCATTAATAAAAACAATGCCAAACAGGCTTGCAGTGGTTGCAAAAGTTCATATGTCGATGTAACGCCATATGAGAACAGTTATTTTTTAAAGTGTCCGAACATTCAGTTGTCACGATATTGTGCAATATTTTTGTTTATTTATTGGCCTACAGTTTATTTTAATGTTTATAGAAACTAAACTATATATATATATTTAAATACTAATTAGAAATGTCAGATTTTAATATATTTCTTAAATGTAAGTAATTCAGTTAATGAAAATAAAGGTTTTTAATAAATTTTTGTTTGTCCGAACATTTAGTTGTTAGGGCTCGTATTTATTTAAATTAACATTAACATTAAATGAAATTAATACCTACTAAAAATAATAATAATAATTTAATACTTAGTCCATAAGGATGATGGAACAAATTTCATCTGTAGTTCAAAGAAGTAAGCAAGCAAGATAGTTTCGTTTATACCTTTGACATGTTTTACTTTCATCCACTCTTGAAACGCCTTGAATTGCCTTGAATACTAAGGGTCGGCATTTCTTTTCTTGGGTGCCGGTTTTCATGTGTACGAAGAGTACGGTCAACACGCTTAGTAAAATAAGATGTACTGAATAAAGACAGAAGGCGAGTATTTTCCCAAGCGCATGGAATGTAGCGTTAGATTAAGTAGTTATGTATTGCCATAACGACTCACTCCTATACATGTAAACGCCGACCTAAAGGTTCGCTTGCCAGCGGAGTATACGCCATGAAACTTTTCTGGTAGTATTTGTGCTGTAGCCGCGTCTGACTGTTTAATAATTTCTTGCGGAAGATCTTCCTGAATCATTTTTCTTTGAAATCTGATTTGCTGGTTGATAATTCACGATTTTATCGTTAAAAAATCGCGATTTATCTAAATGACGTTTTAATGTCAGTGCTATTTATTATTTACAAAAAAACAAAACGCAAAATCTATATTGGATAGTAACATAAACGCACCCTGATAATTTATTAGTTCGCAACAATGAAAGTAGAACTGGTAGATCCTTTTAAATCAATTATTTTTTAGAAATTGGACATGAAACAGTTTTGCTGTTGGATCAAATTTTGTATGGCACTCACGTGTTATAAAATATAAGTCACTTGAGAACATTTTTTCTCAGCATGACTTATATGTAAGATAACACACTATTAGAATAAATAACTATTCATACCGTGCTGGCAACTGTTACTTTTGGGTCGGCATTTACATGTGTGGAAGTAAATCGCATAGGGATCTTATTAAGTCGGAGTGAGAGAAATGCGATCGATCGACGCGACGCGCGACGGTGTGCTGTTGCGGCGTTGCCGATACGCCTTTCCTTATCAAGTACAGTAAAATCGCTATCGCAAACCGCTTATTTTTAAAAACCTTTTTTTCAAGAGGTAACTAGATATAATCATTAGACATGTTTCTGATCATCTGAAATGGAATTATAAGGATATCGTTATGGTGTTATTTTTTTTATAACGAGAAAACGTCAGTAATCGCGATAATTTAAAAACTTAACTTTTTAACACAAAACAGGCCTAGAGGCCATAACTCAAGAACCACTTTAGATATTGAAACTTTTTTTATTTTCAAGATCGGATATTTTACAATATGTTTACATAAGAAAAATTCGATAAGGTTGTTTTTTCCATTCAAAAATTGTAAACAACTTTTTTTGTTTTTACTTTTAGAGCATAGCAATTTTCAGCAATCGTGTAATTTTTTTATTGATAAAGATTGTCACATACTGTCTACTAAGAAAATACAGCAGAATAATTAACAAAGTTCTTGAAAAAACTACAATCTATTATTTCTAATAGATTTCGAGATATCGATTTTTGAATTCAGAGTCCTAATAGCGCGACCACTGTCGAACACCCACTCAATTCCACTTATTTTTACCAAAAATGTAAGTGTTTCTAGCTTGCACTTAAAAAAATTCAAGCTATAGGGAAAATTACAACGACTCGTTAATAAATAAACAAATCAAGTATCACGAGACGTAATTAAATCGTGAAGCTGAAAGCATGACGTACATTTTTCCCTAGAACTTTAAGTACTGAGAGAGGTATTGATTGGGTCGACCGGTCAACTGCGACAAATCTGCTATATCCCTTTCCACGTCTCATAGCGATGTGCACAGTTTCTCGGTTTATTTCATACGTTTGGCAACGTGTTTACTGTCCTCTCTTTGTTCAGTACATTATAAAAGCATTGTACTCTTCTTACATACGGAAATCTCGACCCAAGACTAACCTTTGCCAGCCCTTAGTATATCTTTGATTAATTTTATATTATAATAATTTATATTTTTGTTTCTAGTAACAAAGTTTTGGGAATCACAAAGGGTTTGGAAGACTTAGGGGGTCTACAGTGGAACTTATTTGTATGCCTAGTTTTGGGATGGATTGGTATATATTTTATTATTAGAAAAGGGCTACACCAAAGTGGCAAGGTAAGAGAATTTTTTATACACTTAGTTATTATACAGGGTGGCGCCTCTCATACGCCGCGGAGGCTCCAAGGAGAACGACAGTTTGTATTGAAATGAAATGAGTTCTACAGGGTGTCCCCAAAAAAGTTACATATCAAAGTTATTTTTTTTGTAATGGAACACCCTATATATTAATTGATTTTTGGATTCTGGGAGGAAAATAAAGGTGAGTTTTATAAAAAAATATATGACTAAAATGTAAGGTTTTTGATATATTTAACATTTTCACCCTGTATAACTGTTCGGGTCAAATTTCAATTCGGTTTAACATACAATGGTTACTGTAATTAAATATCAGGCTATACAAGGTCAACTAAAATTTAGGTAGCTGTTATCGAAATTTAAAATTTACTCTTCATTTTCACAAAATGTGAAATATGTCAAAATCTTTAGATTTTAAGTATATGCTTCTTTAATAAAACTCACCTTTATTTTTTTCCTAGAATCTGAAAATCAATTAACATATAGGGTGTTCCATTAGAAAAAACACTACTTTGATGTGTAACTTTTTTTGGGTACACCCTGTATAATTCTATATATTTTTATAAAATACTTTCAGTTAACATACATACGCTGCTAAAATTTAATTTCAATATAAACTACCGTTCTCTTTGGAGCTTTCGCGGCGCATATGAGAGGCGCCACCCTGTACAGTGTGTCCCATTTTGGTTGAAATCATAGGGTATCTCCGTTATTAGTGAAGATAGAAGGGTGCAGTTTGCACAAACCTGTCCCACTTTTTCGTCAAACGGAAGATGCTGCAAACAAAATTTTCATAGCCCTCTTCATTTCTGAGCTACAGGGTCTTTTCAAAAATTTTGCAATTTGGGAGACCCCCTGTATCTCTGTTATTGTTACAGGTATCGAGAAGGCGAAAACTGCTTATTGTAGAACTTTTTACGTAGAAAAAAAGTTTTTCTGTTTTAAAAAGTAGTAAAATATTTTTGAAAATATGAACTAATGTTATGTTTTTTCAAATGGAACACCCTGTATATTTATAAATCACATGATCTGTCTTGCTACGAGCTTCTCAAAAATATATATCACTCTATATTTTCACTATTTACTGCAATATTTAAAATATATCATTTTCTTATTAGTAGGCCGTGATAAATAACAAAAAATCAAAATGGTATTTACTAAAATAATCATACACATATCAAAATTTATTTGGGATTGATATATTTTACCTCGTATTTTACTTTTGAAATAACTGTTACCACTGAAACTGTGAATATATTTTTCTTTTTTTTTATAGCGGGATGGGTTTGCAAATATCTAAATCTTGAATTATTAAAGCATTTTTCAGGTGTTCGACATTGTTGTAGTGCCCACGATATATTTCGTATTTCAAAAATCCCCAAAATCAGAAATCGAGAACGGCGAAATCCGGGAATGGAGGAGGCTTCAATATGCGTTCATTGGTTCCAATTCATTGATTTGAAAAATAATAATTTAACAGTATTCTAATATTTCCATAGTTATGAGGGGGAATGTTCCCCATCTTGCTGAAAGTATATTTCACGTAAATTAGCTAAAGGAATATCTAAAATTTCCGATACGATAGATTATTCTTACGATTATAGATTATTCTCTGATTCCAAGATTTACAAATAGCGGTAGAGAGTTAAGTTTCCCTAATATATAAAGAATTTATTAGCGGCTCCCAAAATAAAACAAGAGACAGATAGCAGTATACTTTTAATAATTCTTTAGTTTCTTTTATTATCAATCATGGCCTACTAATAAATATGATCTTTTGATAAAAACTTTTAAATATTGCAGTAAATAGTGAAAATAAATATAGAATGATTTATATTTTTGAGAAGCTTATGGCAAGACAGATCATATGATTTATAAATATACAGGGTGTTCCATTTAAAAAAACATAACTTTAGTTCATATTTTCAAAAATATTTTTTTGGTAGAAAAACAGACTAAGGCACTGTATTCTACGTAAAAAGTTCTACAATAAACAGTTTTCACCTTCTCGATAGCTTTAACAATAACGGAGATACAGGAGGTGTCCCAAATTGCAAATTTTTCAAAAAGACCCTGGAGCTCGGAAACGAAGAGGGCTATGAAAATTTTGTTTACGGCATCTTCCGTTTGACAAAAAAGTGAGACAGGTTTGTGCAAACCGCACCCTTCTATCTTCACTAATAACGGAGATACCGTATGATTTCAACCAAAATGGGACACCCTGTCTATAATTTTACATGAAAAAAACATAAAAATATTAAATAACACGTTCACTCTCCCTACTCTTCGCAGGTAATCTGGTTTTCCGCTCTCTTCCCCTACGTCATCCTGTTCATTATGCTGGTTCGCGCCGTCACGCTAGAGGGCGCCGGCGAGGCCTTTATTATTACGTGGTGCCCCGCTGGAGGCGCTGCTCACGCCGGGACCCTGGATGGACGGAGCCTCCCAGATATTCTTCGCCTACAGCATTGGATGTGGGGCTCTGCCCGCCTTGGGATCGTATAATAAGTTCCACCATAACGCTTACAAGTAAGTTTTTGAAATTGGGATGTTGTTGTGGGGGGATTAGGAGGGGTTTAGCTAGCGTACTGGGGAGTATGATATTATTAATTATTGGATAAATAAAACACCGCTTTATTTTATCAGTTAAATATTATACAAAGTGGTGTCCGAACCGTATTACGGAAACTTTGGCAGAATATTCTGCAGATAAAATAAGTAAAAAAGTTCGTATAAATGTATGTCCTAGAATGATTAGTTTCGGAGATTCAGGATGTAGAAATTTCATTTTTATTTCGATTTTTTACCAATTAATTTCTGAAGTTACGTCAATATTTGGATAAAAATTGGTGTCTGGGAGTTTTTTGACATGAGAAATTTGATTTCGATGTCAATATGACTCCCATTTGTAGGGGGCGCCACCTACATGTGTTTTAACTGTTTTGAAGAGTAAAAACTTTTCGTCCATACCTGTATAAAACTACTGAGTAAAAAAATTATATTATTTTTGTTTAGATTTTTTTAGTCAAAAATATCTTGAGAAAGGTTGATCGTAGCGATTTTTACTAAGAGACATTTTTTACGGAGAAAGCCGCGGAAATGTATATTTTTTCACTCATTAGTTTTATACAGGTACGGACAAAAAGTTATTACCTTTCAAAACAGTTAAAACACAAGTAGGAGTCATATTGACATCAAAATCAAATTTCTCATGTCAAAAAACTCCCAGACACCAATTTTCATCCAAATATTGATGTTATTCTTCAGAAATTATTTGGAAAAATTTGGAAAAAATCGAAATTAAAATGAAACTTCTACACCCTGTATCTCCCAAACTAAGCATTCTAGGTCATACATTTATAAGAACTTTTTTACTTAATTTTACCTGCAGAATATGTTGCCGAAGTTTTCGGAATACAGTTCGAACCACCCTGTATATTATAAACTAAAAATAATAATAATAAAACTAAAATTTCATAAATAAAAATTCGTTTTTCTTTTACTTATTGCATCAATCGTATACCAAAAGTTCGATGTAACAAACTCATAAATCAATCGACTGAATCTCCATAGCCCTGCGCTAGTCTTTTGTTATTTCCCATTCGCAGAACAACTGAAAGGACAAACCGAAACAATTGATCACCCCGTTTCTATTTCTCCAGAGTGACGTAGTCGGAAAACAAATGAAGATCGAGTACGAGCAAAATTGGACCTTGTAATCTCCAGGCGCAATAGCCACGTGCATGTTGTTTTTGTCTCTTGTTCTTTATCGATTATTATAGGGGTCTTTAGTTTAATATGAGAAAATAATGAAAGACTGCAGAGCTTACGAATATTTTTAATATACTTTTTTTTCAAACGTCCAAAAGTATTAATTTTTGCGACGTGATTGTGGGCGTGAGTTTTTGAAGTTATATATTATTTTTATATAACTTAACTTTATTATATTAATTTATATTGAATTATTTATTTAAATTAACATTAATATTAAATGAAAATGATTTTTTTTTGGTAGATTCAGAAATTGTAAAACCTTGTATGCCTCCAGATGATGTCTTTTTCGCAATCTCTATTTTATTGTTGATGGACTCTTCGATATATCCCATACAGGCACATCAAATCACATTTACGATGTGTTTACATTATTAGATGTAGACACAGGGTGACAAAATTCCCCCGATGTAAATATGCTACGTTTATACATAGTAGTTCAACACGTATGCACAAAGGTTAAACGTCCGCCTCACAATGTAGCCACAGTATAGCATTTACGTATACACAAAGTAAGAGATACACAGTGCTTGTGTATTACGTTTAAACTATGTTTACACATTGCAGTTGTGACTACCGCGTGTATACGTATGTATTTGGCTTCGTATATACATCTTGTGCTGGATGAAACTACTTCTTATGAACGAATTTAGGAAATAATACAAGTTTTGATGCCTAACGTTTCGTTCTTTTTAAGAAATATTTATTTAATGATACCAATTATATCTTTTTAGAGCGAAAATTAGGAAGGCAAAACTTTGTATTTTCCAAAACTATCATAATAATCATCGATCGTAAGTTCAAGAGAAGTAGCCTTAAAATTGTTCCATTTTTGTTTTGTATTAAATGTACCATTTTTCTTCCATAAAATGGATTAAGTGGTTCAAAAATAAAATTCTTATATTTCTTTATATCATGGAACGCAATAGCGCAAATAACACAATAATAATGAATTATGAACACGACTATAGTATATAATAATTTCAATATCCTAAGTTGAAAGAAAAAAGATCACCTTTCTGTTTTGTACTATCGTCCCTTTCTTCCGATGGCTCATCTCGTTGATATTTAGGAAGGTATCCATAAAATATATATTTTATTATCGGTCCTGGGATGAAAAAATATAAAATTCAATTTGATTTGATGATCCTTTTGTGTCACCTAAATCAGGAGAATGACAATGAGCATGTTAAGATGAAAAAAAACTTATTTATCAACACTTACCTACACGTTAGTCCAAGGAGTTTTATCAAAAACCTATATTTGCCTAAATAATTTATGTATTAAATTTACAAAGCAAACTGCAGCGTGTAAACATGGTGTAAACAAAAGAAATAAAATGGCGACAAGTCAACGTCAACGACCCGACAAGGAGAAAAGTGGTGTTCGAATAACAAATTATGGGTCAACAAAAATTGTTTTTGTCTCCTTTCAACGCACACTTTAGAAAGAAAAAGAGATGAACTGCTATACTGAAAGAATGTCAAAGTTTTATCTGTCACTCTTGTCAATAATTTATCGGTAAGGAAGATTCCTAGAAAATCGCTTGTAGTCAAGTTTTCAACCATTGCCAGTTTTCCCATAAGAAGTGTCACCCACCTGCATATACCACTCCTAGAAAGGAGAAAGGAGAGAGGACACATAAGATACACTTGGTCGGTGTATCTACGCTGAGGCTAGCCGCGCATGCGCACACCTTCATTTCATACTGGAATGTAGACACAACAGTATACTATTACAAAGTGCCTATATAGATATTTATATTATGTGTATACGTCACATTTTTACAAGGTGTGTACTATAGGCACAACTATGATACGAAGTATCACACATACATATGACTTATACATTGTATGTCTCATATACCTGTCTTACGTTTTTTTTAAAATCGGTCGAGTCGTTGAGAAAATATGAAGGATTGAAATTTGAAAAGTTTATTTAAACATTTATCAGAGTAAATGATAAGGATAAATTCCTTCGACCAGTTTGCTGTTTTTTCTTATTATTTCTAGATGTTTACGCATTTTTCACTTGCCACAAGGTCGAACGATCAGGTGCGGTCTCAATATCGTTAAACTGACACACAATAGAATTTCCAAAAATACCAGTCCGCGACGATCAAAATCGTCTTCGTTGAGTTCTTGTACCAATTGAATTTTGTACGGGTACAACTTGTGTTTTTTTAATATCCTTTGGACACTTGTACGATTTACGCCGCGCCGGTCTCATTGGCTAATTTTCTTGTACTCAGCGTACTATCCATGGCAACTTGGCCCAATACGAATACCTCCATAGCTTCATTTACTACAGGATATTCCCTCTGCCTCTTTTTATTCATAACGGAACCAGTTTCGCGAAGTTTTGCTACTAACTCGCGAACAATTTTGCCATAAAGGTGTTTGTCAGGATGGCGTTCATTGGAATATCTACGCAACCCGATTGCCACATTCATTATTTTTACTTTTATTTCTACTTTTTCAGCAAATGAGTACACCATACACCATAATTGTTAAAAAGTTTAACGATATTGAGAAGAACTTTATGGCACAAGTCACAGAACAGCTATCTAGCAACTACCGTACCTGATCGTTCAACCTCGGCAAGTGAAAAAATGCGTAAACATCTAGAAATAATAAGAAAAAACCTCAAATTGGTAGAAGGAATTTATCCTTATCATTTACTCTGATAAATGTTTAAATAAACTTTTCAAATTTCAATCATTCATATTTTCTCAATGACTCGACCGATTTTCAAAAACGAAGCGGGAAAATATAGAGATGAGAAAGCTCTTTTCATTGCGGTGCCACTTGACCCCCCTTCCCATTCGAAAAAAGTTGGGGGATGACACTCCCACTTAGATGGTTGAAGATTTTGCAATCATTTTTGGGGCAAAAGTTGTCCGCCTCACAAACAAAATTGACGTGTTAAATTACCCTGGCCGTTATGCCTTGCGGAACGTTTTCGATGGGCCACCCTAAAGGTGCGTATTCATTATCCGCACGAACGAACGAACGAATGTTCGCTAGTGGTATGGACGGGGACCGCACGATAGAACCGCACGAGAAGACTGCACGCATTTCTTCATTCGCGCGCCAGTTCAAATCGTCAAGATATTGTTATAAACCTGTTTTTTTTTTGTTTATATACCGTCATTGAATTATCGCTAAGCAAGTTACTATGGAGCAGTGCATAAGGAGTCGGGCTAGGAAGCGAGAGACCGGAGTTCGAATCTCGGCCGGAACATCGCTTTTATTTTTTTTAAATACTGTTGTATTCTATAGTTTATTTTTGTAGTATAAGAAAAAAGAACTATTTATTCTGTTATTTTTTAATCTCCGTTATTAATATAAATTGATTGTTAGTACAATACCTCATTTAATATAAAATAATATTCTACTTTTTGAAATGTATCGGGCCCTAATTGTACCTAAAAGTAATATATTTTTAGTGATATACCATATTGTAAACTATTTAATGACTGATTTAGTGACAGCCAGGGCGGCACGATTGAAATGGAGCTTTGCAGGACATACAGTTAGACAATCCGACAATAGATGGAACACGGTAATTCAGCGATGGAGGCCATACTTAGGACAGCGAATGAGAGGACGCCCTCAAATGAGATGGTACGATGATTTCAAAAGAATGGCAGGACTACATTGGACACGCACAGCACAGAACAGAGATCGGTGGCGAGAATTGGGAGAGGCCTATGTCCAAAGTTGGACGACAAACGGCTAATGATGATGATGAAACTATTTAATATTTCAGTCGCTTAAAAAGTTAATTTGCATTGAATAATTGCCTACCATTAAAGGAAATTTGAGCTATATAACCCATGATGGGCATATTCTGGATATGCAAATACTTCCTTTAAATTTTGGGTGTGGTTCAACCGATTTATTCTCAAAACCAGAAACATCTACATATAAAAAGAAGCAGAGGTCACTAATTATAATAAACTTCACCCTTGGTATTACTTCCACTAATTATAATAAACTTCACCCTTAGAATTACTTCTATCACAATTACAATACGTTCATCTGCATTGGCATTTTCTACTTTTCGATGGGAAACAATAAACTTCCCAATATTTTTTAAATGATGTAACAATTCCTCTTGTGGTTACTTTTCCATAGATATCCTCAACTCTGTCCTCATGTGAATTCAGAGGCAATGAAAATGAAAATTATTTACCATAAACATCGCAAACTAAAAACCTAATAAACAATTTTATACCAATATAGAAATAAATTTAGTATTTTTACCTATTATCGTCCAAATCCATGTTAATATATAATTATTATTCTTAAATATATTTTTGGAACTGCTGGTTTTAGTAATTATTAAATTAAACGAACTAAAAAGTCTTAAAAATAAAAAATTCTTAACCATAACCTCAAAAATGCAGATCTCCTGTCAACTTTCTTTATTTTTTATTTATTCCTCATTTTCCTAGTGACGTCACAGGTGGTATGCGCGAACTGAACGAAATTGGAGCCGCTATCGATCATACCGTGTATTCTTTGTACCATGACGTCTAAACGCCTTTGATGTACCGACTCGAAGCGGATGGTCGAGCGCACGAACGAACGAACGGCCGCATGCGTTCGGTCCCCGTCTAAATATACCGCACTTTCATTCGTTCGTTCGTTCGTTCCGGATAATGAATACGCACCTTAAATCTGAAAGCGCACGCAGGCGAACGCCTTTGATGTACCGACTCGAAGCGGATGGTCGAGCGCACGACCGAACGAACGGCCGCATGCGTTCGGTCCCCGTCTAAATATACCGCACTTTCATTCGTTCGTTCGTTCGTTCGTTCGTTCGGATAATGAATACGCACCTTAAGAAAACACACTAGTACCATAAATAACTATTTGTACCTCGTCACAAAAAATACCATTTTTACTCCCAATAAAACAATATATACTATTAATTTTTAATTGTTTTACAGAGATGCTGTCATCACCTGCATAGTAAACACCTTAACCTCAGTGCTAGCTGGCGTTGTGACGTTCTCGATCCTAGGTCACTTGGCACACGAACAAAATGCCGACGTGAGTGACGTGGTCAACAGCGGTCCAGGCCTGGTGTTCTTGACCTATCCGGAGGTCGTCCTAAAATTACCGGGGGCGTCGTTTTGGGCCGCCACATTCTTCATCATGTTACTGGTAAGTATACTGGGTCGTCCCAAAATAGGTTAGCTTGTTTTGTTGTTTATTTAAGAGCCCATTTCACTAGTCCGAAGAAGTTGCAAAATAGGCGGTCGGTATTTAACGTTTTATGTAAAACTGGCTAGGTATTTTTACACAAATGAAGAAAATTAAAGATAAAGGATTATACTATGTCCGTATTGTAGCAAATTTTTAGAAAACTTCTTTGTTTTTAAGATTTTGATGGTCAAACATAAACAAAATATTCCTTATGTTTGGACTAAATTTTCTCGAAAATAAATACATAATTTAAAATTCCGTTTCAATTTACGGAAATAGATTGAAGTTTTGTAATTACAGTGATATATAATTTATATGGTTTTGTAACAAATTGCTTGCTATTTTATGGCAAATGCTGAAGCTCTGCAAACCTTAATCAAGCCTTAATCAAAGCACGTGTGTTTGGAATTTTGGGTGTGGCTTAACACGACAGAGTCGGGCTAAGCCTTAGTGTGCGAACACAGTGTAAGCAGGTTTGCTGGTAGTCAGCGCCAATCTGGGCACCTATTCTTGACATCGTTCGCAACTTTGCGTATACGCATCACGTGTATTTTTATAAACAGGGTATCCCAGAAATAAGTGCAAGTATTTTAAAGGGTGGTAGATCTCGATAAAAGAAACATATTTTCTCTTTATCGTTTTTCAAATAAGTCCAAAATAATGGAGTTATTTTACTTTGAAATTTTCCAAAAAAAATGATTTTTTGCTCAAATTTTGAGAACCTTCTTCATGTGCCTTCTCCTCATCGGAGGTTGGCGACCATCAATTGGAATTCCTCCCTGTCTGAGCCAAACGGATAATTGCACTTGCCTCTCCTATATTAAACCACTGGTGCAAATTCCGCAAGCAGGAAAACCGTTTACGCCCGATGCCTCGTCGTCCTTCAATCTTTCCCTCAACGATCAGCTGTAAGAAACTATATTTGTTATTTCGAAAAATATGACCAAAATATGCTGCTTTCCATCGTTTTATTGTAGTCAATAGTTCTTGGTCCTTACATATTCTTTCCAATACTTCGATATTTGTTTGAGAACCACTGGATCTTTTCTGGATTTTCTTTCTTATAAATTTAATCTACTACCTATGTTGCCATATTATCAAGAAATTATTTTTTGAAATAAAAACTAAAAAAAAATTGCAAAAAAATTTCAAAAATATTTTCAAAAAATTCCGAATTTTCAAAAAAAATATTTAGAAAAAAACCTCATAGGCGTGTTTCTGGGGTTGAACTATACTACCAGTTAAGTTAAAATACTTGCACGTATTTCTGGGACACCCTGTATATGGTTACATAGTAGCGCCGCGCCGCGCCGCCTTGCGCTTATAACCTTGAGAAATTAAAGCGTGTTATCAAATCGGTTAGTTCACAGTAAAAGCAGGTAGGAGCCGTCAACCAGCGTTCGTCGGCGTTCTCGCTTTTACCGGAACGAAAATGTATTTATTTCTGCTTTGGCAGGCGCCGACGGCGCACAGAGGGTGTTAAGAACTAAAAGTTGGCCAAAATTATGTTTTATGATTTTTTTGCTTTTTTGCTAGTAATATTAATTATTAGAGGACAGGGTGCTAATATGGAACCTCATTTTGTTTTTCCTACACAATATTTTTTCCTCTACTCTGAAACCCTCCGATCAAATAAGGCCACGATCAAATAAGGCCATTCTGTGCAAAACCAAGCAATTGGATGAGGATGCTAGAACAAGAAAGTAATTTGTATATTATAGACGATATTTGAGCGAGGATGGGTGTTATAGGGTAAAGACTATTTCCTTTAAGAATCTATTTAAATCAATGTTTTTTTGGCAGTGGCAAATATTGGCAAGATTTTTGTACATATTCCAAAGCTGGAGACTTTAAGCATTGAACGGATGCTAATTTCCATGCGGAATATTGCCGAATAGTCTTACACCTTATAAAAATGCCTCTGATTTTTTAAATATAAAACATTATAAAGAAATAGAATAGAAGGAAACGTTTCAAAATAAAAATATGGCAAAAAACATTGCTTTGCAAGACTTGCCAGCTGGCTCTGTATCCATCATGACAGTTATTATAAACAATTTGCAAAAAAAGCACTACAAACAATTCCACTATTTTATAATCTTAGAAATATTCAGAATACACTCAAGATAATTCAGACTTATAATTGAAATATATTATTTATTTGATAGTCAACTTACGACTTAAAAAAAGCTAATAAACGTGCTTGCATTTAGTATTTATAGATTTGTATTCAGTTAAGATAAAAAATGAAAATAAAAAAATATCACTTTTGGCCAGGTTTATAGACCAAATACCCCTATGTGCGTACCCCGGCGCGTGGGCGCGGCGTTTCAATATGGTTAGGTTAGGTTAGGTTAGTTAATCAGATAAATTTCCTCTTAATTAGCTACTTCCGAACCCTGCTCGCATCTCCGAAAAAGCCATATAACAATACACGTGATGCATATACGCAAAGTTACGCATCACGTGTATTGTTATATGGCTTTTTCGGAGATGCGAGATGTGAGCGATATTTGAAGATGCGAGTGATCAACAATAGGTGCCCAGAGACAGGCTGCCGGAAAGCAGAAACCTGCCTCCACTATGTTCGTACCCTTAGGCAGATTTCTGAAATATAATATATATTTCCTTAGGCCACACGCCTGCTTTACCCAACCCTTAAGAGCGACCCGAATAACACAGCCTAATAGACTCTCTAGTTGGATTTTTTTGTAGGTACTTGGTATCGACAGTGCCTTTTGCTTGGTGGAGTCTTTCATTACTGGATTTATGGATAATTGGTCAACTTTTTTGAGGCCTCACCGAGTGATGTTCACAACGATTGTTTGCGTCATCATGTTCTTATTGGGAATTCCTATGGTAACCCAGGTAAAACATATTATTTTTATTTGTACGTTAAGTATTAATATGGATAATTATTGTATGATAGGTTTTTTCGTCTGTTCAAAAAAATCAAGTACTACAATTTAACTTAAATATTTTAAATAAAATTATGGCGAACATAAACATATTTTTTATTTTTATTAAATGACAAGTGAAAAAATTAAATAAAAATGATTTTAAATACTTTTTCATAGAGGCTTTTCATTTAGGGTGGTATGTATGTCTTCCAACTGATGGATTACTACTCAGCGAGCGGAATGTCTTTACTGTGGGTGTGTTTCTTCCAAACCGTAGCCATTTCATGGTCCTTTGGTGTTGATAAGCTGTGCGACTGTATAGAACAGATGATGGGTCACAGACCTAACTTGTTCTGGAGGATATGTTGGAAATACTGTGCTCCAATCGTTATAGCGGTAAGTATTGAGTTATTAATAGAGGATTTATTTATTTAGCGTATGGCTTACATGGATTTGACTACAAATTTACAGTTCATACCAAATAAGCTTTTAGTGACGTGATTAAGCTTGACCGGTACAGCGTTGCCCACTTTTACGTATTTTCATTTAATCCAAATATTTTAGGAACCAAAAATAAATTGCTTATAAATATATAAACAGTTGATTTACATCAACAAAATTCACCTTCTAACATCACTTAAGGGACATAAGGAGCTTATTACTACCGCTTTAGGTCATGACTGGTAGTACATATTGGTTTTTAGATAACGGAGGAGAGAAATCTAAACGGTACCGTTTTGCACAAAGGGTAAAACTCCACCAAATTTTTCGGAGAGTATTAATAAAGTATTAGGAATTTTTAAACCATGAAGTTCGAATTTTGATCAGCATCGAATTTTGCAAAATTGCTTCCATTTAACCGACCTGGTATGTTTTCTTTTGGGACACTCTCTACATGAGGAATGAAAATACATAACTCTTTTTTTATTTCCATTACTTTTTTACGATAAATTGTAATTTTAAATAAAGATGTCATCTGCCTCTTCAAGCGATTGAAAAGAAACTAGATTTCATAAAGACAAACATTTATATAAAGTCGTATAAATATAGAATAACAAAGGAACAGAAAGATGTATTTCATGTCTTTTCTTTTGTCTTCTCTTTAGCAAAGTCGTGCATGCGGAAAGCCAATGTTAGAGTTAAATTGGATATTAGTTCTGCCATCGATAGTAGAACATGTATATTTTTGTGTCCTTTTATTTTATTTTATTCTTTCACTTTGAATCTTTGTTTACCAGAGATGGAGTATTGTGTAACATTATTATTTTATCGTAAAATAGGTTTATAAAATGATACTTGTTTTTTATACAATAAAGCAGTTCTCAAAATGAGCTTAGCAAAATCTAAAGTAATGTAGAGAGAAAAGACATCCTAATAAACAACACTGGAAATAGTAGAAGAATATCTACCAACCAAGTATCCGGAATTTTATATTTTTTCTAATTTCAATGTATTCTGATCCTATTCTGAGCTGTCTGTTTGATCTCTCCCCATGTTTTCCCGACCTCTTGGGTTTCAGAGATTACTGTTCTTCTCCAGGTATTCCTTGGTCTTCCCCTGGCACGTCTTCCCTGTGGATTCCATTCAAGTGCCTGTCTAGCGATATCTCTGTGGGGTCTGCGCAAAATGTGCCCAATCCAGCCCCACTTTCTTTTCTTAATTTCGATATCTATTCGATTTTGTGATGTTCTTCTCCACAGTTCTTCGTTGTTAATTTGATTGGGCCAGAAAATTCTCAATATTCTTCGAAGACACTTGTTAACAAACACCTGTAGGCGATCCATGAGACCACGCGTAACCTTCCATGTTTCGCATCCATAAAGCAAAATAGATTTGACATTGCTATTGAAGAGCTGGACTTTAGTTTTTTTGCTATATATAGAGGAGTTCCACACAGGTGTAAGCATGCCAAAAGCTCTTTGTGCCTTCAAAATCCTTTCCTCTATATCTTTCTCTGTGCCCCAAAGCTGTGAACCATACTTCCCAGGTACTGAAATTCATCAACTCTTTCGATGGCTCGGTTGGAGAGGTATAGATCTTGGTTGTTGGGAGTATTTGACCTCATTTCTTTGGTTTTCGCCACGTTGATTTGAAGACCGACATTATTAGCTTCCTCTTGGAGTCTAAAAAGTTTTTGAGACATATCCGAGTGTGAATGGGAAAAGATGCATAGATCGTCTGCGTAATCCAGGTCTTCTAGCTTCCCCATTGTATCCCTAGTGGTTCTTTAAATGCTCTATTTAGTGCTACATCCAGAACGATGTTAAAGAGTAGCGGCGAAAGTATACAGCCTTGTTTTACACCTACTGCAATAGAAATTTTCTCCCCCACTTAACCTTTATGTAAGACACAGCTTGTAGCATCATGATAAAGCATTTTAATCATGCGGATTATTTTTTCGGGTATTCCTTTTTCTCTCAAAGCTTTCCAGATGGCTATGTATTTTATAGTATCGAATGCTCTTTGAAAATCCACGAACACCATGTATAATGGCGATCTGAACTCTTGAGATTGCTCTATTATTATTCTGAGAGTATTAATTTGGTCGATACATTATCTTTGAGGCCTAAAGCCTGCTTGTTCTTTTCTCAGAGTCGGTTCAAGGGCATCTGATATTCTTTTTTGGATGACTGTAGCAATTATCTTGTTAATGGTGTTAAGTAAGGTAATGCCTCGCCAGTTCTTACACTGGGATAAGTCGCCCTTCTTAGGGAGTTTTACAATAAGTCCTTCTTTCCACGTTGACGGGATATATTCTGTTTCCCAACTGATTTTTATTATTGTCTCTAGTAGCTGTGCAATCTTTTCTGGGTGTATCTTAAATAGTTCAGCGGGTATATTATCAGGACCTGCCGCTTTGCCAGTTTTAAGCTGTGATAATGCTTGCTTTATTTCTTGAATCGATGGAGCACGTGTTGCGATTCTAGATTTGCAGTTCTCTGTTGAAGACGTTGGTACCTCATCAATATCATTTGTTACCTGTTGAGGCTCACTAAAAAATTCCGTCCATCTGTGCAGCTGATCCTCTTTTGAGGTCAGTATATTTCCTTCTTTATCTTTCACTATAGGACATTCCCTATTAATGTTTTTATTGGCAAGCGTTTTAGTAGTGCGATAAAGTGTCCTGGAATCATTTATTTCAGCTGCCATTTGAGCTTTTTCTGCAAGTTCTTCTGTCCACAAGCGTTTATCTCTTCTTGCTGATCTCTTCACTTCAACATTATGGTGTGGACCTAGTTTCAGGTGTACCTGGACGTTTAGCTCAGTGTTTGGAGTTAAATTGAGGTTGTATAAGTAAATAAAATTAATAATTTGTTATAATTATTTTAACTCAAGTTCTAAAAATATATATCGATAATTGTAATTTTGCTTTCTTGTTTCCGGATACTTTCTAGACGGACTATAATTCTGACCACTCCATGTATGACATTTTTGTGGCACTAGTATTATTGATATCAAAAAAAAAATTTTTATTTTGTTCTTGTTTTAATGACTGAGTTTAGAATATTTAACCTGCACAGGAAGACTTAACAAGTTACGCTTCCTTAAAACGTATCTTACCTGTGATTTGAAAGTTTCTTCCGAACTGAAAACTCGTCGGAAGTTAAATTAAAAGTTAAATTTGTTACTTAGGAAAATTGAATTTCGCGCGGAGCGCACTGCCGAGATTGAGTTCAGCCTCAATATTTGATTTACCTTTCCAAAGTTAAAGGTATTATTTTAAATCCAGGAAGAAAGAAGGTTAGGGACTGTTTTTCTTTAAATTTGAAGATATTCTTCCTTCGAAGTACACAATACAAAAATAAACAAACAGAAAAAGTAAAGTTTTTAAAAATTTAGTTTAAGATGTCTATTATACCTATGTGGCGGATTCATCTCTCCAAAAACACCTATATGGGTATTTCGCCACTTCAAGAAAATCTACAAAATAAAATAGTTATTTTTTGTAACACTGCTGCTTTAATCCAACGGAGACTAACTTGTCAGCAGTGGCTTACAAATGAAAAAATTTGCCTAACGGATAAAAAAATGCTTAACGTTTCGGAAAGTTTATTTCTTTCCGTCGTCGGAAGCAAAAAAATGCAAAAAATACAGAAATTTATCTATTTATTTATTTATCGTATGGCTATACATGCAAGAAAAGAAAGACTTTTAAACATAGAGATAAAATAAACTACAATGTAAATGAAAACATTACAATATAAATAAAATAAAACAAGTAGGTATATGATAAAACGACAATATAAAAAACGTATTTAAGAACACTATATATTGACATCTAGATGCCCTATTCATTCCAAAGCTGCTGGAGAAGCCTCCAGAAAGTCCCCCTAGACTTCACCATAAGCGCGTAGGTTGCACTCTTTAGTTATGTGGTGGACGGTTTGGTGAGGGGATCCGCAATCACATTCTGGGGAAGGTATTTTATCCCACTTATAAAGGAAATCCACGCACATCTTCCATAGCCAATCCTATTCAAAGTTGACCATGTTTTCCGGTTTAGATCGGTACCTGGTATCTGGCAATAGTTATTTTCGAACCAGGAGTATAGGTGTGCATCGGCCATTTCTATCCATAACTATCCATAACTGAAGCCACTGTTTTCGAGAATTGTAGTTACTGCTTTTTAGCTGTTCAGCTGTTCGCAAAGGTGGGTTTCTCGACTTCAGTCTATTCACCTGTAAAGCAATATTTAGTATAATTTTATTAGCATAGAAACGAGCAAAAAACACAGATTTGTTGCGAAACTAATGAAAACAATTGGTTTGTTTACGACTACTAATTCTGGACCACTTCGGTAGAACTGTCAAAACAGTCAGGCCTTGAATATGACGGTAGACAACATAACCTTCCCTCCTCGGTATGTAATATACTATTAATACCCTCAAACTCAAATTGATTTTGTTTTACATCATATACCTACTATTGAATTATATTAATTTATAACCTTCTGGGATTGGCAATACATTTATTTACGGCATACATAATTTAAGTAGCAGGGTTATAAAAATTTTAACTGCTTTAATATTGCTTTAATATTAAATTCACTGCTGGCCCAGTGAATATATTAATGAAAATGCCAGTCCGTCAGTGTTTACTAGCCAGAAATGGCGTTCGTTAAGCTAAACTAACTAAAAGCCAATGTCTGTATAATTTATGTTATTAAATGTCAGTTTACCAGGTCGCTCTAATATTCTATTAAGTCTCTATGGTCTCTAAACGTCATCGATATTAGAGATGTATGTACAGGGTGGCTCGAATTCGTCGCTCATCATTGGGATTTCGGATACAGGATCGGTCAAATGGAGGCAAAGTTGCGCAATTTGATGCTCAATAAAATGCCGTATTGCATTTTTATTTTTTTTGCATAAAATATTTTGGTGATGGAATTTTCTGTACGAAACGTCGGCAAATATCAAAGTGACTATATATAGTGTTTTAAGAGTGATGAAAGGATTTAGGCAGAAAAAGTGGTCATAAAAATGTGTTTTTCATTTTAAGTTATCTTAACAAATAAAGCCAGGAAACAATAGAAAACAAAATTGAAAATTCCGTTTTTTTTTCGAATATATTCGGAAGTATTCGAAATTTTCAAAATGCAATACGGCATTTTATTGAGCATCAAATTGCGCAACTTTGTCTCCATTTAACCGATCCTGTATCTCTTACGGTTTCCGAAATCCCAATGATGAGCGTCGAATTCGAGCCACCCTGTACAGGGTGGGTCAAATTCGACGCTTTTAAATGGAAACACCCTTTTCTATAGGAGATAGACAAAAACTAATATCGATGTCTGGAGCTCAATTTTTGTCAGAAACATGATGGTGAAAACCGCATATCGATATCTGTTACCGTTTTGGAGTTACGGAGTGTTTTTCAAAAATATGCTTTATTAACAAATCGCTGTAACTTCTTTGCTATGGAAAATTTTGTATTTTCATGAAAACATTTCCAAAGCACCTTTTTACGTAGAATTTAATAGTATAAGTATAATTTTTTTAAAATTAATAATTTAAAAATTATCAACAGAAAATTTGATTTTTTATATGGGACACCCTGTATATTTTTAATTTATTGAAAAGAATTTAAAATTATCTTTCCAAAAATATAACACACTTGATATTTTGCTCGATTCCTCTTCGGGATATAGAGTATATAAAAATTCGCCTGCTTTACATAAGTAGGCTTTGAACGGCACCGACTGTAATGCAAAAAAACTCTAGCTATGAGCATCAATTTTTATAACAATTTAAAATATATTTAACTAACATCAACACATTTAAACTATATCTAATAACAATAAAAATAAATAGCAAACCAAGACATGATATTTGGCTACAGGTGTTCGACATATCGACCGTCTTCTGTTATGGATAGACGGGGCAGTTTTTGAACAATTCTCGCGGAATTCATTAACTCAGTGGGGGTGAAAGATACCCTCTCATAACTGCTAAGTATTTCTAATTCTTGTTTATATTATATGGAAGAATAAGGAACCTTTATTCTTCCACAAATATATCCATAGGATTAGATTCATGGGCACTAAGTCATGCGGCCTCGACGGCCAACGGCTGGAATCTTGGTTAGCTATTCAATTATTCTTGAAATTGGCTGCAAAAATTTGCTGATAACTTCAACGTTTAGAGGCGGTGCGTCGTCTTGCTGGAAAAATATGTTTTCGAGTTCCATTAAGGACATATCATCAATAAGGAGTCCAAAGCCTACTAGTTAAAAGTGGCAAACTTTTAAAAATTCTGTATTTCGAAGGGGATTATAACAAAATATCAAGTGTGCTATATTTTTGGAAAGGTAATTTTAAATTCTTTGCAGTTAATTAAAAATATAGAGGGTGTCCTAAATAAAAAATCAATTTTTCTGTTGATAACTCTAAAATTATTAATTTTAAAAAAATTATACTTGAACCATTAAATTCTACGTAAAAAGGTGCTTTGGAAATGTTTTCATAGAAATACAAAATTTTCCATAGCAAAAAAGTTACAGCGATTTGTTAAAAATGCACATTTTTGAAAAACACCCCGTAACTCCGAAACGGTAACAGATATTGATGTGCGGTTTTCACCATCATGTTTTTGATGAAAATTGAGCTTCAGACACCGATATTAGTTTTCGTCTATCTCCTATAGAAAAGGGTGTTTCCATTTAAAAGCGTCAAATTTGACACACCCTGTACATACACCGGGTAGCCAACTAAGAATAGATGCCGGCTGTATCTCACAAACTACTTATCGTATATTTTCGAGAAAAAATTGTAATATGTGAATCGGTCAAGGGATATCTCTGGAAATTATTTGCAAGTTTGAGAAATGGCCGCTAGGTGACGCATCTGTTATGACCTGAAGTTGTGGGTGAAGAAATATTTTAAATATTACTATTTATAGTAAAATAGTTATTTTTTATATATATATATTAGTCGGTTTAGAACGTTTTTCTACGTAGTCCGATACCCAATTTCCAGCCTGTTCTATTCGTACAATCCTCTGTTGACAGGTTTCTTTCACTCATCGCTTTGTGTACGCTTTTTTGCCATCCCAGTTTTGGTCTTCCCTGTTTTCTTCTGCCCTTTGGTTGCCAATTGATTATTTTCTTGGGCCATCTAGTGTCCTTCATTCGCTCTACATGTCCGTACCAGATCAGCTGCTTTTTCTCTATATCCTGTGTTATCGTACCTTCTATACCCATTTGTTGTTTTATGGTATTATTTCTTTAAGTTATTTTTTATACAGACGACCGAAAAGAATTCGGGATACGATAATGCAATTTTATCGTCGTGTATAAAACAATATTTTTTCCATAGCGAGTTACGTTTTAAAAAATATTCAGACATTATTATTTCAAGGAATTTATTACGAGTAGAAAAAATATTGTGCTGGGTTGGCCTTGGTTTCTATGTAATTTGACAAATAAATAAAGCTGTCTCTTTAGTTGTCAGTTTTGAGTCAATATTTTTTAATTCTCTTTCATGTCGATGGCTGATTGAATTAGGGCCAGAAATGGCTCAAAACGAAATAAGTAAATTACCAACAGATATTCGCCATATCCAAACTACTTCCATTTAAATCCCGAATAACTTATGAAAAGGAATAGAACATTTTTCAAAATGGAAGCAATTAAAAAACGTGCGAGAAGAAATAAAGTTTTTAACCTATCCTTCTTTTTAATAGATATCAGGCAATTTTAACAGTTTCTATGGAAAAAAAATAATTTCCTTGGCTGGGGTATTTTGCTCTATCTCGTAATAACAATAGGTATTTTACATAGAATACTTTGCTATAGTCTATAAAATGAATAACTTTGAATTTTGACCGTTATTTTTTACCAACATGACAAATATATAATCCCTCTGTCAAAAAAGTTACTGATATTCTTTAAGTATTCTTTAAATTGAGTGCCTGAACGAATCAGATAGGTAACTCTTTTTACTTTCGTGAAATAGAAAAGGAAAATAATAAAACAAGTGACAGTTCTTCCTCTTCTTGCAAAAATCAACACGAAATCGCATAATTGTCAAAAGTAAAATGTCATCAGCTTTTGACATTTCTAAATATCAGACCAATGCCGTCTCTAATAGAACAGCCTCGGAGCGAGAATTATGACGTCACGCTAATTAGATACGGATTGTTGTAGTAGGATGTTGTAGAATACATGGAAAACATAATTATTCCTCGTATTTTTGGTTTGTATTTTAAAAATGATATAGTTTACATAAAATATACAGTTAATAAATATAATATATACCTATTTATAATAATAAATACTTTGGCAAATATACTATGAACGATACAAATGCAGCAAATGTTTTATAATATACAAATAATGAATAGGTAGGTACATAAGATAATGGGGAAAATGTAAAATATATTTTAAATTTCGAGGTTTGAAAATCGACCAAATTTAACAAAAAACATTTAATATCTACTAATAGTGATGTATTATTATTTGCATTCACAAAATTTATATGTACATATATTTTGCAAGTATCAATGTTCGAAAAATTATATTTGCAATAATACAATATCATAGAAAAATGCGTCAGCGATGGCTATGAAATAAAGATCGCTGTCATTTTATAATGTAAAATTATTCTATAAAATTTTTGATTTTCTTGGGATTTAGGTTCGGGAAAAACGCTGATTAAGTTTTCATTTGGTTTTTCATTATTTTTTTGGTTTAAAAAAACGTTTCGGCTAACATTATAGCCTTCATCAGTGTTGTGTCATATAAAAAAATAGTGTCGAATATAATCCAAAAAATTGCATATAAAATATTCACACCACAAACCACATAATGTTTACTGCAATTAATAAACTAATATAAACTTTTCAAAAGATGACCACATATTTTTTTAAATTATTATTCTTAACACTAAAACTATCTACATTGACTATGGAGTACGATTTCAGTCATAGTCAAATATAAGGAATAATTATGTTAGCGTGACGTCATAAATCTCGCTCCGAGTCTGTTCTACTAGAGACGGCATTGCGTCATCATGGCTGCAAGTTGCTAACCTAATAAAATTAACACTAGAAAAGCCCGCGGGAACTGTCAAATTCAAAGTTATTCGTTTCACATACTATATTAATTCAATACTATAAGCACATATATTTTTTAATTTTATTTATTTAAAGCTAATCTTATGATTAACAAAAAAACAATCAGTATCAACCTCTCTATCTTTGTTTCAGATAATATTTGTGGGCCATATTTTGGAATACCAAACTCTCACTTATGGAGATTACAAGTATCCGTTGTGGGCGAATATTGTTGGAATGTGCATTAGTTTTTCTTCCATGATTTGGATACCGATCTATGCTTTGTATTACGTCTTGACAGAACCAAATTCTATATTACAGGTGAGCTATAAAAATACTAAAAATAAAATAAATGTAAATAAAATAAATATATCAAAAAAGAAAACTTAAATTGAGTAAAAGATGTTTTGGTATAACCCTTTGAAAAATAAATATTTTAAAATACATTTTATTTTGTTTTCAGAACCTGAAAAACGGACTGGTACCTCTAATCAAACAGAGGAAAATATCAATGTGTGATAAGAACACTGGCCAGGTGTTCACTCAGAGCAGCGTGGGACTGATAACACCAGCGCCATCTTTTATCCAAAGTGACAATGACAAACAAAACGCCGAGTGTTAACATTAGTTTAATTTAAAATTTAAATAATAGAGATATAGATTTGAAATAACTATTTTTAGAATTTTAGAAAGGAATCTGAAATATTTGTGCTTCATATACTTAGGTACTTTTTGCACAACCTCTGTAAAGAAAAGAAATATATTATACAGAGTAGTACAGATTTTTGTAAGAGGATTCTTAGCGTCAATAGGTAGTTATCTTGACTTGCTACAAGAAACTGTGCCACCCTGTATACTATAAAGAATCTAGGAAATAAATTAATTAGATTATACAAAATAAAACGACATCATTTTGAATCATTCCAAAGTTATGTTCCAGTACTAGAATACCAAGATTAACTAACTTATTTTTATTTTCAATTAACAAAATAAAAACTAAATATTTTAATTTTAATAGCAATTAGATCATGACAAATTTTAAATAGAGTAATTATTCATTGTTACTTATATCCTAAGTTTTCTACAGGGTCTATTTGATTAAAATACCCTTCATTTAATGGTAGAATGAAGGGAATACATACTATGTATTGTTTTAATATACTCAACGATAACTTAAATTAGGCTTGACAAATGTAACTAAAAATTAATTTTATGAGATCTGCAGTATTATTTAACTACTTAATTTTTAATTTATTTTGAGAAAGGATACACTGTGATTTGAATTTTAGATTAAATAAAAATAATTTTAGAATGGAGTAACGTGTAGTTTTTTTTAATTTTTTTCATTATAAATTTTGTTTTAAAATTTTTTTTTTTAGTTTTTAAATTTATTGCATTATTATGCGCCGATTTGCTTGTGATTGGTGTCATTTTATATTTTCATTTCCTTAACGTTTTCGCTGTTTTACTTATAGCACAGATCATACAGATTATAAACTTTGTTTTTTCTTTATAGTTTTTCGTGGTTCCTATTTTCGAAATCGGGCACTAGTTAGGTTACTAGTTTGCGCACATAGCACGCCCACTTATGGCCTCTAAAATTGTGCACAGCGCCTGACCGGCACAGTTATTAGAGAGATATCGGAAAACCGAATAGCGTCATGCAGTATTTACGCGTACCTTATCCAAGAACGGTAAACTAAACGGTTAACTGTTCTTGTACCTTGACTACTGCTACATCCAGTTTTACAGGAGCATTTAGCTAGCTCTTGGCATGTCTGCCATACATTTGGAAGAACAGACCATAGAGGAGTCCACTTTAAATTCTTATTTTCAACCCCAGCCCCATCCCTTAGGTGATGGCGTTACGCCAACTATTTGGATTGGGGATCTTCTCACAATTACTTTCTTGGTGCTCTGCTGCTAGTAATAAATTTTTGATTTGAACCAAAACTTATATCTCGCGCGTAGGTGATTAGCTCGCAACTACTAATTAATACAGAACTAAATTCCGCCATTTTGAATTTTATAAACCTACTTGTATAAGTGTAGTATTAATCCTATTATTATTAGCATTCGAATTCAAAATACACTTATTAATTTAATCGATTAAAAAACTTAAAAAACAAAAAAAAGCAAAAAACAGTATTTCTAAAAAACGCCGCCATTTTGAATTTGCCTCCACTTGCAATAAGGTGCTGCGGGTCAAATCGATTGTTTATGTGTATATACCACTTATACCAAGTGGTTTGCTTCTATCATTATTTGAAACGTTTTTCGTGTATTTGGGTTCAACCACTACGACTATAATACGTGTTTTTGTCCTGGGTCTCTTTTGCTCAAGCTCAAGTAACAATAGTATGCCTTATAGTTCAATAAAATAAAAATAAACATTGGTTTTATCAAAACTTTTACTGGAAGCTATAAAACTGGACCTAAGCAGCCCCGTTCCTACGCTCCGGATTGCCGGAGTTAAATGAATCGGACGAGAAATATATAAATCCGGAATCGCTAGAGAAACGGTTTATTCCGGGCACGGACCGGTAAATCCGGCGATTACCTGGCGCCATTTTGCATTTTCAAGCTTGTCTAGGTAATTTATGCCACGGTGCTGGCTAATTCCTCGTTGAAAAGGGTAATATTAAAAGATTGAGATGGAAAATAGAATAAAACTCGAATATTTTAAGCTGATGGCTCCTTTTGTAATCTGGACGGAATATTTCTTGTCTATAGCATTGAATAAAAACAGTAGAATAAAGCTGGATTTTCATGCGTCCGTTGTCCGTTGATACCATATATATACAGGTTGTTAATTTGTTTATTACTCGTGGCAAGAGCTTTATGGTTGAAATATGGCAACCTCGGCCCGCTCGTCGATAGACGACGCGACGCGCGACTGGCCGAGTCGGCAAAAAACCCTATAAGTGCATGTGTTCTCAATAGGCAGTGTTGCCATTCTGTTCCCCTATAAGTAATTGTCCAGTTAACAACCTGTACATATTACACCGTATGGCTAATCAGGAATAGAGATTGAAGTCAAATTTTTCAGATAGAGTTATACAAAATTCACATAAGTCGGTCCTTTTCGTTCAACAGCTTTGAACCACGCAAGCGTGAGAAGTATTTATCGATTAGTTGATTTATTTCATACTAACCAATAGAAGTAGTTTCTATCTAGCACGTAAATTAATTTAGCGTCTAACTATTCGCGCCTTTACTTATAAATTTAAATTTAATCTCTGACATATTTAAACAAATACAAGAAGCGGATACATGTGATAAATATCTAAAATAACAGTTTGAAATAATGCCAATGAATTACCAATAAAATCATAATACTAAGGGCTGGCAAAGGTTAGTCTGGGGTCGAGATTTCCGATGTAAGAAGAGTGCAATGCGTTTATAATGTACTGAACAAAGAGAGGGCAGTAAACACGTTGCCAAACATATGAAATAAACCGAGACACTGTGCACATCGCTAACAGACGTGGAAGGGGATATAACAGATTTGTCGCAGTTGACCGGTCGACCCAATCAATACCTCTGTCAGTACTTAAAGTTCTAGGGAGAGGTGTACGTCATGCGTTCAGCTTCACGATTTAATTACGTCCCGTGATACTTAATTTGTTCATTTATTAACGAATCGTTGTAATTTTCCCTATAGCTTGAATTTTTTTAAGTGCAAGCTAGAAACACTTGCATTTTTGGTAAAAATAAGTGGAATTGAGTGGGTGTTCGATAGTGGTCGCGCTATTAGAACTCTGAATTCAAAAATCGATATCTCGAAATCTATTAGAAATAATAGATTGTAGTTTTTTTTCAAGAACTTTGTTAATATTTCTGCTGTATTTTCTTTGTAGACAGTATGTGAAAATCTTTATCAATAAAAAATTTACACGATTGCTAAAAATTGCTATGCTCTAAAAGTAAATGGATGGATATCCTTATAATTCCATTTCAGATGCTCAGAAACATGTTTAATGATTTTATCTAGTTATCTCTTGAAAAAAAGTCTTTTAAAAATAAGCGGTTTGCGATCGTGATTTTACTTTATAGGAAAAGGCGTATCGGCAACGCCGCAACAGCACACCGTTGCGCGTCGCGTCGGTCGGTCGCATTTCTCTCACTCCGACTTAATAAGATCCCTATGCGATTTACTTCTACACATGTAAATGCCGACCCAAAAGTAACAGTTGCCAGCACGGTATATTATACATTATTAATATTTATACATTGGCAAAGGGGGACAACAATTAATGGTCACAAAATTATCAACCTCAGATTTGCAGACGATACGGTCCTTCTAGCGGGAAACGAGGAAGAGTTACTGCAGCTTCAAAAATTGGTTGAAGACGAAAGCGAGAAACTTGGACTTGAAATTAATCCCTCTAAAACAAAAATTATGATTATCGACAGGCAAAACAACAACAAACCTGATATATATTTATTTATTATATATTTATATTTTATCACTTATAAACAACACGGGATCTTTAGAAGGGGAAATAAGAAGAAGATGTGAAATGACAAGAGTGGCAGTGCGAAAACTCTCAAAGATATGGCGAGACAAAAACATATCTAAACACTTAAAAAAAGGCTTGTTCACTGCCTAATATTTCCTATATTAATGTATGGCTCCGAGTCCTGGACGATGAGACAGTCAGAAATGAAAAATTGACGCAACTGAGATGTACTGTGGCGACGAATGCTCAGAATTCCCTGGACTGCCCGGCGAACCAATGAATCCATAATCCAAGAACTGAACATCACAGAACGCCTCTCAACTTCTATACAGTCACGTATACTTAAATATTTCGGTCACGTTATGAGGAGGGATACTGACTGTGTGGAAAAACTCATTATATACAGGGCAAGGTTCCGGAAAGAAGACCAAGAGGCCGCTCGCCCTCCCGATGGATAGACCAGCTATCAAAGATCACCCACAAGCCACTGCACACGCTTGTACATGAAGACAGGGAATTATGGAGACAAACCTCACACATCACCTAACCACTACATTCCTCTTGTAGGAATAAAGACAGAGAGAGAGAGAGAATATTTAGAGTTTAAAATAGACAGCTGGCAGCGTTCAGCGATGAAGTAGATGAATAAGATCGTCTTATTTGGTGCGTGCGCACGAAAATCCTGTTGAACGAAAAGTATAGTCTTATGCAAGATTGATATGCCTATTTTTTTTCTTTGGCAATACGCCTGATAGATCGCTTGGACTATTTAACCTGAAGATAAACTTTAGCAGATCGAAAAAGTCATTAATAAATTTAAGCTGTTTTCCCAACCATAAGACGCGAAAATTTTCAGACCAATAATTCAACGTTTTTATAAGAAATTATCGTACTAATCCGCAGCGACGCGGAATTAGGAATAATGTCTGTATAGTCTTCTTTCCGAATCTCGCATTTTAACTCTCTAAGGGCCAGTTTAATAGCTTGGGATTAATCCTCAGGTAGTTGGTAACCTTAAGATTTCTTACGGAAGTATCTATTTTTATAGGCTGTTGTAAACTGCAATTTAAACTTCAACAACTGGCGGATAGTGTAAAGTTAAATCACAATTTTCAGATTTTTAGTTTGCAGAGTTATAGGTATATTTGTTTTATGTTTATTAGTCTTATTTGTTTTTTCTCTACATTTTGATTGATTGTGTATATTATGCTCAATCATTTAAATTAGCTATATTAGTTCGATTGTGGTTTTAGAGTTAGGTCTTTGGATAAAGGTTGCTATGCCTGTGTCCCAGTCTGTTTTTCCAGTGGACATTTAAATTTGTCAGGAATTACATATACATACAGCCGTTACTCGCTGACGAGTATTCGACACACATAAAGAAGATGGTCACGCAAGGCGTTTTCTTTCATGAGCTTTTCTGTGACTGAAAAGCCCGATACGTGATGTTATCTGCCTACCGCACTCCGGACATTCAAAAATCTCATTGCTTTGTTGCCTCTTTACTTTTTGGTTGCCGCTGTTAACTCCATTGAGATCTATTGTGAGCTGCTGTTTCCCACTCATTCTGCATGTTAATTCCCTTTAAGTTTTCGTGGAAAATGTCCTTGTACCTTTTCAGTTGTTCACCCGGCCTTCTCTTACCGTCTACAAGCTCACCGTAAAGCAGAGATTTTGGTATGCGCTTTTCTTGCATTTTGCATAAGTGACCAGCCCATCTTAAGCGGGATTTTGTAACCATGACTTCAATACTCTCGCAGTTAGCTTTTTCAAGAACCGATACGTTTGAGACATGATGGAACCACCGGACTTTTAAGAGTTGTCTAAGGTGTCTCGCATAGAATAACTAACTGAAAGAAATGAAAACTCCTATGTTAAAGCTTGGAAACACGCGCTCGCCGCGATCCAAGCGGGCTACTGGCAGAACTAAAGGTTCGCGCCATATTTTTAAATGGACCTTTACTGCCAGTTCATAAGTTTTTTACTTATATTTGATGTAATTTCAATCTTGATTATTAATTTATTAGTAACAAAACATTTACAAAATAAAAAATAATGTATTTTTGAATACAAATAAATTAATAATCTAGATTGAAATTATCCCTGAAATTAGAATAAAACACGAAAAATTTGTAACTTGATTATTTTATTATAACATTTGTTAATAAAAAATACATATAACACATTCAATACTATACAAGTATATATATAAAGTTGTCAGAAGTTATACGATCAGTTATAAATAATTATAAAAAAGGTTATAAATTATAAATAAATAAATCATTATATAAAGGCATATTAGTTAACGTGTATCTAATTTGGTATAACTTTAATCTAAACTTTAATAACCTATTCAAATAGAAACATCTTACATTCTACGTTTGTATAATACAGAAAGTAAAGGGATAAATTTTGTTAGTAAATCTATTCTCGATGACCCGAAACATTTTTTTACAAACAAACAGGACATATAAAGCTTATCAATAATACAAGTTTATAGAAAATGTATAAATAAGTAAATAAAAATATATTTTCAAACTAAATGATTAATGATTATACTCGTTTAAATAAATAAATAATCTTTTTAAAATTACTTGTTTGTCTTTGCAAATTTGTATATTTCATATATTTATTTAAAACCGTACCCTTCCCCTTAAAATTACTGCACAACCTTAAAAAATTAAGCTTTTAATATGAAATGTTATACAAGTTCTTGATTCGATCCTCATTTAAATAAAACTTTAAATTGATATTCTTTAAATTTCTTGAGACAGCCATTTTGTTGAAAGAATTTGTTTTGATTATGAGAAATTTCATAAAAATTATCACAGGGATTAATTAATCTTATATATTGAACTACTTGGCTTTTAAATTTCACAATCCTATCGTCCAAAAATACTCTAAATTCGCGAAAATCCGTTAAAATATTCCCATATAAACAAATCACAATTCACTTTCACTTTAGAATCTGACAGACTGGCCAAATATGGAATGACGTTTTACTTTTCAATTTATTTTATTAATCTAACTGGATCCGGTCACTTAGAAATTAAATTTTTTATTAAATTATTTAATTATAATTGTTTCTGGCGAAGCAACTTCATACCAATATTTGTTGATAAGGTAACAAAGCACATCACTGTTAAATTATCAACATTTTATATAAATATTTCTATTTTTCAACTACTCCAACTACTCCAATTACTCCACAGAGAATCAAACGATTTCGTTAATTAAACTATACTCTGTGGATAACCCGATTAAATCATGATGAAATTAAAGTCCCTAGATGGATATCTAGGGACTTTAGATGAAATTTCTACGCAGCGCCATCTATCCCTCTACTGGCAGAAACTCCGCCGTGTTTCCAAAATTCAAATGGCAGTTTCATCCGCCTGGTGTCTCGGTTGCAACTTGTTTAAAGCGTTCATGTGTCGGCGGTACGGCACCCAGGTTTCGCTCCCAAATAACATGGTGGGCATTATAATTGCTCGGTACACTGCAAGTTTTGTTTTTGTACTCAAGTCATGATTGTAGAAAACCCTGTCTTTTAATTTCCAGAATGCTCTTGAGGCGCTACTAATCCTGTGCTGAATTTCAGAGTCAATATTGGCCTTTTCCGGAAATCAAACTGCCAAGGTAATTGAATTCCGCCACATATTCCCAATAGTTCTTCCTTCCGATTTTTTATAGCATTGTTGTGATCTTCCGGGGGAGCACATGATTTTAGTTTTGTCGATGTTTAGCTTAAGGCTCAAAGCCTCGTATGCCCAGGTATATGTGTTCAACATTTCTTGTAGTTGTTGTACCGTGTTTGCAACTAGAGCGCAGTCGTCAGCGTATTGAAATTTTGTGATAAATTTTGTACGTGTTTTTGCCCTGAGTCTTTTTATGTTCAACAGACCGCCGCACAGTGCTTCGTCCCATGGACAAAAATCGAAAAAAAAGTTAAAATTTACTAATATCTGAATATGTAATTTTATACTTATAGCAATGTTCAACCATCCCGTATATTATTTTTCATAAACAGCGTTTTCTGTTAGCAAATATTTTCACTAAAAATAAATTTTGCGATCATTATCTTATCAGTGAAAAGAATAACATTCATAGTAGTTCTGTATATTATAGAGTTAAACGGTACGTATTTAATTGAAAGCCACTATGGATATTGTTAAAAAAGGTATGCACTTTAAATTTATTTCTAAACAAGTTCGTGATTGTTTAGTTTTTATTTATTTTTTAAGATGTTTCTTAAATGGGTATAAAAATTTTACGTTTTCAATCTTCAAAAAGGCATTTAAAAAAAACATATCAAAACATATCAAAACATATCAAAACATATCGTATTTATTGAATATTTTTGTTGTCATATTCATACACTTTTAATTTTTGTATAGTTCACCTACGTCTGCTTGCGACGAACTTTATTTTATAATACTTTTAAGATGGAGTAAAATTGATAAGCAATGCCGATCTGGTTAATACTTGGCTTGATCATAAGGACAAGAACTGAAAATTATTTGTATTTCAAAAAATGTGTTCTTTATTAGATATTGATGAACCTTCCAGTCAAATGAGACACTACTTGTGCCTGAAAAAGCCCATTATGTTTGCCCACAAAAAAATTCCATCTTTCAATTTATTATAAAACCTCATACCCAAGAAAAGGAAAAAATAATATATGGATATGGTCTATTAAAGAGGTAACTATTAACATCCGAACCCCTCATACCAACAAAAAGAACAGTAACAACCAGGGCCTACTTTACCATAAGGCCCATAAGGCTCGGGCCTTGGGCCCGGTTGTCTGGGGGGCCCGTTAAAGGTTGTAAAATATTCATAATTTCTTGAATTTTTGAATTTTATTGGAAAAGAGGGCCCGAATTTTTGCTTGGGCCTTAGGGCCCGACCAGATGAAAAATAGGCCCTGGTAACAACGCGAAAAAGTAACATATTAGAAAATGATGTACAGAAATATCTTAAATAAATTGTACTGAAGCTGTGGTTGGTTCCTTGTGAAACATCGTTGAAATATTAGTATTTTGATAAAACACGCTTTTAGATGTATCAAAAAACTTTTAATAAGAGTAACTTTAACTAAAAAGTTTTTTGATACATCTAAAAGCGTGTTTTATTGAAATATCTTCTATGTGAGGATACTTCATCTACCTATGATTTGGATACTATAAATTTGGAAGATTCTGTCAGCAGTGATTCTTCTGAATCAGAGTATTTACGATGTATGTATTGTGTTGTCCTAAAGTAAATTTATAGTGTCTTAAGTTTTTTTTAATTAAATATAACATTAATGTTTCTTTTTCATTAAAGAAAAACATTTTTATCTTATATTAGGTTTATATTGTAGAAATCATGTTCTAATGTTATTTCAATTCTTTTTTATCACAGGGATTTATTTAATACACCGTTTTTATACTATAAATTATTATTTCCTTAGATGGAACACAGCTCCAACATTTTTATTATTTATAAGATTTTTTTTCATAAACGTGGGACTAAGAAGATCATCATTTAGTACAATGAGAGTACTCATCATTTGTGTCAAATAAACCTAGTTTGAATAAATTGCCTACAATAAAAGAGAAGCTTTGCATTTTTGTCCTCTAGAGCTATACGTTGCACTGTGCGCCGTCATATCGGTATCTAATGCCCAATCTTCTCTCCTGCAGTTTGCTGTCCACTATAATGGAGAGCGCTGCCATGAATATGTTGAATAGGAGAAGCGTTAAGACGCATCCCTGCCTAGCTCCTGTATTTGTCAGGAAGAGATCGCTCAGTGATCCATGATGTGACACTCTTGACTTGTTGTTGTTATGAAGACTTTTACACACTGTAAGAAATTTGTTGGGTACTCCGAACTTTTTCATAATTCCCCAAAGCGCATCTCTGTTCACAGAGTCGAAGGCTTTTGTTAGATCGATGAATGCAACATAAAGTTTAGACTGCTGCTCTTTTACTTTTTCCTGTAGTTGACGGATGGAAAATATGGAATCGACGGTGCCGCGGTTGGTACGAAAACCCGTTTGCGATTCTGGAAGGATTTTTTCTATATGTGGGTGCAGGCGGTTTGACATTATTTTTGCAAGGATTTAAGTAAGACCAATCTTTGGATTGTGACGGGATTTTTAACAGGACACTGCCTCCTCAATAAACACTTCAGTAGATTGAAGATAAGAAACAACGAAGAATGTAGGTTCTGTGTGGAAAATGGGAAAACACTAGAACACCTCATCACTGAGTGCGCCGAGAGGACAGCCATTAACTTTGGTACGACTGATATCGGAGATGGAGAACTAACCTCTGTAAAACCGTCTCAGACATTAGCTTTTGTCATCGCCCTGAGACTATATGATGAATTATTAGTCAAGAAATAAACAATCTACAATTAATTTAGGCATTTTGATAAATTTATATTGTTTTGTTGGACAAAATAAATATAAATCAACAGAACATTGAGATTAAATCGTGAATAACCAACTGAATGTTAATTTCTATTAAAATTTCCGAATCAGAAATGGTATTTAACAAGAAATTTGCTAAAACCGTAAACCGTATGTAGATACGTATAAATTAACGCTCTCCTATTCGAAAATACAGATTAGCGCAGACTGAATAATGTAAACCGGACATAACTGTCGAATTAACAATCTCATCGTGCACGCCAAATAATATAATTGTTTGTAGAATAATTACAGGATTCTGCTGGATCTATATAGGTCCGATTCTGTGCAGACTGAAAGTGTTTGCTTAGTATAGAACTCTGTTTCGATAGTAATGCTGAGCTGATAATATTGCCACAGATTATACAGATTATAAACTTTGTTTTTTCTTTATTGTTTTTCGTGGTTCCAATTTTCGGAATCGGGCACATAGCACGTCTACTTATGGCCTCTAAAATTGTACACAGCGCCTGACCGGCACAGCTATTAGAGAGATATCGGAAAACCGAATAGCGTCATGCAGTATTTACGCGTACTTTATCATAGTTACGATATGCGCAAGTCAATTTTTAACGCAACGCCCGCTAATAACGTTATCGCCTGACGTAATTTGCGGATCAATTACACCTAAGAACGGTAAGGTTAACTGTTCTTGAATTACATCAAGCGCTATTTCTAAATAACGTTTAAAAATTGCTTAAATTGACATGTGCGGGTATTTGACAACCGGGGCCGGCCGGCAAGATCTTTTATTTTAGGTTATGTTTGAATTTTTTTGAATTATTACTTTAGTTTTATTAGGTAATTTGATATTTAAGTATCTGGGATTAGCTTTAATTAAATAAATATGGCCCAAAATATGTATTCCACCTCTTCCAATATTACAGAACCTATGAAGAGGCTTAGGTTTACTGCAGATGACGACTTAGCCCTTCTAAGAGAATTTGTTGCCCTAAACCCACTGGCAGACGTTGAACAATAAAGCACTGGAAATAAGCACTTTACCCCTTTAGTTTTAAAATACCTTGTAACGTTTTTAGTTCGTTACATGTCTTTTTTATATATAATATATGATGTCTGGCCTATCATCACCGGATTCCCTCTCGTTCAGGCCGGATAGTTTATTTGACGCGTAATTTTTACGTTCCCTAGTCGCCAACCCTGTTATCGTTCGACACAACCCTGTTATTGCTCTGAGGAGGCGCTGTCATCATCGCTTCTGTCAACAGTCTCCGTGCTTAACCTCACTTTGTTTTGACGCTCTGTTGTATCCCAGCTTTTGGAAATAGTGATTATTTAAGTCTTGCTGTATAATTTGAATCAGCTGCTATTTCGAGGCTACAGGTAAAGATGAGTTATTACCTTTTATAGATTCGATATTATTATTGAATATTTTTAGGGTAGAGTTACGGATGTCCCAACTTGTATTTGTGTTTTGCTGGCACGTTGGCGTCCCTTTTCTTTTGTCCTCCACAATATCACATGGAAGAAAGGACATGTTGTTTATTATTTATTGAGCCCTCGGAAGTATTTCGAGGTAGGTTTATTTTGTTTATTAGACCTTGTTTGGTTTTAAACAAGAGTTTCATATTTTTAGGGTCCAAGGTACGGACTGTGTCCAAGGTACGGACTATTTCCAATATACGGACTGTGTCCAAGGTACGGACTGTGTCCAAGGTACGGACTGTGTCCAAGGTACGGACTGTGTCCAAGGTACGGACTGTGTCCAAGGTACGGACTGTATCCAAGGTACGGGTAGTGCCTTATGTACAGACATTATCTTATGTACAGATGTCCTGTGGACGAGTGTCCCCAGTAAGAACGATTTTTTCTTACATCTAAGTGCCACAGCGTGGATGTAGCTTGAGTCCCATGCTGCTTCACTCCCATTTCTAAGCCTAGTCAGTAGCTACGGCTGTAAGGATTCATGGTGTCCTCAATCTGGCCCCTTTGTTGTTTTGACCAACAGGATCGCCGACAGACAGTACAGAGATGCGAGACCACCTCACGCTGCTACTGTTTGAAGCAAGATTACATAAAGAACAGCTAAGTGTAGATTTACGTTCTAGTTTTTATGTTTTAGATTTTCTATATTTTCAGTCTTAAACAGTAACGTACATTTTAAATAATATCGTACAGACTATATTTAGTGGTTAGATTATTAAGAACATTTATGTCGATGCAGTAGTTACAATGTGATTTAGATTTTAGGTTTCATTATATTACGCCTTGTAATAGTATTACTTTCTATAGATATTATTATTGCGCTATATTAACAGATGAATAACGAGACATAGATTCTAGAATCTACAGGTTGCAACACATCAGATTTAACACCGCATAAAATTTAACAATTTAAATAAAGTAATGCTACTTTTCTTATATTTTCTATAACGTTACACGATTGTATTTTTTCATAGTCTTTTCATAGAACATATTTAATATTATTTACATACATAGTTTTACTCAGTAAATAACCACTATAATAATTATTAAAATTGTACAATGCTATTTACCATCAGAATTCATCATGAATAAATATAGTCATTAGTTTTAAGTATTATACAACTGTGTTTTCTTTCTCTGTACATGCCTGGCGCCCAATATCTATATATCTTTTGTTAATTAATACTGATTAATTTTCTCTCTAGTGAAATACCTTATCCACGACTGCTCTCCGATGAAAAGTTGCCGTTCGCAGTGGTAGTGGTTTAAAAAAAACGCTACAACCTAGTAAACAAAACAATTTTAAAGTTTTAAATTCAAAGTTAGGTTAAGTTTAAGTAGCGGACGCGACGCGAACAAAATTCTTTCCGATCCGATAACTATAAATGAAGAGAGTTAATACCACCTCACGTAAAGGAAATAACACCTGGCCTTATTAACGTCCATGCACGCTATTCGGTTTACCGATATCTCTCTATTACGCTGTTTATTGTTATTTTACGCGAGTTTATCTTTGCGCACAGGAAATTTTACTCGTTTGCTCATCGTCATAAAAAACTGATTTGGGCTATAACAACGAGTTAGCTTATGAACATCAGACGATATGATAATATATAGCGTGACAAGGAATAGTTTGATGTTTCCCTCCATAGCAGGATTGCTCATTTTTTAATTTCGTTTTCTTTTGTCAAACTACGTGTCGATAAGAACGATAAGATTAACAGAAAATAAAAAGATATAGTTTGAGCAGTAAAATGTTGTGTTAAAGAAGTGTAACGAGTTTTTTACCCTTAAGTTTAATTGGTGGTATTGGACTATGGAGTTTGATAACAGAAATATATTTGTCTGGATTTGAAAGATATCCTACGTTTTATGTAAAAAACTGAATAAGTTAACATTTTTTATTTGCAACTATCGACATACAGTTATCAAATGAAACAAGATCATTGCAAAGGACTTGAAACACAAAATATTTATTTTTACTAATTATACACACACCGGAAAAATCTAGGGATATCATTTTATTAAAGTTAAAAATAAATGTTTTGAATAAACAACCACATATTTGTAGGCCGATTCTTTCTACTTCGATTGAAACGAAGTAGTCACACTAGTTATTTCTAAATTTGGGATATTTGCAGAAGTGTTTGTGCATTTTTTGTCAAATTTATAAAAAGCACCTAGCATTAATCGTTCGAATTTAACCTGTACTGGCTATGTTTTTATGATAACTGGCCAGAATTCATTCAAATAACTCTGTTTAGTATTAAACGACATTATGGAGCGTAGACATCTTAACAGAGACGAAATGCTAAGGGCCATGGGTATGCTCGAAGTTGGAATGCGCCAAATCGACGTAGCTAGAGCATCAAATACAATGCAGAGTGTAATATCGCGATTAAGTGCACACTACCGTGAAAGTGGTGATGTTGCTGAAAGGCACACAGGGCGACATCGCATTACTACCCCTCAGCAAGATCATTTTTTACAATTAAATACTCGACGCCGACCGACTCTTACAGCACCAGAGCTTAGTTTAATTCTCCAGGAAACACATAATCTAACCGTTAGTCCTGACACTGTTCGCAATAGATTAAGAGAGGTCAACTTAAAAGCAGACGCCCCTGGAGAGCCCAACCCTTAACGAGAGGAAATCGAGAGGTACGATATTTGTGGGCTCAAGATCATGTTCAGTGGTCGAATGAACAATGGGCCAATGTTCTCTTCACGAATGAGTCACGCTTTGGAATTCATCCGGATTCGAGAAGGCTTAGGGTATGGAGAGAACCGGGAAATCTTATTCGGTTGGATCATATTCAGGAAGTGCACCCTTATCAAGGCGGAACAGTTATAATCTGGGGAGGAGTCCAGTTAGGCCGAAAAACCGATCTCGTTTTTCTTGAAAGGTTTCTAGCAGGAATCACATATCGTGATTTAATTCTTGAGCCTGTCGTGTTACCATATGCCAATGATGTTGGGAGAAACTTCATTCTCATGCATGACAATGCACGGCCTCATACAGCCAGAGTGGTAAGTGAGTTTATCAATGCTCATCAATTAAACATCTTACCCTGGCCGGCATAATCTCCTGACCTCAACCCCATCGAGCACGTATGTGACGCCGGTCCAAAGAAGAATTTTAAGAATGGACATGCCTCGTGAAACTCGTAGGCATCTGGTTCAGGTCGTGAATGCAGCGTGGCAGGCTGTACCTCAAGAAGAGATTGACAACCTGATCAGGAGCATGGAGAGACGATGTAGGGCTGTAATGAACAGTAGAGGCGGCCATACCCTTTATTAAGTAAAAATGGTTTTATCTTTTTTTTTAATTCACAGTTTAGAATAAAAAAAAATGTGTGTATTTTTTTGAGTACAATAAAAATCGAGGTAATAAGCTGATGATGACAGTTGATTACAAACGTTTGGGTACCCAAGCTCATAGTTTATAACTCTAATATATATGTTTTAATCAAACAGTGTTGGTAAAAGTAATGAACCAATTCTCACGTTAAAAAAAGACGTGGAAACAAACAAGTCGCATTGTGATCCGATTCAATATTCTTACGACTCTCTTTTACGATTCCTTTGTTCAAATTTTATAAATCCGTGCGTAGATATCGAGACAATTTGGGATATATTGCTTGCTGCATTATATGTATATGTCGTGACAACGATAATAATTTGTAGTTGTAGTAGTTTATAGTGTCTGCCGTTTATTTTTATTATTAAATATTATTACTATTCGTCCTACCTACAGCAATTATTTCAAATAAATTAATATAATATAAATATAGAATTTTATTATCGCTATGTTGGTAACATTGCGCCGCTTTCTGCAAGGTTGTCGTTTATTATTTGACAATTATCCCAATGTCAGTCATTGTTTAGTATAATATCGTGTTATTGTTGAATCTTTGTTAGTAATTCTCGTTTTTTTGCCTATTTTCATAGTCTTTTTATAAAAATTGTATTTTTAAGCACAAACAGTTCTTTTAAGGTAAGAAACATAGGTAACTAATTTATTATATTGGGAGAGATTAACTCACATCACATCGGAACAAAAAAAAACTTAAATGTTGCGTCAGATATTTTCAACACATAGGATGCTTGCCCAAGGTGCGAGATCTGTGAATTTTTAATAATCGTTCAATCTTTGCCCACCTCTACTTACAAAGCAGATAAAAATCTGCAGTACGATAAAAACCAGATACAGATTGCCCTTTTTTTGTTCTTGTGGATTTAAGCTTTGCCCATTTTGCATAGGGATCAAAAATTCGAAATAGAATTATAACTTTGCAGAGCTTTTAGTGCTAAAGCTCCCGTCCACTGTCGTTTTAATTAAATTTTCTGCACGTGTGTCCCAAAAACTAAAAAGAGAAAGAATGGAATCAAGAGGAGCATGCAGTAAAAGAGGAAATTAAATCAAATTATATTCAAAAACGGTATTTAATGGGAATAAATTATCGATTTTCAATACGAACGCGGGCTGGGTTATTTTGAAAGATACATTTATGGCATAATAAATTTATAGAAAATTCGTTTCCGGTGTTATGAATAGAATATTATAATCCGCTTGTTTGGCTATCGAATTTATCAATATAGTTCCATTATAACAAAAAATTGAAAAATTAACTATGCACATATTTACAGTTTGTATAATCCTATGTAAAATGATGTGTTTTATATAGGACAAAATTTTGTATGTATCCATAGATAAAAGTAATTAATTTTGATATTAATTATGCATGTATATTCATACAAATTTATTTTGTATTAACAATGTTTTTTTTTTTGTTTTTTTTATTTGTATCTGAGAGAAGACTAACTTTCTTTTAGTTTTATTTTTATTCTAGCAAAAAATCCTGCTATAGCACAATAAAAATGATATCTCGTATCCTATAACAAAGCTGATATAAAATTTCTATATATAATATGTTTATCTTTGTTTTACATTAAAACGAAGGCAGTTTATTGAAAAAAAAGTTTTTTTTCTTGGTAATATATACATATGATATTTTTTTTTAAATGATATACCGGGTGAGTCTTAAAAGTCTTATTTTTTTTCAGATAGAAAAAACGAGAGTCAAATTGTCGTTATGAACCGTATGTTACAATTTCAAATAAACGATATGCGAAAATGTCAAAATTTGAATATATATATAATATATAAAAAATATTCTTTAGTATTCTGATTTCTTGATACTTTTATAATAGAAATATAATATTAAAATAAATATCAATAATTAATAAATGACGATTAAATGCCTTGGACAATATTTAAAAAAAGAATTTTATATATTAAATATCATTAATATTGCTCAAATAGATATTAGTTATTCATGTTTTTTCTCTGTTTGTCATTTTTATAAGTGCTTTTTTCTATTTTTTATATGTATACTTAACGAATACCTATATTAACCTTTTTCGTTTATGAAAAGGTTATTGATTTGTCGTTAAGCCAATGAATTTTTTATATTTCTACAGATATTTACTAAAGCGGCCCATACATTATCAAACAAATCTGCGCAACGAAGCGATGCGCAACGTTGCGTTGCACAATTGATTCAGCGGTCCATACACTATCAAACAAGTTGCGCAACAAAGCGATGCGCAACGTTCCGTTGCACAACTGCCTCACCCATGCACTTGGTAAAATTTTGATCAAACTTTTTATTAAAAGTTGTGCATTGTTTGAGAAACAATCATGTCCTGAATTGCCATTGCGTCAATTATTATCGTATATACCCTAGATGATGTCGATGATACCAAAAAACGAAAAAGAAAACAAAGAATTTGGATGAAGGAAATAAAATATTGCACAAGGAAGCGCAACACACATATACACTACACAACGGGTTGCTCAAACAGTCCTGTTGAACAAAAGAATTCAAATATTATATTACAGGTATTACACAATAATTATATACAGGGTGTCCCAGAAATGAGTGCAGATATTTTAAAGTTATAAGCAAGTTTTTTTAACATTTTTTATTGTATTTATGAGTTTAGTGTTTGATTATTATTATGTGAAAAATTTTAAATAATATTTTAAAAGTGATAGGCATGTGATAGGTTTGTGATGTTCAGTTTAATAGATATTTGGTGTGTATGTGTTTGCGTATATGTGTGCTGGATAAAAAACACTTTCATTAAAAGGGTAAGCTCTAACTAAACATTAAAGGTTATAATTGTTTATTGAAACGATTGAAAATATTTCCTAATATGGCGAAAAAAGAAGCTATGATAATTAATTGTTAAGATTTATTTTTTTCAGTTTACTCCACTGCAAAAAGTATTTAAAATATTGCGCGTTTCTCTAGAATTAGTAGAGCAATCTACACTAATATGAATAAAATAAATTTTCGTATTTTTTTCTGTAGCAACTTAAAATAATTGAATTTATAGATAAACATGCAGAATGTGGGTATGGTAGGAGGTGGCAACGTTGCATTCTCTCCGACACTCGCTATGCCCGGTAAACGAATTTCCCGGGGAGTGAACAGTGGCACTCAAAAGTTTTTCAACATTTTCCGGAAAATGTCAAGAAAAATATCAAATTTTCAACATTTTTTTTTCGCAAAAAAAACCTCATAGGCGTGTTTCTGGGGTTGAACTATACTACCAGTTAAAATATCTGCACTCATTTCTAGGACACCCTGTACTATATGCTAATATGTTGTAATATAATTATATATATATATATATATATATATATATATATATATATATATATATATATATATATATATATATATATATATATATATATATATATATATATATATATATATATATATATATATATATATATATATATATGTAATTATTATAGTAATAATATATATTTATCTAATTAACTGATTTCGTTCATTCTACCTATCATAAAAGGTAAAGTATTTCCTTAAGATAACGTCCGCTTAGAGTAAGCTGGCAACGCTGACAAAATTCATCATGGCATCCCGGATTCAACCAGTCTGATTGGTCGAGATTCTCGCACGTCTTGTTGCCATTACCCCCAACTTTATGCCCCTCTCTAGGAACAGTAGAAACAGTCACTACTATTGAAAAATTCAGTGGCGGTGTTATTGTATTGTGTTTTATATGTTTTATTATGTTTCTTTAACTTGATCTGTGTTTATTGTAATTAGTACACGCTTTTTAACAAATATTACTATATTTGGCAAATGACTAAACAGTAAAATAATAAATAATATTATAAACTTTACTGGAAAATATTATAAAAATTCCTGATATATTTTTATGAAACCCTGCACGCCCGTGGATATTTTATGAATGAAATCGGTCATGATTTTAGAAAATTGCGATCCCCTTGCCGTTGCCTCGTTGTTTCAGATCCGTTTGTCAGACTGCAGAGAAACGCCCCCTAGCGGACATTTTTCGAACTTCAAAATAATTTCCAGTGATTTCTCTTAGTCGATTTAGTTATTAGAATTTTTTTCCCAAAGTTATACGGAAAGTAGTTTCTGAGATACAGCCGGCGTCCATTCTTAGTTGGCCACCCGGTACAAGGAATTATTTCCTAATACTATGATATAAGCTTATATTAAAACATTTAGTAAGAAATAAATAAATTTTTATTTCCATATATTTGTTTCTATCAACCGTAATTCCTACACCGATCCTAAAGCATTGTATTACTTAATCCAGACATTGTACGGATTGTGCCGAGATTGGAATCTGGAAATCTCGATTTAAACCGCTTCGCTTTTAAATCCAGTCTGTAGTTGGAAAAACAACGAGAGGAAAGCGGGAAACAAGCGACGGAAAAAGAAAAGAAATCCAGTGGAAACGTCGGATTTTCCTTCCGTTTCCCCGGTTTCGTCGGGAAAATTATAAAAAGACGCTCTTAAGCGCGTCGCGGTTAAGATGAGCGCGCTTTTTTTATTGCTTTTCCAGTGTTTTCTTTTTATTTTCCCAATTTGATAATTTAATTTTGTGTCTAACGACGATTTTATTTTAGGTAAGGGAGAGAGACCAACAAAAAGTGGCAAAACGTGCTGTTTTATCGTTTTTTTATTGCCTTATTTTACATTAAAGCTGTTATCGATATTTAATTAACACAGTCTTGAGGAAAAATATGAGAGAAAGTGTGTTAAATTAATTTATTTCTTACTGAATTAATATAAGCTTGTATCGTCTCGATTACGCTAACTATAAATAGAGTCATAACACCTTTTAACAGGGACATTATTAAAGGGAAATACCTAACCTAACCTAACTCTCTAATAATTTATTTACATTATATACAGGGTTGTTCACCACATACGACACGGAGTATTGTAGCTACATGATTAGATTTTTACAAATTGTAAGTTTTGAGTTCGTTGAAAGACTGTTAGAGCTACAATTTAAAAATATTTTTACAAGATACAGAGTGTGCCAAATAAGTAAAAAATATTATAGTTGTATTTTTTTAAATGGAACACCCTGTATATTATTCTATTTTTCTATTCTACGATTGAAATAAAGGTAAATTTGATTAAGGTTTATCATACTTAAACCTTACCGTTTTTGAAATATTTTCAATTTTATGAAATTGCAGTAAAAATTTTAAGGCCTCATTTCTCCAAGGTTATCAAAGTTTTTAATAGTAAATATTTACCGAATATTATTTATTGATCAGATATTGTGTTGCAATAATAAAAATTTTACTATCTTATACAGAGTGTCCAAAAATTTATATTAAATAATTACTAGCTTTAAACGGCAATAACTTATTAGTTCTTGTGCTGAGTTTAAAGGCAAAGAAATAAACTTTACTGAAAAATGTTATTGATTCCTTAAATTTATACAGGGGTACATTAGTGACCTATTTTAAGGATTTATTTTACATAAAAACTTTGTTATTTTAAATGCAACACTCTGTATTTTTTTAAATAAATCGAAGCAGATTCAAATACTCTTTCAAACTATATTATGGTTTCCTATACCTATCTATCTCAGATTTTGATTAAAAAGCAACTTTTAAATAAAATGGCAATCAAGATGGCTGGTATCGCCATGGCAATTTTCTAGTGACAGTTACCCATACAGCACATCAAATCACATTTACGATGTGTTTACATTATTAGATGTAGACACAGGGTGACACAATTCCCCCGATGTAAATATGCTACGTTTACACATTGTAGTTCAACACGTATGCACAAAGGTTAAACGTCCGCCTCACAATGTAGCCACACTATAGCATTTACGTATACACAAAGTAAGGGATACACAGTGTGCCGTAGGATACACAGTGCTTGTGTATTACGTTTAAACTCTGTTTACACATTGCAGTTGTGACTACCGCGTGTATACGTATGTATTTTGCTTCGTATATACATCTTGTGCTAGATAAAACTACTTCTTATGAACGAATTTAGGAAATAATACAAGTTTTGATGCCTAACTTTTCGTTCTATTTTTTTGGCTTTGAAAGCACAGCTTGAATTAACACAGGAAGCATACAAAAATTCATGTTTTTTGCCAAACGGTCTTCAACAATGGCTCCAACTCACTTATGAATACGAACAGAAAAGTTACGACAGGAAGAAAATAGCAGCAGAAAAACAGCTTCAGCAAGCCAGAGAAGCGGTAAGTTTGTTGAAAAAAAAATGTTTTTACCTAGAATAAAGGAGCGTTTTCACGAGTCCAATGAACTGATCTAAGTCACAGGAATGCAACTGACTTGCAAAATACTCCCATGTATTTCCTTATTATTAGGTTAGCAACTTGCGGCCATGCTGATGCAATGCCGTCTCTAATAGAACAGCCTCGGAGCGAGATTTATGACGTCACGCTAGTTAGATACTTCTTCTTTTTCTTCTTCTTATCACGCCCTCTCCTGCCGAAGGTTGGCGATCCAAATGGCAATTGTGGCTCTGGAAACTGCAGCCCAGAAGATTTCCGCAGATGAGCGTTCAAACCATCTCTTAAGTCTTTTAGCCATGAGTTCTGGCGTCTTCCTACTGATCTTTTTCCTTGCACTTTGCTCTCAATAGAGCAAAGTGCAAGGAAATTATGTTATGAGGCGCTTATATTATGAGGCGCTTACTTTTTATTTATTCAATGATACCAATTATATCTTTTTAGAACGAAAATTAGGAAGTCAAAACTTTGTATTTTCCAAAAGTATCTCGATCGTAAGTTCAAGAGAAGTAGCCTTAAAATTGTTCTATTTTTGTTTTGTATTAAATGTACCATTTTTCTTCCATAAAATGGACTAAGTGGTTAAAAAATAAAATTCTTATATTTTTTTATATCATGGAACGCAATAGCGCAAATAATACAATAATAATTATTATTTACACTGCAAAAACCAGAATTGTATTGTATTAAAAATATAAGTACCTAGTATTAAAAATATAAGTACAACATACTAAAATGGTAAATACTGGTATATCGCCACGATTTGGTGGACCTCGTTTCCCTCCAAGCAGTTGGTTTGTTAGCATACTCATTCATCGAGCACTCTGTTGGACTTTCTTTATTTTATTTCCAGATTAACAATTTCACCCTTAAATTTTATATGAAACTGATTATTGAATATTAAACATATCTGTATATTGATCCATCAATAACTTACCGAATATCAGTGTAAGAAGTTCTTTGAAGTGTTTAAATCTTTCTTTCTCTGGTCCATTTAGATTTTTGATTATTTCCAAATTAAAAAAAATATATATATTGCAGAGCTAACCTCTTTATCATTATACGAGAATATTTGGAGTTTTCATTCATTGGAGTCAAAATTTGGTAAATTAGGTATCGAGTAAGAGAAGAGTCGCTGCTATAATATTAATAATACTCTTAGGAAGGTGTAACAAGGTAATTAAAAACTTGTGCTTACCTTAAAATCTCTTTAAAACTATACACAAACAGAACATTTATATAGAGCTTCCGAATGATAAAACAATAATGGCTGCTAACACATACCACCAATACACTCCTAGAAAGGAGAAAGGAGAGAGGACACATAAGATACACTTGGTCGGTGTGTCTACGCTGGGGCTATCCGCGCGTGCGCACACCTTCATTTCATGCTAGAATGTAGACACAACAGTACACTATTACAAAGTGTCTATATAGATATCTATATTATGTGTATACGTGACATTTTTACAAGGTGTGTACTATAGGCACAACTATGATACGAAGTATCACACATACATATGACTTATACATTGTATATCTCATATACCGACGTCAGATTTCATCATTTTAATAATTATTTATTACGTTACAAAAAACTCTTTAGAATCTTGAGTGCATACGGTATACAAGTAGTAAACACTGTATCGCACAGTTCTATCAATATAAACCTGCGTGTATCTCATATGTATATGTTAGAACTAGATGAACACTTAGGTTCACTTTAATTTATTTTGTTTCTCATGTGTCTCACTTGTAGAAACGTAATTTCATTTGGACGTGCTGTATGGGTAGTAACTATTTTCAAAATTGACATTAGTTTATAGACTTTATTTAAATCTATACCAGTTTACTTTTATTTAATTGACCTACAATAGTTTAATAAATAAAATTTATTAATATGTATTTATTATTCTATCAAGAAAAACGAAGAAGTAGTTCTTTGTTTTATTTTATGATAACTTGTAGATATTTGATTTTTTTATAAAAGAGCCAATTACGGCAAATTCAATTTCTTTACTTCCAACGACAGGTTTCTGCCTAATAGGTTTTTTATAAACTACAATACCAATTCTGCGAAATAGGAAATAGGACAAGTAGTTTTTCAAAGGAACGCTTATCAGGAAAATTCCTATTTGGATATCTTTGAGCATTAGCTCTTGAGGCTAAGAAATAATTTTCCTCACAAAACAAAATCAATAGTTACATATCCATTCGCTCCGCCAGCAGATATGGCTTTATTTTTTTTTAGAAGCTCTTAACTCACTCAAAATGCGTAAGTTAAGAGCTTCTTAACTCACTGACGTAGATTAATATGTTTTAGCTGTACGTCTATTTATACTAGATTACAATTACATAAAATGAAGTAATTTAATATTTCCCTAAAATAACTACCTTAATCTGCCGTATGATGAAAAAACGGCGTCCAGTTAGCCCTGAAATGACGGTCGATGACGTTCCTGATATAATTTTACATAGAGAATGATAATGATCTTCATTTCAGAGCCATCTCAGACACAGTTTCTTTCGACCGTAAAAAAAAACCTAGAAGCACTTTTACCTCCCTTAAGAGCCAACACGACAGAAATAACACTGGACTCTCTTTACTAGACCCTTTTTCGAAGCCCTCCAATGCTTGAAGGGGTACTGAAAAGGTGAAAAAAGGGAAAGACAAATTAGAAATAAGAGTAGGAGAAGGAAAATTCGATGTCGGAAAATTTATTTACCCGGCTACAGTTTTCTTACTGTTTCCTTTTCCCGATGTGGTTTTTCCTTAAGTCACAAGTGCACATCGATTGCTCTATGTAGGTCAAACATCGTGTGGTGTCACCTGAAACAGTCAGTGGCGGATTAGGTGGGAGTAGAAAAGGTAATCTCTGTAGAAAATGCGGAGGAAATGTCGTTAGGAATTATATCTTGTTTTAAACCGTTGAAATCTAGTTTTATTTGAGGTTTATTTTAAGAATCTTTAATCTAAACGGGCACATTAAAAATTTTTGATGTAATTTAAAGTTTAATATATTCTGTTCTAATGGACCGATTTTGATGATTTTTTAAGCAATTTGTAGCTAGATTATTTGACTTTTTACTATCTTTTTCTCTTATTGAGAAGAATGATCTTGATGAATCAAAAAACAAACTATCAAGAAAAGGTATACCTAGATGATAAAATTATTTTGACAGATGGAAACTTTCATTTTTAATTTAGAAAGAGACACTAAAAAGTCAAATTAATTTTGTATCTAATCAATTAAATACAGGGTTGTTCACCACATACGACACGGAGTATTGTAGCTAAACGATTAGATTTTTACAAATTGTAAGTTTTGGGTTCGTTGAAGGACTTTTAGAGCTACAATTTAAAAATATTTTTACAACATACAGAGTGTCCCGAATAAATAAAAAATATCAAAGTGTAGTTTTTTAAATAGAACACCCTGTATATTATTACATTTTTAGTTACTACGATTAAAATAAAGGTAAATTACATTTAAACCTTACCGTAAAATATTTTCAATTTTGTGAAATTGCAGTATAAATTTTAAGGCTTCATTTCTCCGAGGGTATCAAAGTTTTTAATACTAAATATTTACTGAAGTTTATTTATTGATCAGATATTGTGTTGCAATAATAAATAAAATACTACTTTATACAGAGTGTCTAAATATTTATTTTAAATAATGATTAGCTTTAAACGGCAATAACTTGTTTAATTTAAATGGAATACCCTGTGTATTTTATGAGAATCAGATGCACAATTTAATTGTCTATCAAATTGTATTATACCATTTTTACCTATCTCTTCAAGTTTCCGTAGAAAATGCATTTCCTTGTAATTTAGAATGCATTTATCACTATACCCATGGAATACTGACATTTTAGATAATTTTTAAAGAGTACAGATACTAATATTGTTGATATAGTTCGTTTATTTCATTAAAAAATAAAAAACTGTTTAAATATTTGTTAAAGAGGGCCAATTAATATGATTCCAGTATTCAAACTACATTGACTGTTTGCGTTGATTAATAATAATTATTGCTCCAAATACTAAAAAACTGAATTATGTATGTGTATTAGACAGTGTAGTAAAAAAAATAACACCTTAAAAATGATATTTTATTTTTTGACAAATGCTTATTTCTAACAACAGAGACGTTCATTTTAAGCTTATTATTATATTGATTTCTGATTCAAATCCACATTTATTTAGAATAATTTATTAATGAACTTATTAATTAAATAATAATTTATTAATGAATGTAATTAATTAGTATTTGGGCGGAAATACTGGTGGTATATTTAATTAATGATATACTCTTTTATAAAGATTTAAATAGTTTTCTTTTTGCATACAAATGAGCTAGTAATATTATCGTTTTACTAAAAACGATAATATTACTAGCCTGAACATTTTGTACATTTGTTGATTTAAAAACAATATAAAATGTCAATATTCCATGGGTATGAGAAAATGCATTTTCTACGAAAACTTGAAGAGATAGGTAAAAAATGATATAATACAATTTGATAGACAATTAAATTGTGCATCTGACTTTCATGAAATATACAAGGTGTTCCATTTAAATTAAACAAGTTATTGCCATTTAAAGCTAGTAATTATTTAAAATAAATTTTTAGACAATCTGTATAAGGTAGTATAATTTTTATTATTGCATCACAATAACTGATCAATAAATAAACTTCAGTAAATATTTAGTATTAAAAACTTTGATACCCTCGGAGAAATGCAGCCTTAAAATTTATACTGCAATTTCACAAAATTGAAAATATTTCAAAAACGGTAAGGTTTAAGTGTAATAAACCTTAATCAAATTTACCTTTATTTTAATCGTAGAAACTAAAAATGCAATAATATACAGGGTGTTCCATTTAAAAAAATACAATTTTGATATTTTTTATTTATTTGGGACACTATGTATCTTGTAAAAATATTTTTAAATTGTAGCTCTAATAGTCCTTCAACGAACCCAAAACTTACAATTTGTAATAATCTAATCGTTTAGCTGCAATACTCCGTGTCGAATGTGGTGAACAACCCTGTATTTTGTTCTAATAGACCGATTTTAATGATTTTTCTGCAATTAAAAATAAAAGTTTCCATCTGTTAATTATACGAGGGAAAACAAAATGTTGATATTTTGGTGAAAATTTAAAACACCCTATGGAGATACTTTAACAGCGAGGATAGGTTAAAAACTTTATTTCTTCTCGCACGTTTTTTAATTGCTTCCATTTTTGAAAATTCTTGTATATCTTTTCATAAGTTATTCGGGATTTAAATGGAAGTAAAACTAAACGTTCTCTGGCGTGTCAAAGGTTTTGCTTTGATAAATGGAAGTAGTTTGGATATGGCGTTTGTCGCATCAGCCTGAATATTTGTTGGTAATTTACTTATTTTATTTTGAGCCATTTCTGGCTCCAATTCAATCAGCAATCGACACGAAAGAGAATTAAAAAATATTGACTCAAAACTGACAACTAAAGAGACAGCTTCATTTATTGGTCAAATTACATAGAGACCAACACCAACCCAGCACAATATTTTTTCTACTCGTATTAAATTCCTTGAAATAATAATTTCCGAATATTTTTTAAAACGTAACTGGCAATCTTTTCGGTCGACGATAAAATACCATTTTATCGTCTTGTATAAAAAATAACTATTATATCTCCTAGTGTTTTTTTCAGTGCGAATATTTCGAGCAAAGTCCACTGCGGTTTTCCCGATTTTCCAATTTTCCCCCAAGCCATAAGTGCACGTTGTTGATTGATTTATGCAGATCATTCATTTTTGCAGCAGAGGCGGGTATTGCGAAGGCGAAGGTTTGACCTTTACAGGAATATGAACGCTTGAATGTGTTAAATGTATAAAGCTTTACTTTAATTACACTGAAATATAATTAACTCTCTGATATAATTAAAAAATACACATTTGTTAAATTTAAAATGAAATATTAGACTACGTAGATATAAGTAGATATTTTTTAATTTGTGTTATAATGATTGATTAGTTTAGGTAGATGGAGTGTTAGTGTATTACTATTTGATTGTCTAAAGGCAACATGTTTCTTTAATTATAGAGGATCCGGCAATAGTGTGTCGGGCATCTGTAGCTCCTACAACAAAAAACTTGAGAACTTTGTTTAAGTTTATACACCTGAAGTATGTACGAGGATATATGGCCAGAAAATATTTCAACTTCTATAAAGTGGCTCAAAAAAGTATGAGTGGATCGGAATGATTTCTTTAAAATAGAACACCCTGTATATTATTGCATTTTTGGCTTCCTTTCAGGTCACTTTACAGAATCCTAAGATATGAGAAAATATATTTTGATAGTTTCAGATAAAATTTTTGATAATATAAATATATACTCCATCACTGTATTTATATTTTATAATTATCATGCGTTAATTATTGTCTGATTGCAATGTATCGTTTGCAAATTATAATTTATCGCATCTGCAACAAGCGATTGCGAAATCGCTTTAAAATAAAATATAAATCTCCATAAAATAATAATAAATAATAACTTAGTGATTAATATTTAAATTTATTAATATTCGGGTGGATTTGCCTAATATAGCCACATTTAAACTAATTTCATAGCAACATACAGAATAATTATTATTACAAAACCAAATACCTAATAATTTAATTTATGTAAAAAACACAATTCTGATTTAGTCCGAAAGAGAAAATAAAAATTAAGATTTTAGTCGTTAGATGGTTAGTTAATAATTATATTTTTTATACAAGACGATAATGCAATTTTATCGTCGTGTATAAAACAATATTTTTTTCCATAGCAAGTTACGTTTTAAAAAATATTCAGAAATTATTATTTCAAGAAATTTATTAAGAGTAAAAAAAATATTGTGCTACACTTTGTTCGAATTTCGAATACTTATTCCACTCGCGGTAAAATCTGTTAATCCTCTGGTATCTCTCTTCCTTATCGTTACTGCTAGAATGAAGGAATAAGGAATGTGGGCTAGGAATGTACTGTGGCGTGTCCAGTAACTATGTGGAAGGATTGCGCCAGGAAGGGAATGTATGAAAGGAACCTGAAATTGTTTTATTATAATTATACATCTTTGGTATTCTTTCGCCGTTGTTCCTTATTCAATATCTACCAAGCAGAAAAAAAGGAAGCGACAAGAGGTGAAAGAAAAAAAAACCCTGACATAGCTTCACCACACCCACCAGATCAAAGTAAAAGCATTCAACAGACTACAATTATTCAAACGAACAAATTTACACTAGGTTTGTCAAGAATACAGACTAATAGTTTTATTGGCATGAAAGCCATATCCGTGATCAGGAATTCACAGTTTAATATTGTTTTGCTTGAGGTATAGATACACCATGAACTTGAAAAACTTGTAGAGGAAAAAAAGATACTGTATTTGAAATGGCTAAATTCGAAATCTGAACTAGACAAGCGCACTTATAATGACAAGAAAAATGAGGTGAGGAGAATGGTAAAAGAAGAAAAGAATAAAGTGTGGGATGACAAATGCAAAGAAATTAATACGTATATAGGCGAAGAAGGAATACGGAAGTATGGAGATTTATAAAAACAACAACAACTGAAAAACAGGAGTCAGCCCCTATAGAAATAATAACCAACAAAGAATGGGTGAAATATTATTCTAAATTATTGTCAGAGAACACACCTGAGTATCAAGAACCGCCACAGCCAGAAATAAACATTGAAGGAGAGGAAATCTACGTGGATACCAACAAAATAAAGACCGCTATAATGTCTTTAAAGAATGGAAGAGCATGTGGCCCAGAGGGAGTATATGCGGAACTCATAAAATCTGGAAGCAAAAAACTGTTTAGAATGTTAACAAACATAGTTAACCAGTGGTCATCCAGTACCTGAACAGTGGAAAAAAGCATATATTTCCTCTATATATAAAAAGGGCTCAAGGAAGGATCCCAATAACTACAGGAGAATTTCGTTCACCAGCACTATGAGTCGCCTCTATGAAAGGATACTGAGGAAATTAATTGAAGAGGAATACTCCAGCTACGAAGAAGAAGAGCAGAATGGTTTCAGAAGCGGAAGATCATGTACAGATAATATATTTGCATTGAAACAGATCATCGAGAAGAAATCTGGAATGAACCAGGAAGTTCATATAACATTCATCGATCTACAAAAAGCATATGATACAGTGCCAATAATAAAATTATGGGAAGTATTGCACGAATCAAGAATTAACGTAGCTCTGATAAAAGCTGTACAAAATCTTTACCATGGAGGAAAATCACAAATAAAAATGGTCAACGGTCTCTCAGAGGAAATTTCTATCACTAAAGGGCTCCGACAGGGTTGCTGTATATCCCCAACACTATTTAAAATTTATATTGCCAAGGCCTTACATCTTTGGAAAAGAAAATGTAACGGAATGGGTATAGAACTAAATGACATATGCCTATACACCTTGCAATTTGCAGACGACCAGGCCATAATTGCAAACGACAAAGACGACATGGAATATATGGTGCGGAAAATAGTTGAAAAATATGCTAAATGGGGTCTCACAGTAAATACAGAAAAAACAAAATACCTTCCAATTGGAGCTAATACAGAAAATCTTATTTTAGACAATAATATGGAAATTAGGGCATGTGAAGATTACAGGTATCTGGGATCGATATTTACAGGAGATGGAACGGACGATAGAGAAATAAACAACAGAGTAATACAGGCACGAAGAGTTTTATCAGATGCGTAAATGGCATTCTATGGAGCACTGATATTACAAAAAACAGGAAATATAATATATACGAGACACTAGTTAAAAGCATATTACTCTATGGATGTGAAACATGGCGACTCACTGAAAGGAATAAAAGGAAATTAGAGACAACAGAAATGGGCGCGATTAGAAGAGCAATGAGAATTTCACGGAGGGATCAGATCAGAAATGAAGACATTAGACAACAGATGGGAATAGAGGGAACAATAGTAAACGATATAGAACAAAAACAATTAATATGGTACGGCCACCTTCAGAGAATGCACAATGAAAGAATTCCAAAACAAGTCATTCCTTGGATACCACCTGGTAAACGAAAGAGAGGACGTCCCAAGAACATGGATGGAATGAATAAGAAGGTCGATGATCGAGAAAAATCTGACCGAAGATCAATGGGAAAATCGCACAGGGTGGAAGTTAGGCATCGGACAACGTCGTAGGACGTTCTGACCCGAATTTATATATATATATATATATATTTATATCTTTGGATAATGGATTCATATATATATCTTAAGATCATATAACTATATAGATACAAGTATTTTGCCTCTTTGGATAATGGGTTCATCAGAACATCTTAAGATCATACAACTGGCTAGAGACAAGTATAGTGCATGACATGCTTGACCTCTCATACTACAAGCAAAAATGACGTGCGATAGGTCACCCACTTCCACATTCGCATAGAAAGAGTCTTTGATTCCTATTTTATGTAGGTGAGCCGGAGTGAGACAATGTGTCGATCTCATTCTATAAAACATGACAACTGACATATTCGCGATTCTCCTCCGCACAGTCACCAAACCATGGTGTATTGAAAGGTTCTGGAACAATGTTATAGTAAAAAACTCACTTTGATTGGCCCATATTCTGATATAAATTTGCCCATTCCCGCCTGCTTTCCTTCTTTATGATGCCAAAAAGTTCCAAATAATGAATCTTATTATACACCAGGTTCCTAGACTTTCTTCCAAGGGCTCCTAATAATGTTAATGCCCATTAAAATTTATCTAAGAAACGAAGAAATTTTGAACCTAACCAACAATTCGTATGGTCTGTTTTTGTTTACGTTTTGTTAATTTTTTATAGTGATTTACAAAAATTTTGTTAAATTATATGAATATTCTCGTTGATTTTTGGTTTGAAATAAATATGGTGACGTCCTCCAATGAAAATGCGAGCTGCTCAACTCTAATAATTCAAATTTTGAGATAGCTTTACCTAGATTGTTATTCAGAAGCTGCAAACTTATAGATGAAAATATGCATGAAATTTAACTTCCTTCTCACAACCAGAGGACATTGGTACACAGAGTGTTCTCTCCTTTTTTAGCTAGATTTCAGTGTAGGAGGACTTTATTTTCTTGGCCAAATTTAACTTGTCACTTAGTATACTTAGATTTGTATTTAAATTCAATTAAAATTTTTATTTTATGTTTTATTACTTAACTTCTTTTTGTATTGCTAAAGAAAATTAACACGCACCTCTATACTGAAAATTTAATTTCCTGTCTGCAAATGGCTCGTGAACAACTAAAATCTCGCCATTTAAAGTTGGAATTGAATCGATATTTAGAATGCGACTCCCGCTAGTGTAGTCCATGCATTATATACTGAAAATTATTCTAAAATAGCGTTTTGCTCCTACAAAAAATAGTAATTTCTACAAAACGACTGGTCTAAAATCCCAATACACCCTGATTGGACGATGGCTTCGAAATTTTAATTTTCTCCCTACAAAAGCTGGCGAAAATTACCGAAAATCGAACGAACGGCTCGTCGAATTTTCGTGATGCAATTTGGTAAATGTTTGTTTTGATTGGTTCGTCGCTGGCCTACGTAATTCACTTACAGAGTCGATTTTATTCGTTGTAACGGTGTAAAGCATTCGAAAGTAGGTTTCAAACGACTGAAAAGAAGTTTTATTTTTTTTTCTATAGCAACTGTTAAAATTGCCTTATATCTATCAAAAATAGTAGATAAAATAGTACTTTACCCGCAAAGGTAGATTAAATGATACTTTAACAGCGAGGATAGGTTAAAAACTTTATTTCTTCTCACACGTTTTTTAATTGCTTCCATTTTTGAAAATGTTTACATTCCTTTTCATAATAATTATCCGGGATTTAAATGGAAGTAGTTTGGATATGGCATTTGTCGCCTCAGCCTGAATATCTGTTGGTAATTTACTTATTTCGTTTTGAGCCATTTCTGGCTCAAATTCAATCAGCAATCGACACGAAAAAGAATTAAAAAATATCAACTCATAACTGACAACTAAAGAGACAGCTGTATTTATTTGTCAAATTACATAGAAACCAACGCCAACCCAGCAAAATATTTTTTCTACTCGTAATAAATTCCTTGAAATAATAATTTTTGAATATTTTTTAAAACGTAACTCGCTATAGAAAAAAATATTGTTTTATAAACGACGATAAAATTGCATAATCGTCTCCCGAAATTAATTCATTAATTAATTAATCGCTCGATGATAAAAAAACATTTTATCGTCTTGTATAAAAAATTACTATTAAAACAGTACAAATATAAACATTTTTGAAAAACTGCAAAGATAAACGTAAATATCATTTAATGAATTTGTAGTCTGAATTAATGTAAATTTTCTATAACACGAAATAAAAGTCTCTCAGTTAAAAATACCGAAATAGAATATTTTGTTTCAAAATTTTTGAAGCAAAACTTCTTTACGCGCGGTGGGAGTAAAAATTCAAGGCCGCGACACACTAGCTAGCGAGACGAAAAGTAGTAAGGATCGCACGATCGCGCAAACTCAAAAAAATATTTAAAGCCAAGAAAATCATTCTAATAAACTTGATAATTAAGTTTGAGGTACAGAACCTTAAAAAACACATTATTTGTTTAATAATAACAAAACAAAAAAAAGATAAATATAGAGAATTATAGACCAATAAGCCTTCTTTCGCATCTATATAAGCTCTTCACTAGGATTATCAACAACCGACTGTCTACGAGACTAGATTTCTATCAGCCAATAGAACAAGCAGGCTTTCGAAAAGGTTTTAGTACCATCGATCATCTACAAACAATAAAACAGTCATTGAAAAAACAACAGAATACAATATACCTCTACATTTGGCCTTTGTAGACTATCAAAAAGCCTTTGACAGCATCGAAACCTGATCATTTCTAGCTGCAATGGAGGACGCGAGAATTGATTCCAGATATTATTCCGTTATTAAAAATATCTATGATAAGTGCAACCTTCCAAGTTAAATTAGATGATGACCTCAAAACAGAAAAAATACCACTCGGCAAGGGTGAGAGACAAGGAGATACCATCTCTCCCAAGTTATTTACACTGGCACTGGAAAATGTCTTCAAGAAATTAGAATGGGAAAATAGAGGTCTAAACATCGATGGGGTACACCTTAGCCATCTGAGGTTTGCAGACAATATTGTCTTGCTGAGCACCGACATTCAAGAACTAAACACCATGCTAAATGAGCTAAATGACCAACCCCAGAAAATTGGCCTGAAAATGAACTTGAAGAAGACCAAGATAATGAGCAACAATATCCATAACATTACCGTTGACAACGTTATTATTGAAAACGTAGACCATTATATATATTTAGGTCATAAAATCAAGCTGGGCAAGGAAAACCAAAATACGGAGATCAAACGCAGGATTAATTAATTTTAATTGTATCTAAAGGCACTTTAATAATTGAAAAATGGACAGGAGCACTTAAAAATAACTTCATAGAGTATACCAAATATGCTAAAATAATAATTCCAATAAAAAAAACACGAATGGCACATTAAAATCTGCATTATCTGAAATCAAACTATAGCTAAACGGCTAATAAAATAATAGAGACAAGACGCCGACATCTATAACAAGATGAGCAGTTTTTAATAATTATTCCGAGTTACTATTACATACTTGTTTTACAATTATTGTAATACAGTAGCATTCCTTCAAATAAATTTTGATTTAAGTATTGTTAATATAGTCATATTAATGATTATAGCCCGTATGATTTCTAAAATAAATAATCAAGCGTGTTTTTATCAGAATTATTAAATGATTAAGTAGACATAGTTAATATTTATATAGTAACTTCGTAAGTGTTATATTTTAATATAATTAAGAATTTAATAATTAAATAATTATCTTAAGTTTAAATTGTGGTAAACTTGTATGAGTTTCAATCATTTATATTTAAAATCTTAGGGAAGGCAATATAGATTTTAGGCAGGAGAACTCAAGAGAACGACTGTGTAATTAGTAATTAAAACTTTACAATTTTTTTTACTTGCCATTTTCTTGTCGTTCACGTTGCACGTTGACTCTTCGTTGTGTCACACACAATCTGAATTTCGGATATGATGCAGAACTGATAAATTGGACCAAATATATTAATTGCAGGTAATCAGACATATTTTTGTTAACTTTGCAAACATTTAAGGCATGCAATAATTTTAAAAAATTTTGACGTGAGATTACTTTATAATTCTTGGAAGTCTTGGATGGTAAAGATTTGAATTATTTTGGGTCTGTTTTGTTTAAGAAGCTAACAAATAATTTCAAAAACCAATTAACCAATATTCGGGCTTTTACGGTAACATAATACTCATTCTGATTGGTTTACTCTGGCTCCATAATGAAACTGTGAGTTCGAGGTGCTATTGCAAATTAATGCCATTAATTCTATGTATATCTATACATACATACCTCACATTTCTATAGTGTCGTGACCGTGATCGTGACCATTCATGAATCCGTACACGTTCATCTCCATCATTAATATTTTTCTTACTAAATTCTTCACTTTTATAAAAAGCCATCACGATAAAAATCAAATATCAAAATTATTTAACGTTGCGAACGGTTCACTTATTCACTATACGTATCTGGAATATATTTGCGAATGGCAATTAGCGATACGTTAGACTGCCGGAGTGCTGACGTCACGAATGTCAAATTGCTTTCCAACAAGCTTTAGTTCTTTTATACTTCTATATGATTTCTATTGAGCTCTTCCAAATGACGTCACCAGTTAATATAAAATGTAGAAAACATGTGATTGCTGACCACCGCCGACTTTTGTGTCTGGTATTTTCAATACGCCTATGATGGTTGCGCATTTTGCAAAATCTGTGAATTTTTTCTATAGCAACTGTTAGAATTGCCTTATATCTATCAAAAATAGTAGATAAAATAGTACTTTACCCGCAAAGGTAGATTAAATGATACTTTAACAGCGAGGATAGGTTAAAAACTTTATTTCTTCTCGCACGTTTTTTAATTGCTTCCATTTTTGAAAATGTTTACATTCCTTTTCATAAATTATTCGGGATTTAAATGGAAGTAGTTTGGATATGGCATTTGTCGCCTCAGCCTGAATATCTGTTGGTAATTTACTTATTTCGTTTTGAGCCATTTCTGGCTCAAATTCAATCAGCAAACGAAAAAGAATTAAAAAATATCAACTCATAACTGACAACTAAAGAGACAACTTTATTTATTTGTCAAATTACATAGAAACCAACGCCAACCCAGCACAATATTTTTCTTACTCGTAATAAATTCCTTGAAATAATAATTTCTGAATATTTTTTAAAACGTAACTCGCTATAGAAAAAAAATATTGTTTTATAAACGACGATAAAATTGCATTAGCGTCTCCCGAAATTAATTCATTAATTAATTAATCTTTTCGCTCGACGATAAAAAAACCATTTTATCGTCTTGTATAAAATATAACTATTAAAACAGTACAAATATAAACATTTTTGAAAAACTGCAAAGATAAACGTAAATATCATTTAATGAATTTTCTAGTCTAAATTAATGTAAATTTTCTATAACACGAAATAAAAGTCTCTCAGTTAAAAATACCGAAATAGAATATTTTGTTTCAAAATTTTTGAAGCAAAACTTCTTTACGAGCGTTGGGAGTCAAAATTCAAGGCCGTGACACACTAGCTAGCGAGACGAAAAGTGGTAAGGATCGCACGATCGCGCAAACTCCAAAAAAAAATTTTTAAAGCCAAGAAAATCATTCTAATAAACTTGATGATTAAGTTTGAGGTACAGAACCTTAAAAAACACATTATTTGTTTAATAATAACAAACAACATGTTTTTTTAACACCCTGTATTCGCTATTTTTCAATCCTGCTAACCAAAACCCGATTTTATTTTTATCTTGTCCTATAATCTAAATTCCTCACGAGGGTGTTTTTTAGTGTGTATTTTTTAGACGTAGAAAAAAGTCCAGTATACTCTATATCGAGCTGCCTGTGGCTTGGTCTCCTTCTCCAAACTTGTCTCCAACTTTACTTTAGCCTAATTTATATACACGGGAGATATTTCCTCCCTAAGGTTTACCTTATCCCTGTATCAACTTTTTCTTCCTCTTTTTTTTTCGTACCTCACTTTTTTGGGACGCTCTGTCGTGTTTTATAATTCCGATATCGGCAAATCCCGTGACGTGGCCCGTGTAACCCGGAAAACGTGGAAAACTTCAAAGAAAAACGTCAAAAGTTTGCAGAATATTGAGCTTCTTAGGAGGAAATAATATAAAAAATGTGTTTTTTTTTCAAACGTCACAAAAGTATTAAAATAATTCCCTGATTATTAGTTTGTGCATTTATGGCATCCTCTTACTTGTTATTACCACTTGTGGTGTTCTAAGATGTACAGGGTGGTCGAAATTTGTCTGTTTTAACAGAGAAAACCTATTTCCTGACTAGATATAGCAAAACCGACATGAAGTCATGGGCTCAATTTCTGAGACACGTTTAATGGCGTAAACCGCCTGTTGATATTTTTACTACCGACTGAGATACGGGGTCTTTATGAATTTTTTACCATTTGGAAAATTGCCCATCACTTTTGTATTTTGTGGAATAATAAAATTCTGTAAAAACGTTCTTAAGGCACTTTTTTATGCACAATCCAGTGGCGCAGTCAGTTTTTTTCTATACTTGCTCTTTTTGTCAGAAATAATAAAAAATATAATTTTTTAAATGGAAATCATAGTTGGCTATGAACTTAAAAAAATGCTGGGGTTTAGCCCTTTCCAAAGATATACAGGGTGTTTCAAAACAAATGCGAAAAACTTCAGGGGGTGATTCCTTGTTCAAAATAAAGGATAGTTTGCTTCATAAACGTTGGGCCAAAAGTCAACCATTAGGGAGATATCGCGGTACAAAGATGGCGGAAAAATAATGTTCTTATTTTTTATCTTGAAAACGAAAAGAGATAGACTAATGAAATTTTATGGAAGCATTACTGTGAGGAAAACACACTTTCTGGTAATTTTTTCACTTTTTTAAGATGCGTGGAAGGGGTTGAAATAAACTACCCCTATCATTCTTGTTAACGAAATTTAAAGAAAAATCTTATCAAACACATACAAAAAAATTAATTTGGATAGTTTAGTTTATTTAGAAACTTTTTTATCTCTTGTATTTTTTTATAAAACTCACCGATTTGAAATTAAAAAATAAAATGTAAAGCATTACATGTCAGGACTAAAAATATTTTTAGATTAAGAATCTAGTGATAATAATGATAATAATCATAATCTAGATAATAACGTATTGCAGTAGGGTAATGTCAAATAAAACAATATTAGAAACATCCTAAAGTGACAGCGGCCGACTAGATTTTTCCTAAAAAATTACAGCTGCCCACTAGATTCTTTATCTAAAAATGTTTTTGTCCTAACATGTAATGCTTTACATTTTATTTTTTAATTTCAAATCGGTGAGTTTTATCAAAAAAACACAAGAGATAAAAAAGTTTCTAAATAAACTAAACTATCAAAATTAATTTTTTTGCATGTGTTTGATAAGATTTTTCTTTAAATTTCATTAACAAGAATGATAGGGGTAGTTTATTTCAACCCCTTCCAATCATTTTAAAAAAGTGAAAAAATTACCAGAAAGTGTGTTTTTATAACAGTAATGCTTCCGTAAAATTTCATTAGTCTATCTCTTTTCGTTTTCAAGATAAAAATAAAAACATTATTTTTCCGCCATCTTTGTACCGCGATATCTCCCTAATGGTTGACTTTTGACCCAAGGTTTATAAAGCAAACTACCCTTTATTTTGAACAAGGAATCACCCCCTGAAGTTTTTCGCATTTGTTTTGAAACACCCTGTATAGTTATGTGTATTTATTTCTAAGAATGAGAGAAATATTAGGTTTTTTATCTTTGTATCGAAGCGGGTTTTGATTTTATATTGATCTAGTTGCTTAATTATTTTTTATCACAATTTAATATTCTATATTATGATTTATCTGCGTAATTAAATACTTTTGAAAGAGTAAATCAACATTCTATACTAGTATTACCAATTATATTTAAAAAATTATATTTTTCACATTATTTCTGACAAAAAGAGCAAACATAGAAAAAAAACTGACTACGCCACTGAATTGTGCTTAAAAAAGTGCCTTAAGAACGTTTTTACAGAATTTTATTATTCCGCAAACTACAAAAGTTATGGGCAATTTTCCAAATGGTAAAAAATTCAAAAATACCTCGTATCTCAGTTGGCAGTGAAAATATCAACAGGCAGTGAAAATATCAACAACAACACAATATTATACAAAATATTGACTGACATTATGATAATTGTCAAAAAATAAACGACAACATTGCTGAACACGGCGCAATGTGACCAACATAGCGATAATAAAATTCGGTTTAAATTAATTTTTGCAGCTTTAATCTAAATAAAATATCTGTTACAATCATTTGCTCTCTAAAGTAAAAGAAATAGCTGCTCGTTATCTTAAATTATACAATATTTTTGCCAAAATTTAATTTAGTCAGGTTTATAGACTTAATAATGTTACCAATGTTTTGCGATTACAATACTATTTTTTGGATATGTGAATAAAAGCATTAATTCAGTTTCAAAGGACGTTTATTCATAACATTATTGTTTTATTATTCTCCTCTTGCTTTTTACATTTATTTCGATAACAAGAGATATTAGTAATGACACCTGGAGCAGAAATAAGGATCATATTCCCCTCAACTATCATTCTCTATTATTCTAGTTACCAACTGTTCAGTGCAGCGCTGGATTAGAGTTGTCGTTTTAATTTCAAACTTGTGCCCTGTTTTCCATACCTTCGGGGTTTGCGTGCCCCTGTAAGCAGGGAGCCATGTCGCCTGTAGCCCTCTACCCCCTGTAGGGTCACCCTTGTCGAACGGGTCTCAAGGGAGAGGGCAGGTTAAGGGAAGCTACGAGCCAAATTAAGGTGTTATATCGTTATATATCGATCCGTGATAATGCTATAATGCATAACGGTGGAAAACTCTGTTTTAAAAAAAAATGTATTTGGTTTTACCCTTGTGAAAATAAAAAATGTTTTTAGAAACTATTACTGAGGCAGTAAAGAGAATGTTAACCTCCCGAGAGTAAAAATGAATTTATGGAAAGCACTGTTCATTAAAATGTTTATCCTATGTTATAGGGCTTGTTTCTCTCTACAATTTCCTGTCTCACAATGTACCGTTTGTGTCCGGGAAGGGTTCATAGTTTTATAGTTGTCGATTTTCGAAAGAAATCAATACATGTATATTATTTCATATATTTTTCATTTTATTGAATTTATGGAAAGCACTGTTCATTAAAATGTTGTATCCTATGGTATATGGCCTTGTTTCTCTTTACAATTTCCTGTCTCACAATGTACCGTTTGTGTCCGGGAAGGGATCATAGTTTCATAGTTGTCGATGTTCGAAAGAAATCAGTAAATGTATATTATTTCGTATATTTTTCATTTTATTGATTTTATGGAAAGCACTGTTCATTAAAATGTTGTATCCTGTGTTATTGGGCTTGTTTCTCTCTACAATTTCCTGTCTCACAATATACCGTTTGTGTCCGGGAAGGGTTCATAGTTTCATAGTTGTCGATTTTCGAAAGAAATCAGTACATGTATATTATTTCGTATATTTTTAATTTTATTGATTTTATGGAAAGCACTGTTCATTAAAATGTTGTACCCTATGTTATAGGGCTTGTTTCTCTCTACAATTTCCTGTCTCACAATGTACCGTTTGTGTTCGGGAAGGGTTTATAGTTTCATAGTTGTCGATTTCGAAAGAAATCAGTAAGTGTATATTATTTCGTATATTTTTCATTTTATTGATTTTATGGAAATCACTGTTCATTAAAATGTTGTATCATATGTTATAGGGCTTGTTTCTCTCTACAATTTCTTGTCATCGCAAATAAATTTGTCTATCCGTAAAAAGAATAATCTTCTAGAGTTACTCAAAAAAAACAAGAATAATAATTTGCTATCAAATTCATCGTATTAAATCATTTAATCATTTGTATTCGCCTACAAAACAAACTAGACTTTTATACTTACTAGACGATTACTTAGATTTTTGCGGTGTTTGAAAAATGAAAAAAAAATATGGCCATACATAATCAACATCTACAGATACCTACCTAAGCAATACATTTATTTATATCTGTTTGATTTGAAAAATGTATTTTATTACTTTTATTTCGGAATTTCTTATCACAAAACTTGAAGTCGAAGTTTTGTGTTTCATAATTCTTACGGATACGATCTCCACATTCTCATTTGCTGGTAACATTTCTACTCCACTTAAAAACTCCCATACGCAGCTGTATAAATAATATATTTTCTTCAATCCTTTCGGACGTTTAATTATACCGGGGCGTGTTTTAGCATAAAACTCACGACCGGCGTAAATTCACGTCAGGTGTTTTCTGAAATTTCCCCAGACTATTCGCCTGCTTTTTTATTTTTCCATTTTATGTCGTTTTTTTTATATTCGTCCTCCTGTTCAGTTATGAATGCATGATTTTTATCTTTTTTTAATGGTGTAGCCCCTTTTTAGGTCCAGAAAAACATTCAGAAAATTAAAAATAAAGACAATGCCAGTCCAAGAAAATGTTTTATTTCATAACATAATAGTGTTTGTAGATTGTGCAGGGTGGCGCGACAGTTTATATTGCAATGAAATTTTGTGAGCATATGTAGGTTAATTCACAGCACTTTTTAAAAAGAGAGTTCTACAGGGTGTCCCCAAAAAAAGTTACATATCAAAGTTGTGCTTTTTGTAATTGAACACCCTATATATTAAATGTTTTTGGGATTCTGGGAGAAAAATAAAGTTGAGTTTTATAAAAGAAGTATATGACTAAAATGTAAGGTTTTTGACATATTTAACATTTTCTAGAAATAAGGAAAATTTACAATAAAAGCTACCAAAGTTGGAATTTACCCGGTATAGCCTAATATGTAGTTGAAATAACTATTGTACTTTAAACCATATTAAAACTTTACCCAAAAAGTTATACAGGGTGAGACAAAATTAATATCGAACATTGGTCACCGTTAAAATAAAAAAGTTTACTCTCTTATTTTAAATGGAACACCCAGTATATTATTCCGATATTCAATGGAGAATTCATGTCTCTTCAAAATACTATTAAGGTTGCCTACCCCTCAAACAAAGATTTTCCTAGATATTTTCATCTACATGATTTGATCTGAGTAGATCTTTATTATTTGATAAAATCTAGGCGGCTGTGGTATGTCTAACGTTACTTCAACATAGCTGTCTAATTAGTCCAACTTTAACAACTAGCTATCATTTTGCGTCAGTTAAAACAAAAACAAATCTCAGAAATTTGCCGAAAATGCAAACTTATTCTACATCAGAGAGAATTGATATGATTCTATTAGTTCGAATACTTAGTTGCTCTTAATTTTATCTAGTCTGGTTTTTTATGGGGATATGTTAAAGACAGTGTTTACAAAACTCGACCAACTAGTGTCGATAACATGAGAGAAATTATTGTAAATGTTTTTCGAGGTAGAACTCCACATATGCCTTTTAAAATGAAAAGATCCTTTTGAAAAGACAACCATTTTATGCAGTTAACAGGAAAGGAAGCATTTTGAGCATTTAATTTCATCGATATGATGTCGCATAATTATAAGTTTATATCTAGTTTTAATTCTGTAATAATTAAAATATGTTTTAAACGTGTAATTTTTTTATTACCCTTGAGTATTTTATTCTACAATCTTTAATTTTTGTTAAATTAACAAAAGGTATATCATACAGCCACGTATATTTTTTGAAATAATAAAGATTTACTGACGCAAAATCATAAAAATTAAAATATCTGCGAAAATATTTGTCTGAGGGGTAGGCAACTTTAATAATATTTTGAAGATATATAAATTCCCCATTGAACACCGGAAAATATACTGGGTGTTCCATTTCAAATAAAGGAGTAACTTGCTTTTAAATGTGACTAATGTCCATATTAATTTTGTCTCACCCTATATAACTTTTTGGGTCAAATTTCAATTTGGTTTAACATACAATGGTTACTGTAATCAAATATCAGGCTATACAAAGTTAACTAAAATTTAGGTAGCTATTATCGAAATTGAAAATTTACTGTTCATTTTCACAAAATGTGAAATATGTCAAAATCCTTAGATTTTAGGGATATGTTTCTTTAATAAAACTCACCTTTATTTTTTTCCTAGAATCCAAAAATCAATTAATATATAGGGTGTTCCATAGGGTGTTATATAGGTTATCAACAACCGACTGTCTACGAAACTAGATTCCTATCAGCCCATAGAACAGGCAGGCTTTCGAAAAGGTTTTAGTACCATCGATCATCTACAAACAATTAAAACAGTCATTGAAAAAACAACAGAATATAATATACCTTTACATTTGGCCTTTGTAGACTACCAAAAAGCCTTTGACAGCATCGAAACCTGGTCATTTCTAGCTGCAATGGAGGACGCTAGCATTGATTCCAGATATTATTCCATTATTAAAAATATCTATGATAGTGCAACCTTCCAAGTTAAATTAGACGATGACCTCAAAACAGAAAAAAATACCACTCGGCAAGGGCGTGACACAAGGAGATACCATCTCTCCCAAGTTATTTACACTGGCACTGGAAAATGTCTTCAAGAAATTAGAATGGAAAAATAGGAGGTCTAAACATCGATGGGGTACACCTTAGCCATCTGAGGTTCACAGACGATATTGTCTTGCTGAGCACCGACATTCAAGAACTGAACACCATGCTAAATGAGCTAAATGACCAATCCCAGAAAATTGGCCTTAATATGAACTTGAAGAAGACCAAGATAATGAGCAACAATATCCATAACATTACCGTTGACAACGTTATTATTGAAAACGTAGACCATTATATATATTTAGGTCATAAAATCAAGCTGGGCAAGGAAAACCAAAATACGGAGATCAAACGCAGGATCCATTTGGCATGGGTAGCATTTGGAAATATGAGCGATATTTTCAAGGATAAAAAGGTGCCCATGAACCTAAAGAAAAAGGCTTACGACAGCTGCATTCTACCTGTGCTTACGTATGGCTTAGAGAATATGGCAATTACCCGAAAAACAGCAGAACAACTACGAGTAGCACAAAGAACCATGGAAAGAATCATGTTGGGAGTCACCATTAGGAAAAAAAATACGGAATACCCACATACGTCAAAAAACAAAATTATTAGATGTCGTTAAAAGAGTGGCAAGTCTGAAGTGGCAATGGATAGGACAGGATCCAGACCGATGGCCCAAAAAATAATCCTATGGAGACCTAGGGGAACAACAAGAAGTGTGGGCCGACCAAAAAAGAGATGGGTCGATGACGTCAGGGCAGTGGCGGGAAGACAATGGATAAGATTGGCTAGAGATCGCGAAGCATGGAAAAACCTAGAAGAGGCCTATATCCAACACTGGATGGAACCAGGCTGAGAAAGAAGAAGATAGGGTGTTTCATTAGAAAAAACACAACTTTGATGTGTAACTTTTTTTGGGGACACCCTGTATAATTCTATATGTTTTTATAAAATGCTTCCTACATACGCTGCCAAAATTTAATTTCGATATAAACTACCGTTCTCTTTGGACCTTCCGCGGCGTATGAGAGGCCCCACACTGTATAATGAAAGAAATGGTGCTGAAAAAAAAAGAAACGAAACTCTCCTGCTTTAAAATTAACAAACTCAAATTTGGCAGATTGCGAAAGTACGAAGGGACAAATGAAATTTACTCAGAATGGCTTTATAGTTGAGAGGGCCTGTTCTGTCCGGGAAGCATTTTAGCGTTATGCACGCTCGCTGAATACTGTTACTGCTGCAGCAGGATGAAACTTTTTGACGCATTTATCTTTGTTGGATTAAAGTTTTTGACAGTACAAAGGCTGTCCTAATTAAGAGCCCTCGTGGAATTATTAATTCACTTCCGGTTCAAGCTGACAGAAAATAGAAACTAATTTCAGAATTATTTTTCTGCGTTACGAAAAAGGAATTTGAGCTAAATAGCTTACAATATAATTATGCAAAAAGTTTTATTTAATAGAAAATGTTGATCAAGCCTTTTAAAGTTCATAATGTTTGCATTTACGAATCTCATTTGTTTGTAAACCACTATACTAAGGGCTGGCAAAGGTTAGTCTTGTATGGGTATGGCAATTTACGAGCATTTGAATCTGCTTCGATTTATTTAAAAATATACAGAGTGTTGCATTTGAAATAACAAAGTTTTTATGTAAAATAAATCCTTAAAATTGATCACTAATTTTTGGTACCCCTGTATAAATTTAAGGAAGCAATAACATTTTTCAGTAAAGTTTATTTCTTTGCCTTTATACTCAGCACAAGAATTATAACTCTGTTTTTTTTTCTCAGGTCAGATTTCGACAGACGATGACAGAAGAAAAGCAGATGACGTCCCATACCAATCTATTTATTTTACTAAAAAAAGTTTCTAATAATTTTTAAGTTAACTATGGATGGGTTTAAATATAAATTCGTCATACGTCGTCACTTGTTGTTTTTAACCAGTTTTATTGGTTTATTTCAAAAATGACAGATCGTATTTCAATTTTATTGGTTTGACGGAACGATGAACGACAAACGGACGCCGATGCGTATGAACTCGCCTTTAGATTTTTGACGTTTGTCAAAGTCTTGCCAAATTATAGGTTATAATTTTGTGACAACTTTTGTCAAATACCTTGCGTTTTGGAAGATGATGCATTTTGATTCGTGTTATTACGTGTGTTTTGTGTCTTTTGAAGTCAAGTGGAGGAAAAATCGAGTGAAAATTAACTGTAGAACCCAGAGCATAGTTTATGGTTAATACTTGCTGCCCAGGCAGAAAGTGTTATACAGATACACCAATAAAGTTACTATCAATAAAGTTCGTATATCATTTCGTCGTAGATAAGTGCATTTGGAATATGGTAGAAGGACCATACTAAACACATACTAAAAACTTCAGTAGCTGTAAAATATCGACATCACACGATAGGTAAATAATGGATTTTAGTACTGCAGAAAAATAATGTCAAAAGGTACTGGTTTAAAAAAATTAAGATTAAAGTTAATTAATCAACCTGTGAGGTATAAAATTTGGTAAGTGTTATTATTAATAAAATAGTTTGTTTTATTTATGTTGTTTTATTTATTCCTGCGGAATATTACAAATTTGTATTTGTACATAATTTATATTGATAACATAATTATGATTGTACATAATTATATGATTATATTCATAAATGCGGGAAGTTTCATAAAGCTTGAAAGTAAGAAATAGTTCTTTTTTATATTTTTTGGTATGTGGTGTCTTGTTTTTGTTTGTTTTGTATTAATACATACCGTTTTTTATTAAATAAAATAACTCGATTACATTTTTTCAGTTTTATACAGTTTTTTTCACAATATTTTAAAGTTACTTGTCAGTCAAATTTTAAATACATATATTAATTTCCTGCTATGCGTTCCAGTTGTACCAACTTATTTCTTTGTAAAATAAAATAAACTACTTTGAAAATAAAATGACAGACACATCTATCACTGTCAAGGATCTTCTTGTTGGACAGACTATAATTCTGAAAAGTAATGTATAGGGTATTGATAATCAATTCTCTTGTAGCATGCATATTTATATATCTTTAAATATCTCAAAAGCCAAGGATTTTAAACATATTTAACCCTTATAATAAATGCCTTTTTTGGGCCCAAGAATCCACAAATGAAATAAAATACCGGGTGTTCCATAAGAAAAAATATATAACTTTGGTATGGATCTTAGTTCTGAGACACCCTGTGTATTTCAAAATAATTTTGAATTGTGCACATTGACTCTCCACATATACCTATAAAATATTTTGTTTCTACATCTTTCCGTTTTCGTATATACTCTTTTTTTTTCTCAGGTAAGATTTCGACAGACGATGACAGAAGAAAAGCAGATGACGTCCCATACCAATCTCTTTATTTTACTAAAAAAAGTTTCTAATAATTTTTAAGTTATCTATGGATGGGTTTAAATATAAATCCGTCATGCGTCGTGTCTTGTTGTTTTTAACCAGTTTTATTGGTTTATTCCAAAAATGACAGATCGTATTTCAATTTTATTGGTTTGACGGAATGACGAACGACAAACGGACGCCGATGCGTATGAACTCGCCTTTAGATTTTTGTCATTTTTGACGCTTGTCAAAGTCTTGCCAAATTAGGGGTTATAATTTTGAGTCAACTTTTGTTAAATACCCTGCGTTTTGGAAGATGATGCATTTTGATTCGTATTATTACGTGTGTTTTGTGTCTTTTGAAGTCAAGTGGAGGAAAAATCGAGTGAAAATTACCTGTAGACCCAGAGCACAGTTTATGGTTAATACTCGCTGCCCAGGCAGAAAGTCTTATACACCAATGAAGTTGCCATCGTTAAAGTTTGTATACCATCTCGTCGTAGATAAGTGCATCTCGTATATGGTAGAAGGATCAAACTAAACACATACTAAAAACTGGAGTAGCTGTAAAATATCGACATCACACGATAGGTAAATAATGGATTTTAGTACTGCAGAAAAATAATGTCAAAAGGTACTGGTTTAAAAAAATTAAGATTAAAGTTAATTAATCAACCTTTAAGGTATAAAATTTGGTAGGTGTTATTATTAATAAAATAGTTTGTTTTATTTACCTATGTTGTTTTATTTATTCCTGTGGAATATTACAAATTTGTATTTGTACATAAGTTATATTGATAAATATAATCATAAATGCGGGTAGTTTCATAAAGCTTGAAAGTAAATAATAGTTCTTTTTTATATTTTTTTGGTATGTAGTGTCTTGTTCTTGTTTGTTTTGTATTAACACATACCGGTTTTATTAAATAAAATAACTCGATTACGTTTTTTCAGTTTTATACAGTTTTTTTCACAATATTTTGAAGTAATCACTTGTCATCTTGTCAATCAAATTTTAAATATTTCCTGCTATGCGTTCCAGTTGTACCAACTTATTTCTTTGTAAAATAAAATAAACTACTTTGAAATTAAAATGACAGACACATCTATCACTGTCAAGGATCTTCTCGTTGGACAGACTATAATCAACCGAGGCGAATGAGGTGCGCCACCCTGTATATTCTACAACATACTTAAAGCAACAATTTAACCTCCTGGGAAATTATACAATTCTATTATTTACAAAGCAAAATAATCATTCAAATTTAAAATATGTCAATTCTGTTACTCCTCTACGTCAGTCAACGTTGACCTTATCGATTCCAGCCATGCCAAACTGCGAAAACAAATAGTTTTCCCAGTCAAACTATCTTTCCGCACCATCGAACTTGAACCGCGTAATCCTAATAAATTATAGAGATCTTTCTTAGACAATGGCGCTGTTTGTGTTCGAGACCGAGTGTAAATTTTGCAGGTGGGCTTGTTATATTTACACTCCGATGCTAAATTTGCACGACCGACGCCGACTCCGGTCAGATCGATGAGCAGTTTTAAATTTCCCGCTGTTGCTGCGGCCCGATCTCGCGTTACCTTTGTTAAATATTTTATGAATAACCTCGAGCAGTGGCGTAGTCAGTAGAAAAAATTATATTAAATATGTCTTTCTAAATGTTTTTCTAAGACAATTTAATAAATTGTCTCTTGTTAAAGTCCTAGTTAAGATAGGGATTTTGAGAAGGGAAGATGTATACAGGGTGTTCCACTAAGAATAGCTCTCGGCTGTATCTCGGAAAGTATTAGCCGTAGCGGCTGCGAAAAAAAAATATTTGTAACTAAAGAGGCTATGGGAAATTGCTGGAAATGACTTGCAAGTTTGTAGAACGATCGCTAGGGGGCGCAACTGCAACAAAAAATAAGAAAATGTAGTTTTTACACAATTTCGCCTAGATAAGGTGTACTATAAGTAACAGCTTCATAATCTTCAGTAAATTTTGAATATTTTTTGTTAGAGTCATTTTACCCTATCTACTAAAATAAAGTGGGGGGGGGAAGGTTAGATCTGTTTTTATTTGAATATTAATAACTCTCGACTGGATGATCGGAATTCAACAAGCGGGCTCGTTTAAAAGGCAGTTTCTTACTCTATATTGTACCATATAAACAATAATAATAAGCTTTTGAACGTAGACGCTAGGGGGCGTTGTCTTACAATTTAACAAACATTGCACGTTTTTTCAAAAAAATTAAATGCAATAGTAAATGTAATTTTAGCTGATAGTTAAGAGTAGTAAAAGCTTAAAAAGTCAACGAAAACCGCATCTTGATATCTTCTTTCAAACCGAAGATATTAGCAAAATTATAATAAATACCAAAAAATAAGCCCTTATTTACCATATTTTTACAACACGGTATCAGTGGCCCTCTTGATTATGCCCATTCTAACCTAAAAATAAGATAGAAACAGTTAGTTTATTTTAAAATCGACGATATACCAGAACATCATAATATCAGATGTATTATTATCTAATAATTAAGATATTAATAATAGTGACCAAGAAACGATGATTCAGTGAAGTAATGGTAGGCTTTGGAAAAAGGTTACCTTTAATGTGATAGTATAAACGTCAAATTGTTATTAGATCAACATTTTGATAGTCTTAGTAGCGTTTTTTATCTTTTGAATTGACACCCTGTAGAACTCTACATAATTTTAGAAAAGACTTTAAATTGACTCACATAAGCTAAGAAATTTCACTCCAATACAAACTTTTGTTCTCCTTGCAAAACCGCGTCGTATATGACGCGCCACCCTGTATAATTCAATTTCAATCAACATTTCAATGATTAGAATATAAGCAGAATAGGTATAGCTTATGTATTAGATTTATTTATTTCAATAAATTTACTTGAATTCCGAGGTAAAAGTCTCTGGGCACTCCACTAAATGATAATATGACTATTCACTGACAGTGCCATTACAAAAACAATAAACAATTAAAACCTAAAATCAATGTTTAAATTGCTGTAAAACGTTACTGTCTCATTCAAAACCGAATATCTCCAACAAAAATTAAGCTATCGAGATAAATAAAAAAATAAACTATCGAGAAAAGACGTACCTAGATGATAAAATGATTTTTAAATTTCTTGTTTTGTTAACACATTCCACAGGGTGTTTCAAACTTTCACTAAAATATCAACATTTTGTTTTCCCTCGTATATTTGACAGATGGAAACTTTTATTTTTAATTTAGAGAGAGACACTAAAAAGCCAATTAATTTAGCTACAAATTGCTTAAAAAATCATCGAAATCGGCCCACTAGAAAAAAATATATTAAACTTTAAATCACATAAAAATTTTAAGTTCAGTGTATAAAAATAAAAAAAAAATTGATTGATCAGCATTATTTCCCTGCGGCTTTCAAATGCAAATTAAATCGGAATAATATTACGTAGCATTCTCCGACTTTATACGCGCTACTGATTGGAAAGTCAGTTGTTGTTGCCGCAGTCTAAATTCTTCTGGGTCAGCGAGTTTGGTTAAGCCTTTCGGGCCTCTTTTTTTATGTGGACGCGGCGGCGGCTTTGCCACAGAGTGTGGCCATTGTGGCTTTTTGGAATTTCGGAGTTGCTGATTGGCTTAAACGAATTATCTCATTAAAATACGTGGGCTTGAAGTGGCAGATTTGAAATAGAGTATTGTTTGGAAATATTGATTCAATCTGTAATTATGAATTTAATTTAAATACTTATATATATTTTTTTTATATAGTAATAAAACAAAAGTGTGTAGATTAAAGATTGTAGATTTTCGGCGATGCTTTTTTACTGCTAACACTGTATTTTTATACAGGAAACTAGTATTGAAGAAAGATAATAAAAATCTTAATTATACGGGGTGAGCCTTAAATAAGTGCAAAATTTTTCAAGATAAGTCAAAAATATCGAGTTATTTTACATTGAAAATTTAAAAATAGATATTTATGATATAAGTGCTAAAAGTGGTATCTACATCACAAATCTACAAATAATTTTCTGATTTCAGTAACCATTGTCGTCAGAAAGTGTCAGACACGTTTTATTTTTTTAATATAATCTATTACAAAAAATATTCAATTTATATTTCTCCTAATTTAAATAAAAATTGAGGAAATTCAATAGATTTTTGATGTGCTTATACACTAGGATGTTCGTTATTTACAAAAGTTGGTCGTTTATCTCACGACGCCCTCTAAATTTTTAGTTTATTGTCTAAAAAAATTACCAGAACATTGTAAACACACACCTTCAATGTGTGTCAAGGAGTCCGCCAGGGCTGTATACTGTCACCAATACTTTTTAATATTATACGTCGAAAAAATATTTCAAATGGCCCTGGAAGGAGAAAGTGGAGGAATTAAGATTAACGGAGTTCCAATTAACAATATAAGATATGGAGATAATACGGCAATACTAGCACCAACTTTAGAGGATCTCCAGCAAATAATAAATAAGATAGGGGACATGGGAAATCGTTTCGGTCTTAAAATCAACGCTGCCAAGACCAAACTTATGGTAATAGGACGCCAGCCTACAATCAACACCGCATTGACCGTGGATGGAAATATTATAAAGCGAGTTCCACGATTTAAATATCTGGGTGGTATGAGAAAGTTAAACTTAAAACGAATTATGCAAAGCCAGCATTTTTTAAACTTAAAAACTTCCTATTAGCATGCAGTCTCCCGCTAACACTTAGACTACGGGTAGTAAAATGCTACATATGGCCCATCTTACTATACAGCGCAGAAACCTGGTCTCTCAAGGCTAGAACCCTGAACCGCATCGAGGCTTTCGAAATGTGGACTCTCCGGAGACTCTTATGTGTGCCATGGACCACACATGCCACCAACGAAGAAGTTTTAAGAACTGCAGGCTATGAACGAGAAATGCTTAATATAGTTAAAGAAAGGAAAGTTTCATATCTCGGCCATATCCTTAGAGGAGACAAATATTACATTCCTAAGCTGATTCTACAAGGAAAAATAGAGGGACGGCGAGGCCCAGGAAGAAAACAACATTCCTGGCTAAGAAACATACGGGATTGGTGTAACATCAGCGACGCAGCCACCATATTTCGAAGAGCCGAAAACGGCAGTCTTCACATTGTATGAAGAGTACAGACAAACGCCAACGTGCGGCTAAGCACAAGGCACAGGAAGAAGAAGAAGAAGAATATTCACAATAAATCTTGCTCCAAAGACGATTCATTTCCAATTTAAGTTACATGGGAATTTATCGCTTTTTGCAAATATTTTTTTTAATTTTGATCTTCTTCTCTCGTAGCCATGACAATCACACTTTATTATATAGAATTGAACGTTCTACAAAAAAATTCTCTTACAATTTTTTGATAAACCTACTCCTTCAAAAGTTATTCACATTTAAAGTTAACCATTTGGTAAATTCCTAAATTTTTCAACTTTTTTTACAAAATTATGATTATTTTTGAAAAATTTAATCTATTATTTGAAAAAAAGCAATTTTCATAATACCATGATAAACAATTTTGAGTCATGGAAAACTATTGAATGCATGCCAGGTAGTTAATTCTAATACTTTTAATTTTTGAGCCTGTATTCTTTTGCAGTACTTAACTAACGATAGTATAGTATTAACTAATTTTAAATAAGTTCGGTAAATTTCTGTTATTTTCTTTATTTATGTTTTACTGTAACATTTTTTTTTCTATTGAGTTGACGATTTGAATTTATTTTTGCAAACGTTCTTGCCAACATAAAAAAAATCAAAATCCAACTAAAGAATGTTTATTAAAATAAATCAGCTATACTAAAATGATTTAAACTTCATTAGACTTGAAGATTTCCTAATTCCCAACTTTAACATTGATATTTAAGAATTGCATATTTTTAAGGTGCCCGGTGGCGTAGAGGTACAGGCTCTCGTCTATCAATCTCAAGGTAGTGGGTTCGAATCCCACACCCGGCATTTCATCAGCCGACTATTTTTATTAAAATAAAAATAGTTTGGGTACCTAGGTCGACTCAGCCGTAAATGAGTACTTGGGATTCACAATCCTGAGGTAATAATAGGCGGTTGAAGCGTAGTGCTAGCCACATTACCTTCCTTGTATACCGAACGGCTCTCTAGTATAGCAAGCTGTACCTTGCTACTCCCAAGGGCGTTAAACGCTATACAGGGTATTTCACCACATACGACACGGAGTATTGTAGCTAAACGATGAGATTTTACAAATTGTAAGTTTGGGGTTCGTTGAAGGACTATTAGGCTACAATTTAAAAATATTTTTACAAGATACAGAGTGTCCCAAATAAATAAAAATCAAAGTTGTATTTTAAAATGGAACACCACTAATATTATTACATTTTTAGTTGCTACGAAAAATTATATTAAATATGTACTAAATGTTTTTCTAAGACAATTTAATAAATTGTCTCTTGTTAAAGTCCTAGTTAAGATAGGGATTTTGAGAAGGGAAGATGTATACAGGGTGTTCCACTAAGAATAGCTCTCGGCTGTATCTCGGAAAATATTAGCCGTAGCGGCTGCGGAAAAAAATATTTATAACTAAAGAGGCTATGGGAAATTGCTGGAAATTATTTGCAAGTTTGTAGAACGATCGCTAGGGGGCGCAACTGCAACAAAAAATAAGAAAATGGAGTTTTTACACAATTTCGCCTAGATAAGGTGTACTATAAGTAACAGCTCCATAATCTTCAGTAAATTTTGAATATTTTCTGTTAAATCCATTTTCCCCTATCTACTAAAATAAAGTGGTGGGGGAAGGTTAGATCTGTTTTTATTTGAATATTAATAACTCTGGACTGGATGATCGGAATTCAACAAGCGAAGGCTCGTTTAAAAGGGAGTTTCTTATTCTATATTGTACCATATAAACAATAATAATAAGCTTTTGAACGTAGACGCTAGGGGGCGTTGTCTTACAATTTAACAAACATTGCGCGTTTTTTCAAAAAAATTAAATGCAATAGTAAATGTAATTTTAGCTGATAGTAAAGAGTAGTAAAAGCTTAAAAAGTCAACGAAAACCGCATCTTGATATCTTCTTTCAAACCGAGGATATTAGCAAAATTATAATAAATACCAAAAAATAAGCCCTTATTTAGCATATTTTTACAACACGGTATCAGTGGCCCTCTTGATTATGCCCATTCTAACCTAAAAATAAGATAGAAACAGTTAGTTTATTTTAAAATCGACGATATACCAGAACATCATAATATCAGTATTATTATCTAATAATTAAGATATTAATAATAGTGACCAAGAAACGATGATTCAGTGAAGTCATGGTAGGCTTTGGAAAAAAGTTACCTTTAATGTAATAGTATAAACGTCAAATTGTTATTAGATCAACATTTTGATAGTCTTAGTAGCGTTTTTTATCTTTTGAATTGACACCCTGTAGAACTCTACATAATTTTAGAAAAGACTTTAAATTGACTCACATAAGCTAAGAAATTTCACTTCAATACAAACTTTTGTTCTCCTTGCAAAACCGCGTCGTATATGACGCGCCACCCTGTATAATTCAATTTCAATCAAAATTTCAATGATTAGAATATAAGCAGAATAGGTATAGCTTATGTATTAGATTTATTTATTTCAATAAATTTACTTGAATTCTGAGGTAAAAGTCTCTGGGCACTCCACTAAATGATAATATGACTATTCACTCACAGTGCCATTACAAAAACAATAAAAATTAAAACCTAAAATCAATGTTTAAATTGCTGTAAAACGTTACTGTCTCATTCAAAACCGAATATCTCCAACAAAAATTAAGCTATCGAGATGAATAAAAAAACAAACTATCGAGAAAAGACGTACCTAGATGATAAAATGATTTTAAATTTCTTGCTTTGTTATTCCACAGGGTGTTTCAAACTTTCACTAAAATATCAACATTTTGTTTTCCCTCGTATATTTGACAGATGGAAACTTTTATTTTTAATTTAGAGAGAGACACTAAAATGCCAATTAAATTAGCTACAAATTGCTTAAAAAATCATCGAAATCGGCCCACTAGAAAAAAATATATTGAACTTTAAATCACATCAAAATTTTAAGTTCAGTGTATAAAAACAAAAAAAAAATTGATTGATCAGCATTATTTCCCTGCGGCTTTCAAATGCAAATTAAATCGGAATAATATTACGTAGCATTCTCCGACTTTATACGCGCTACTGATTGGAAAGTCAGTTGTTGTTGCCGCAGTCTAAATTCTTCTGGGTCAGCGAGTTTTGTTAAGCCTTTCGGGCCTCTTTTTTTATGTGGACGCGGCGGCGGCTTTGCCACAGAGTGTGGCCATTGTGGCTTTTTGGAATTTCGGAGTTGCTGATTGGCTTAAACGAATTATCTCTTTAAAATACGTGGGCTTGAAGTGGCAGATTTGAAATACAGTATTGTTTGGAAATATTGATTCAATCTGTAATTATGAATTTAATTTAAATACTTATATATATTTTTTTATATAGTAATAAAATAAAAGTGTGTAGATTAAAGATTGTAGATTTTCGGCGATGCTTTTTTACTGCTAACACTGTATTTTTATACAGGAAACTAGTATTGAAGAAAGATAATAAAAATCTTAATTATACGGGGTGAGCCTTAAATAAGTGCAAAATTTTTCAAGATAAGTCAAAAATATCGAGTTATTTTACATTGAAAATTTAAAAATAGATATTTATATGATATAAGTGCTAAAAGTGGTATCTACATCACAAATCTACAACAATTTTCTGATTTCAGTAACATTGTCGTCAGAAAGTGTCAGACACGTTTTATTTTTTTAATATAATCTATTACAAAAAATATTCAATTTATATTTCTCCTAATTTAAATAAAAATTGAGGAAATTCAATAGATTTTTGATGTACTTATACACTAGGATGTTCGTTATTTACAAAAGTTGGTCGTTTATTTCACGACGCCCTCTAAATTTTTAGTTTATTGTCTAAAAAATTACCAGAACATTGTAAACACACACACCTTCAATGTGTGTCAGAAAGGAGTCCGCCAGGGCTGTATACTGTCACCAATACTTTTTAATATATAATGTCGAAAAATATTTCAAATGGCCCTGGAGGAGAAAGTGGAGGAATTAAGATTAACGGAGTTCCAATTAACAATATAAGATATGGAGATAATACGGCAATACTAGCAACAACTTTAGAGGATCTCCAGCAAATAATAAATAAGATAGGGGACATGGGAAATCGTTTCGGTCTTAAAATCAACGCTGCCAAGACCAAACTTGTGGTAATAGGACGCCAGCCTACAATCAACACCGCATTGACCGTGGATAGAAATATTATAGAGCGAGTTCCACGATTTAAATATCTGGGTGGTATGAGAAAGTTAAACTTAAAACGAATTATGCAAAGTCAACATTTTTTAAACTTAAAAACTTCCTATTAGCACGCAGTCTCCCGCTAACACTTAGACTACGGCTAGTAAAATGCTACATATGGCCCATCTTACTATACAGCGCAGAAACCTGGTCTCTCAAGGCTAGAACCCTGAACCGCATCGAGGCTTTCGAAATGTGGACTCTCCGGAGACTCTTACGTGTGCCATTGACCGCACATGCCACCAACGAAGAAGTTTTAAGAACTGCAGGCTATGAACGAGAAATGCTTAATATAGTTAAAGAAAGGAAAGTTTCATATCTCGGCCATATCCTTAGAGGAGACAAATATTACATTCCTAAGCTGATTCTACAAGGAAAAATAGAGGGACGGCGAGGCCCAGGAAGAAAACAACATTCCTGGCTAAGAAACATACGGGATTGGTGTAACATCAGCGACGCAGCCACCATATTTCGAAGAGCCGAAAACGGCAGTCTTCACATTGTATGAAGAGTACAGACAATCGCCAACGTGCGGCTAAGCACAAGGCACAGGAAGAAGAAGAAGAAGAATATTCACAATAAATCTTGCTCCAAAGACGATTCATTTCCAATTTAAGTTACATGGGAATTTATCACTTTTTGCAAATATTTTTTTTTATTTTGATCTTCTTCTCTCGTAGCCATGACAATCACACTTTATTATATAGAATTGAACGTTCTACAAAAAAGTTCTCTTACAATTTTTTGATAAACCTACTCCTTCAAAAGTTATTCACATTTAAAGTTTTTAACGTTTAAACTTTTTTTCAAAATTATGATTATTTTTGCAAAATTTAATCTATTATTTGAAAAAAAGCAATTTTCATAATACCAAGATAAACAATTTTGAATCATGGAAAACAATTGAATGCATGCCAGGTAGTTAATTCTAATACTTTTAATTTTTCAGCTTGTACTCTTTTGCAGTACTTAACTAATGATAGTATAGTATTAACTAATTTTAAGTAAGTTCGCTAAATTTCTGTTATTTTCCTTAATTATGTTTTACTGTAACATTTTTTTTTCTATTGAGTTGACGATTTGAATTTATTTCTGCAAACATTCTTGCCAACATAAAAAAAATCAAAATCCAACTAAAGAAAGTTTATTAAAATAAATCAGCTATACTTAAATGGTTTAAACTTCATTATACTTGAAGAATTCCTAATTTCCAACTTTAACATTGATATTTAAGAATTGTACAGGGTGGTCCGAACTGTATTCCGGAAACTTCGGGAGCATATTCTGCAGATAAAAAGAAGTAAAAACTTTTTATAAATGTTTGTCCAAAAATGCTTAGTTTCGGAGATACAGGGTGTAGAAGTTTCATTTTTATTTCGATTTTTTCCTAATAATTTCTGAAGTAACGTAAATATTTGGATGAAAATTGGTGTCTGATAGTTTTTTGACATGATAAATTTGATTTTGATGTCATTATGACTTCTATTTGTAAAGGGCGCCACCTACATGTGTTTTAACTGTTTTGAAGAGTAATAACTTTTTGTCCGTACCTATATAGAACTGCTGAGTAAAAAAATATACACTTTCGTATTCTTTTACGTAAAAAATGTCTCTTGGTAAAAATAGTTACGAGCAACCCTTCTCGAGATATTTAGAATGGAAATAGTCAATACATGTCATTATTGACAAAAAATAAACATGTTGAGTAGATAGTTATTGGACTAAAAAGATAAATTTGGAAAAAAAATTATTTTTTTAAATTAATCATAAAATTTTCTTCGAAAAAATGACGATTGGTGATGATTTGGCGCAAAAATATTTCAAATTTATGATTTCCGTCTATTAACTATTTAGTCAACATGTTTAATTTATATCAATGATGACAGGTATTGATAATTTCGATTTAAAAAAATTATTTGCAAAAAGTCGCAAATTCTCATGTAATTTAAATGAGAAATGAATCGTCTTTGGGGCAAGGTTTATTGTGAATATTTATTTTGTCTGTTATCATTTTAGACAATAAACTAAAAATTTAGAGGGCGTCCTGAGAGAAACGGTCAACTTTGTAAATAACGGACACTCTATTATACACGTATGATTATTTCACTGCGACCTTTTCAGATATATTGTAGTTATTTGTTTATATGTAGTTTAAAATAAAATGACAATCGTGGACGACAAAATTATGAAAAAAAAATTAGTTAAATGATGTTTTTAACCTTCAAAATAGTTATTTTGAAAAAACTATTATAATAAACTTTTTTTCACCAGTCTTAATTTTAATTTATCAAATAATCACGTAAACTTCTCGAATTAACTCTTGTCTAAACCAACACTACCTGTAGCTAACGACAATTACTAGAAAAATTTATCGCCGAACTTTCCACGATTGCTTAATATAAAAGCATAATAACGAAACTTTCCCGAATAATAAACTTGAATTAAATCGTGACATTCGTTTTATATTTCTTTCCTTGCCGACGAGGTCGTCGTTTATTCGCTAGCGTAAAATTTAATTTATTACAAGAAAACATGGCGGGATTTCGTCGCAGACTTAGAGTTAATTAGAACCAATCCTCGAGAATGGTATTTTGTTAGGCAACGGGATTTTGATACGTTATTCGGTTCCAGAGCTCGATGCCTTACGTTTCGGAGAGATATCTGCATAACATTTGAATAGTTGGAAGCGTGTAGCACGTAGCTATTCAAGAAGGCAGAGCGGTATTATGGCTGAATGGTGTTCTAAAGATAGATAAATGTACGGAGTTCTCTAAAGTTTTGACTGTATAATGTATGTAATTTATTTCAATATCAATTGAAGCTAGATTCTAAAAAGAACGCTAAATGTTTTTAGTAGAATTACACTACAGTCTGTCCAACAACAAAATCCTTGACAGTGATAGATGTGTCTGTCATTTTAATTTCAAAGTAGTTTATTTTATTTTAGGAAAAAATAAGTTTTTATTTCTGTAACAAGTGTTTACTTCAAAGTATTGTGTGTCTAATCGATTTATTTTATTAAAAAAAATACGGTATGTGTTAGTACAAAACAAACAAGGGTGTATTTTAAACAAAACACCAAATACCAAAAAAAAATATAAAAAATATTTCTTACTTTCAAGCTCAATCAACTTTCTGCATTTACTATTACATTTATCAATATAACTTATGTTAAAATTAATAACTTATGTTCAAACAAAAAAAAAAATATTGCAAAAGAGTAACTAACTCTGAGCGTGGGGTAGGTAAAGATCTTGCTCCGCGTTCCTGAGTGGATAAGTGTGAGATGGCCTTTTTTGAGATGCTGATACATGCTTACGTATTAGGTAAACGGATTCAAATATAAATAAGGAAGGAAGAGTTAATATTTTTAATTTTATAAAAAAGTCCTGGCAATGAGTTCTGCCGTTTAGTCCCGGTGAATATCGAACAGCTCTCTTCTGGAGCTTGAAAATGCGATCAAATTGAGTCGCACAACACGTACCCCAGAATGGAAGGGCATATCTGAGGTGCGACTCAAAAAGTGCATAATAAACAGTTCTAGCCACTGACAAGTTAAGCTCCTTAGAAAGAGATCTTAACGCAAAACAGGCAGAGCTTAATTTTTTCGACAAAGCTTCAATATGCATGTCCCATTTCAGAGAATTATCTACAACAAGCCCTAAGAATTTTACAGATTTTACGACGTCAATGGTGGTATTGTTAAGTACAAAAATGCAGCGAGTTTTTATACGACAAAGCTTTAGTTTTAGAAATGTTGAGACTCAGGAGGTTCGAATCGCACCAAGATTTAATGTTGATTAAGTCGTTTGATAATCCTATGAAGTGCCGTGACGATCTTGTTGCTCCAAGTGAAGCTAGTGTCGTCCGCAAAAAGACATATTTTACCACTGATGTTTATGTTAGCAATGTCGTTAGTAAAAAGAAGAAACAAAATAGGGCCTAGTACTGAGCCTTGTGGTTAATTAACGTTCTATTGGTTCGCTAGAAGACAACGTGGTATCCACCCCCACTGTACTTTATCTTTGAAGATACCAATATAGCCTCGACCATTAAAGTTCATATTTCCAACTCGAATTATTCCGTGTCTCTCGTCTTCCTCTCTTCTCCGCCTCGCAATCTTTGGCGCGTAGGCGGTGTGTCCTGACCGACGCGCCGCCACCGTCTGCCGCCTCCGTATCGACCGTCGCGACGCCGGCCGCGGGCATTTGGCGGCGTCCCCGCAGCCGGAGCGGGCGCTGGCGTCGCCCGGCGCCGCGCCACGCTTCAGTCGCCGCCGTCTCGAGCCAGCGTCATCAGGTGTGCTCAGGTTTAGGGCGCCTTGGCGGGCTTCTCGCGCTTATCGCGGCGCGCTATGCTATCCTTTGTTCGAGGCCGGAGGGGAAATCAAACGCCGCACCGCAGCCGAGGATCCTTCTAATTGGTAAGTCGATAAATTCGTGCATCGTGCGGTTTTTATGGGGTCGGGTTGGTTTTATTGTAATGGCACCCTGTTGCGTCTCGGTCTAGCTTAATGTTTGATTCGTCCAGTTTAAGGAAGGTATATAATTTAATACGTTTTATATTCTTTTTTTATGTAGTATCCTGGTCCAATTTTAATAATCCTTCTTACTATAATATACAGGGTGTCTCAGATAAGAACCCTTGCTACAGGGATCGCGTTAAAATTGGCCAAAATTTGCGCCTTACTGAATCTAAAAATCTGGTTACTTGGGAAAATACAGGGTGGTCCGAACTGTATTCCGGAAACTTGGGCAGCATATTTTGCAGAGAAAAATAAATAAAAAAGGTCGTATAAATGTATGTCCTAAAATGCTTACTTTCGGAGATACAGGGTGTAGAAGTTTCATTTTTATTTCGATTTTTTTCTAAATAAATTCTGAAGTTACGTCAATACTTTGATGAAAATTGGTGTCTGGGAGTTTTTTGACAAGAGAAATTTGGGGATTTTCATGTCCATATGACTCCTACTTGTAGAGGGCGCCACCTACATATTTTTTAACTGGTTTGAAGAGTAATAACTTTTCGTCCCTACCTGTTATTGTGAAAAAAATATATATTTACGATTTTTTTTACATAAAAAGGTCTCTTCGAGTAATGTAAAAAGTATTAATAAAAATCGCTAGGAGTAATGGTTCTCGAGATATTTGGAATCTAAATTATCAATACCTGTCATCATTGATATAGATTAAACATGTTGACTAAATAGTTATTAGATTGAAATCATAAATTTGAAATGTTTTTGTGTCAGAAGTTCAACAAAAACTGTTTTATCGTCATTTTTTCGAAGAAAAAATTATGATTAATTTAAAAATTAAAAAGTTCCGAAACTATTTATTTCAGTCAAATAACTATCTACCCAAAATGTTATAATATAATTTTTTTTTGTCAATTATGACGTGAATTGAGTTCCGTTCTAAATATCTTGAGAACGGCTGCTTAAAACACATGTAGATTACGCCCCTTACAAAAAGGAGTCAGATTGACATCAAAATCAAATTTCTCATCTCAAAAAACTCCCAGATACCAATTTTCAACCAAATATTTACGTTACTTCAGAAATTATTTGGAAAAAATCGAAATAAAAACTATACCCTGCATCTCCGAAACTAATTTTAGGACATATATAATAATAATAATAATAAATAATGTTTATTTAAACTGATCCAATTACAAAGTATATACAAGACTTATACATAACTTACGAATACAAAATAGTGAATAAACATAATATCCTCTTAAGGTAGAACCTTGTCTGAGGAGTTTTATTTCTACAACAATAACTACAATATTTTATTCTAAATTCTTAAACTATATCTAAATGTATCAAATTAATTTATTTCATTGTCCAACACTTAAGCACGCTAAAAAACAAGTTATTACACAGCGGTCAGATATTGACATAGGGTAGATTGCAAGTTCTAAGGCATATAAGATTACATTATTTTTTTTCAAATATTATATTTATTGTGAATGGTTTTTAATATTTCACATTTTGCTGAGTATAAATGTATGCATTTCGGTTAATGTTCTACCAAGTATCCATTCTTTTAATCTTTTTTTAAAAATATTAATGTTTTGACAATTAACAATTTCTTTAGGTAAAACATTAAAAATTTTAGGTCCTACATATAAATGACTTTTTTGTCCGATAGTTTTATGCATCCGAGGTACATTAATAGTTAATTCGCGTCGACGTAGTGGGTATGAAAGTGGGATTAGATTATTTTTACTTCTGTTGCTGAATGTTATAGATAATGTATTAAACCAAAATAATTGTTTAGCGTCAAAAATGGCTGCTTCTATGTATAAGGCATCAGAGGGATATCTATAGTTTTTATCGTGTATTATTTTCAGCAACCATTTCTGAACTATATTTACACTTGATAATTGATTTTTGCTTGCTGAGCCCCAGGCCACAATACCGTATTGTAAATGGCTCTGAGCTAAAGCAAAATACACATTTCTTAGTAATTCTATAGGAATTACACTTTTTAAAAACTTAAATATTACAATAAGTGATCTTAACTTTTTAGTCACAAACTGAATATGATAATTCCATTTCATGTGGTTATCAAAGATGACTCCAAGATACTTAAATTTGTTTGTTGAGCTTATTGTCACTAGCTTATTGTTATAAGTTATATCTAAATTGAATTTTGGAAGAGTATCTGAATAGCAGGCAAAAGGTAAGAAGAAAGTTTTCTTAAAGTTAACAGTAAGAAGATTATTATTAAAGAAATTGCACACTATTTCCATTGATTTTTCTACTTTTGCTTTCAATTGATTCCAACACGTTGATCTGAAGAAAATTGCTGTATCATCAGCATAACTCAAAATGTGTGCATCGAGTTTCAAGTTTAGTAACTCATTAATGTATATACAAAAAAGTACAGGGCCCAGTACAGTGCCCTGAGGTACACCATAGTTGACCACCCTTTCTCGCTTTTAACACCCTGGATGGACACGCTTTGCTGTCGGTTATTTAGATAGCTTCTAAATAGATCATTGGTCCTTCCTCTAAAACCCATATTCATTATTTTATGTATGAACCAGAATTTTTTTAATTCATTTTTAAATAATTGAAATTTTTGAAATACAACAATGTAGAACATTAATTATTAATTCATTAATCTAATGGTAGGTAATTATTCTAATGGCATAATAATCTTTTATTATACGTGATGCTAGAATAGATTCTCATTGAATTTAGAGAAGCTCAGCGCTTATTATGCAGGTGGTTTGTATTCGATAACCCGTTATCGTAATTGCGTGCTAGCTGCAATGGTTTCGATTACATTCCGAATACATACACTAATTTATAACTTTTAATTTGATATTTTATCTCCCATCGCGTCGGTAGCTGTCCTACTTTATTTAGTAATATGAAAAATAACAGCTCAGAATATTTGTAAATTTAATTTAGGAACTCTGTTTTTATATAAAAAGATGACAGATTTATTGCTAAGATAATAAAATTAAAAAATAATCAATGATAAATGGCTCTCATGACAAAAAATATTATGCAATAAATTAATAAAAATAGAAATAATGTAAACAAACCGATGTTAGTTAGCCATTCTCAAAATTATTTAGAATCTGAAGATTATTGTTTATTTACTTTAGATTGTACAAATAATGCAATTTTAATTAATTTAAAAATTGAAAACCTTGATGTTTCTTTTAATTTAGATACAGGGTCTAGCTATAGTGTTTTTCGAGGTGTTTTTTTGAAGACAATGGCGACAGCTACCACGCCAACCTCAACCGAAAATGTCGGACATTTGCGCGAGTTTGATCCTCTAAATTCCGACTGGTCAATATATAAAAGACGAATTAAAAATTATTTTTCGGCTAACGAAATTAAAGACGCACTTAGGAAAAGGGCAATTTTATTAAATCTTTTAAGTGAAGATGCCTATAAGTTGGTGTTTGATCTATATTTACCTGAGGAACCAGAAAAAAAAGGGTACGATGTGCTTGTAAAATTAACCACCGAACATTTTAAGCCCCCTTCTTCAATTTTTGCTGCAAGATACAATTTTTATCGTGCTGTGAAAACTCAAAACGAAAACTCTCGTGAGTGGGCAGCCCTGTTACGCAGCTTAGCTTCACCTTGTGACTTTGAAGCTGGTCAACTAGAGTTAATGTTGCGTGACATGTTTGTAGTGGGGTTCAATCCTGGGCCAGTGCAAGATAGGCTCATGGAAGAAAAGAAGTCTACCAAATTTGTAGATATGATTTATATTGCCGCAGCAAAATCTGCAGTAAGAACCTACAACAATGAAGTTTTAGTCAAACAGGAGTCAGGCTTACTTTAATTTATATACATATTACATCACATTATGTATGAACCAAAATTTTTTTAGTTCATTTTTTAAATAATTGAAATTTTTGAAATATGTAGCACATTAATTATTAATTCATTAATCTAATGGTAGGTAATTATTCTAATGGTATAATAATCTTATATTATACGTGATGTTAGAATAGATTCTCATTGAATTTAGAGAAGCTCAGCGCTTATTATGCAGGTGGTTTGTATTCGATAACCCGTTATCGTAATTGCGTGCTAGCTGCTATGGTTTCGATTACATTCCGAACACATACACTAATTTATAACTTTTAATTTGATATTTTATCTCCCAGCGCGTCGGTAGCTGTCCTACTTTATTTAGTAATATAAAAAATAACAAGTTCTGAATATTTGTAAATTTAATTTAGTTACTCTGTTTTTATATAAAAAGATGACAGATTTATTGCTAAGATAATAAAATTAAAAAATAATCAATGATAAAATGGCTCTCATGACAAAAAATATTATGCACAAATTTATAACGCTCTTATTATTATGGAGAATAAATTTAAATATAGTCAAAAAATTAATCATATTATTTAATTTTTTGTTTGTTTTGACGATTTACCTATACTAGCTTGTTGCCATCAATATCATGTTTAAATATTAATGTAATCAATTCAGTGTACCTAGCTCCTAATGAATTTTATTTTATTCCATCCATCCTTCTAGCCTTCTAGAACCTTCTGAATTATTTAGTATAACACAACAAGTGACCTATAAATTATTAATTTTCCTATAAAAGAAATGATTGTTTATGTTTCTGTTTGATACCTTTTTAGCTATAATTATTGGAAATTTCGTAAATTATTTTTTTAATAAAGTATATCATTAATATTCTGACTAAAGTATAATTTCACTTCCAAAAATAAGAATAAAATAGCATAAAATAATGGTTTATTTAATTATTTGTTATTTAGATCTTGCTAAATAAATGAGAACTAATTTTTGTACGCTAAAATAATTAGATAATAACTATTTGTGGTAATAAATAAATTATTAAGTGAAAAAATAATATTTGAAATTTTTTTTTGAAAGGAAAATCTGAAATTTTTCAGACTGGTTTGTGAATAACAACGTAAAGCTTGTTATTGATTAATCAAACCATATACCCTCTAAATCACAACACAGCAAACTTAAACTATATTATTTACACATAAATATATCAAAAAGAAATATTACCTTATATTAAATATTCGACTTTTCCTAATTACAACCCTGACTAACCCTTAAATAATAAATTAGGGCAATAACCATTTTCGGTGTTGGGTTACCTAGGACACCTGGGAATATATTTTAAGACACATTTACTGTAATATAGGGCACACCCTTTCATGTTTGTTCGGCTTCGTCGTTTCCTTGTAAATTCAAGGTTTTTTCCTTTTGCATGCTTCTATGTACGTCAGCGGAGCTTACGTCACAAATGTGGGCGTTATTGTTCATAACTTAAAAATTGAAAATAAAATTAAGTTGAAGGAAAATTTTCAGTCAATTTTGTCGAGGAATATCTAGGAAATTATTTTTGATATATACCGCACAATAAAAAAACGATGTCACAGACGGCTGGGAAATGACAATCGATGATAATTTTGGCCAGGCTAACTACTTTACTAAACATGTCATTCCAAAATGGTATTTTTCCAAAATGTCTTAAGATGGCAATAATCATTCCTCTGGATAAAGGAGGAGACAAAGATCAAGCTTCTAACTATCGCCCAATTGCACTCCTTCCAACGCTATCTAAGATCATATAAAGGTTGGTTAAAAGAAGGCTGGTATCTTTTCTGTTTAAGTACAAAACACTTACTGAACATCAATTTGGATTTCTAAGCAACAAGTCCACAAATGACGCTATGTTTTCCCTCCTTAATAAAGTTTACTCCAGCCTAAATAACCTACATCTAATCATTCTACAGCAACAATTTTCTGTGATTTTTCTAAGGCGTTCGACTGTGTAAATCATAAGATCCCAATTAATAAACTGCAGCACTATGGGTTCAGGAGAACATCTCTTGAATAATGGTTTAAGTCGTATCTGAGCAACAGAAGTCAACTTGTGAGGGTGGATACCACGTTGTCTTCTAGCAAGCCAATAGAATGTGGGGTACCTCAAGGCTCAGTACTAGGCCCTATTTTGTTTCTTCTTTTTATTAACAACATTGCTAACATATCAGTGGCAAAATATGTCTTTTTGCAGACGACAATAGTTTCACTTGGAGCAATAAGGACGTCACTTCATAGGATTATATCAAATGACTTAATCACCATTATTGGTGCGATTCGAACCTCCTGAATCTCAACACTTCTAAAACTAAAGCTTTGTCGTATATAAACTTGCTGCAGCCTTTTGTACTTAACAACACCACTATTGACGTCGTAAAATCTGTAAAATTCTTAGGGCTTGTTGTAGACAATTCTCTAAAATTTGACATGCATATCGACGCTTTGTCGAAAAAATTAAGCTCTGCCTGTTTTGCATTAAGATCTGTTTGTAAGTAGCTTAACTTGTGAGTGACTAGAACTGTTTATTATGCACTTTTTAAGTCGCACCTGAGATATGCATTTTCATTCTGGGGTACGTGTTGTGCGACTCAATTTGACCGCATTTTCAAGCTCCAGAAGAGAGCTGTTCGATATTCACTACGACTAAAAAGCAGAACTCATTGCCAGGACTTTTTTAAAAAAATAGAAATATTAACTCTTCCTTCCTTATTTATATTTGAACCCGTTTGCCTAATACGTAAGCATGTATCAGCTTCTCAAGAAAGGCCATCTCACACTTATCCACTCAAGAACGCGGAGCAATATCTTTATCTACTTACCCCACGCTCTGAGTTAGTTAAAAGTTCAATATTACATAACTCGAAAAAATAGATTCACAATCACCTGCCATTTCGCAAATCACTGAAATCTGATTTACTAGACAACAATTTGATCTTGTAAACACTGGTCTAATGTTTGCTATTACTATATTTAGTATAAACTTACTAAATATTGTTTAATCTTATTTTTATTTTTTTATTCTTTGACATTGTAAACTTATATAAATATTTATTTTAAACAATAAAACTGACAATGTAATTTGTATACTTGTTTTGTATTCTCTTTTGTTTGTTTACTTTAGGTACCTTTGTTTACAAATTGTAAAATTTTTTGACAATAAAGGCATTTATTTTATTTATTTATTTTATTTACTTGCTCATCTCTAGTGCACACACACACAATTTTTTTTATCACTGATATTTTGAGAAAAGTGCATTCTTAAAATATCAGTAATAAAACCTTCGTAAAGACACTTCGGGGACATGTGACTGTTCAACTTTAAAAAAAGCACCACATCACACAAGCATGACGCGAAAATTATCATAAACGGTAAAACCCACATTCATAGCCCAACTTTATTATTTTTTTAGATGAAAACAAACAAAAAAGATAAAACATTCATTCCCTTTTCTGTATTACAACGTAACCGTTTCCGACAAACATAAATTTAATATGTCTCTAAGTTCGAAATACTCACAAAACAGAACAAATATAACAATATAATTATTTCAAAGTTGTTGTTATTTCCCTTTCCTCGATGCAAAAAGCGCTTTATTTAACTTTTGCGTCTTTCGGCGAACGCTTTGTAAAAGCGAAAACGATCCAAATATCAAACTAAAACTGGAAAAGTGGCATTGTTCGACTGGAGCGTGGAAAGTTCATTATTTCCAGTGCGGTTACATGGCGATGCCATGAATCATTTATGACATTTTTGAATGAGCGAAGAAAAGAAAGCCGCTCTAGCGATGTCGGATTTTTCAAAGGAATTCGCTAGATTTAATATGGCAGCGGAAAACTAAGAAAAATCAGTTAAATTATAGAAAGAACTTTGTAAAGAATCGGTCTACAATAAGTCTTATACAAGAATATAATCTTGCCAAGTCGAGCAAAATTTAGATGGAAAAAAACGTAACGGAGAAATTTTTGGTTAAATTTAAAGTGTTACATTTTTGTTATTTTTAGCCCAATTTTCATGAATTTTTTAGCAAGCTGTATATAACTATATCAACTTTATTTCGTAAACTCAGTTTTTTTTTTAACTTTAGTATTTGGCATATTATACTCGGTTAATCGAGGGGTTATTTTTTTACCCTAACTTTAAAGCACCCTGTGCAATAATTCCGTGTGTAAGTTTTCCTAAAATATAATTTTTCGGTCAGAACCATATTGTCTCCTAAGCATTTTGTATTTTTAGATCATGTCAATACGTCTTGGTTCATTTTTAAGAGCGAAATATGAGCTTGCCACCAACAATTTGCAATTTTTTCAATTATTATTTCTTCTTCGAAGTTATTTTTCAATTGTACAAGGCGGCTTTGGTGATTACTGGGAAATATATACAGTACGTCTGTCCGTTCTGAGGCTACGGGGTATCCGTGAAAGGGGAAACGATATTATCTCGATGTTTTTCGTAAAAAAATAGACGACGCGTCCCATCAATAAAAATTCGACAAATTTGCAAGGAGCCAATAAAATGAGTGGGCGGAGCGATTTGCGGTGACGCATTCGTTAAATCGACGTATAAAATATATTGCTGTTTATTTAAATGTTTTTTGTCCGCATTCCTTTCATAGATACAGATCCAGCAGACGTACTGTACTACTATGAACTGTCCATCATGTTCGACGTTTGGCAAAAGCTGGTCAGGAGGGTTAGAGGCTGCAGCAAGCAGTACCAGCTTTATTAAATGAACTTCGCTTAATCCTTAAGCGCCCATACATTATCAAACAAATTGCGCAACACAGGCTGTTGCGCAACGGGTTGCCAATGTATGGCCCTGTTTAGTGCGTTGCGTAATTGTTTGGTAAGTTTCAAGAATGTTTTAATTCTTTTGTGCAACGGGACTAAAATTAATTAACTCAAATTAAAATTTTAACCGCGTTTTTTGTAAAAAATAGATAAAAAATGGCACACCCGACTGCATACGGCTTGTCATCAAAGCTTTACTAAACAAGACTGATGCACACCACTGCTTTTAGTTGCATAAATTTGGCGCTAAATTTAAAAATGTGACTAAACCATGTAATTATCAATTTCGCCCCCGGTTATCAATTTCGCCCCAAACTACGGTATTAAAAATCAAGCCGTCTAGCCTCTACCGATAACTGACTATCCACTCGAAAACAAACACAGATCATACAGATTATAAACTTTGTTTTTTCTTTATAGTTTTTCGTGGTTCCGATTTTCGGAATCGGGTACTAGTTACAGTACATCTGCTGGATCTGTGTGTATGAAAGGAATGCGGACAAAAACATTTAAATAAACAGCAATATATTTTATACGTCCACTTGACGAGTACGTCACCGCAAATCGCTCCACCCACTCATTTTATTGGCTACTTGCAAATTTGTCGAATTTTTATTGATGGTCGCGTCGTCTTATTTTTTACGAAAAACATCGAGAGAATATCGTTTCCCCTCTCACGGATACCCCGTAGCTACAGAGCGGATAGACGTACTGTGGGTTACTAGTTTGCGCACATAGCACGCCCACTTATGGCCTCTAAAATTGTGCACAGCGCCTGACCGGCACAGTTATTAGAGAGATATCGGAAACCCGAATAGCGTCATGCAGTATTTACGCGTACCTTATCATGGTTACGTTATGCGCGAGTCAATTTTTAACGCAACACCCGCTAATAACGTTACCGCCTGACGTAATTTGCGGATCAATCACACCAAGCGCTATTTCTAAATAACGTTTAAAAATTGCTTAAATGGGTATGTGCGGGTACATTTGACAACAGAGGCCGGCCGGCGATCGGCGATATCTTTTATTTTAGGTTGTGTTTAAATTAGGGAGTTTTCGTTGCTTTAAAAAAAATCAACGGTACGGTTAACGGATACGTAACCATAACCGCTATTTTGACAGATAAAAAAACAGATCTGTATTTTTCAATGTTGTGTTTCTACTGCGCTAGTGCGCATGCGTACCGCTATGTTAACGGCTTTGGCTAACGTCCGTAAAATATCGGCAGTTAGCGGTTACGATATACGATAATCGAAATTGAAATGTCAAAATTGTCAATTAGCGTTAACCGGAATTGCAATTTGTAAGCAACGAAAACTCCCTATTGTTTTGAATTATTACTTTAGTTTTATTAGGTAATTTGGTATTTAGGTAGCTGGGATTAGTTTTAATTAATTAAATATGGCCCAAAATATGGATTCCGCCTCTTCCAATATTAAAGAACCTATAAAGAGGATTAGGTTTAGAGCAGATGACACCTTAGCCCTTCTAAGAGAATTTGTTGCTTGTTGCCCTAAACCCACTGGCAGACGTTGACCAATGAGGCACTGGAAATAAGCACTTTAGCCCTTTAGTTTTAAAATACCTAGTAAACAAAACAATTTCAAAGTTTTAAATTCAAAGTTAGGTTAAGTTTAAATAGCGGACGCGACGCGAACAGAATTCATTCCGATCCGATAACTATAAATGAAGAGAGACTGGGAAAGTCGAACAAAAAGAAACAACCAGACTGGTTTGACGAAAATCAACCGCATATACAGGCTTTGTTGGAACAAAAGCATAGAGCATATCAAGCCGTCACTGCAAATCCACATAATCCAAGACTGGTAGACAACTTTAAAGCAGCCAACAACACGACGCTTCGAAGAGAACTGCGCCAAGTAAAGGATAACTGGTCGTCACAAAAAGCGAATCAGATTCAAGTGTACGCCACGCATCACGATTATCGTAAATTCTACGAGGCTGTAAAAGAAGTATACGGTCCAACTAAGAACGTAAGCTGCCCAATCATGGCACAAAATGGCGAACTTCTAAAAGAAGAAGAACAAATCAGAAATCGCTGGAAAGAACATTACAGCCATATCCTTAACCAAGAAAACAACCCCAATATGGAAGCACTAAACACAACACCTCAGTATAACAGCCTCGATGTATTAGACATCCCAATAACAGAACAGGAAATAAAGATCTCCATAAAACAGCTTAAAAACAACAAATCAGCTGGCTGTGACGCGATTCCGGTGGAAATCTATAAGTGTGCAAGTAAAGAACTTATTGGTCATCTTAAGGCTCTCTTCGATGTCGTATGGGAAAGCGGAGAGGTACCTGAGGACTTTCGCAACGCGAATATAGTGAATATATTTAAGGACAAAGGAAGTGCATCAGACTGCGGCAATTATAGGGGAATTTCGCTATTTGCTATCGGCGAAAAAATTTTTGCAAAAATAATGTCAAACCGCCTGCACCCATATATAGAAAAAATCCTTCCAGAATCGCAAACGGGTTTTCGTACCAACCGCGGCACCGTCGATTCCATATTTTCGATCCGTCAACTACAGGAAAAAGTAAAAGATCAGCAGTCTAAACTTTATGTTGCATTTGCATTCATCGATCTAACGAAAGCCTTCGACTCTGTGAACAGAGATGCGCTTTGGGCAATTATGAAAAAGTTCGGAGTACCCAACAAATTTCTTACAGTGTGTAAAAGCCTCCATAACAACAACAAGTCAAGAGTGTCACATCATGGATCACTGGGCGATCCATTCCTAACAAATACAGGAGTTAGGCAGGGATGTGTCTTAGCGCCTCTCCTATTCAACATATTCATGGCAGCGCTCTCCATTATAGTGGACAGCAAACTGCAGGAGAGAGGATTGGGCATTAGATACAGATACGACGGCGGTCTGTTCAACATAAAAAGACTCAGGGCAAAACACGTACAAAATTCATCACAGAACTTCAATACGCTGACGACTGCACTCTAGTTGCAAACACGGTACAACAATTACAAGAAATGTTGAACACATATACCTGGGCATACGAGGCTTTGAGCCTTAAGCTAAACATCGACAAAACTAAAATCATGTGCACTCACCCGGAAGATCACAACAATGCTATAAAAATCGGAGAAGAACTATTGGAATATGTGGCGGAATTCAATTACCTTGGCAGTTTGATTTCGGAAAAGGCCAATATTGACTCTGAAATTCAGCACAGGATTAGTAGCGCCTCAAGGGCATTCTGGAAATTAAAAGACAGGGTTTTCTACAATCATACTTGAGTACAAAAACAAAACTTGCAGTATACCGAGCAATTATAATCCCCACCATGATATATGGGAGCGAAACCTGGGTGCCTTACCGCCGACACATGAACGCATTGAACAAGTTGCAACAGAGACACCTTAGACAACTCTTAAGAGTCCGGTGGTTCCATCATGTCTCAAACGTATCGGTCCTTGAAAAATCTAACTGCGAGAGTATTGAAGTCATGGTCACAAAATCCCGCTTAAGATGGGCTGGTCACGTATGCAGAATGCAAGAAAACCGCATACCAAAATCTCTGCTTTACGGTGAGCTTGTGGACGGTAAGAGGAGGCCGGGTGGACAACTGAAAAGATACAAGGACATTTTCCACGAAAATTTAAAGGGAATTAACATGCAGAATGAGTGGGAAAAAGCAGCTCACAATAGAACTCAATGGAGAAGGGTTGTAAACTCAGTTAACAGCGGCAACCAAAAAGTAGAGAGGCAACAAAGCAATGAGATTTTTGAATGTCCGGAGTGCGGTAGGCAGATAACATCACGTATCGGGCTTTTCAGTCACAGAAAAGCTCATGAAAGAAAACGCCTTGCGTGACCATTTTCTTTATGTGTGTCGAATACTCGTCAGCGAGTAACGGCTGTATGTATGTATGTATGTAAATGAAGAGAGTTAATACCACCTCACGTAAAGGAAATAACACCTGGCCTTATTAACGTCCATGCAAGCTATTCGGTTTAGCGATATCTCTCTATCACGCTGTTTATTGTTATTTTACGCGAGTTTATTTTTGCGCACAGGAAATTTTACTCGTTTGCACATCGTCATAAAAAACAATTTTTGTACCACGAATTAGGGATAAGATTTTTATCTGTATACATATAGTATATCTAATCTGTGACACAAAGTTGCACGAGTGAATTTTAATTGTCTTGGAACTTTTTTAAAAGATAATCCTTGTTCACTAATATTTGAAAACTAGAAAATTTTTTAGTATATGCTGCATTATATAAAGATGTCTTTTTATTAAACGAAAATCAACACAATGAAAGATTTTTTTATTAAGGGTAAATATTATTTTAAAATACAATTATTCTTTTAGATGTCTTTTGATGAGCATTTTAATTTTATTTATGAAAATATTAAAATTCACTAATTAAAAATAAGTCTTTCAAATAAAACAAACGCAACATAAGTTAATTAAAAAAGGCATGGACACTAAAATATATTTTATTTTATTTTACTTTGCAAACGTAACTTCAGAAATAAAATTAAAATATTTATGAAAGGGCTATCCCAAGTAGCAAAAAGAAATTCTAAAAGGATTGAATTATTTTATAAAAGTCGAATAGCGTTGTCTTAAGGACTGCTTGATTTTATTAAGCGTTGGTTTCGACCATTCTGTTTTTTAATAGAAGTTGTCATATTAAATTATTTTCTAGTGGTTTTTACAACGTATCCTATAACGCATTAAACGATAATTTCTTTTAGTATGATATAACACTTAATAAGACAATGCTATATGATAACAAACATATTATTTTATTAGACTCTTATACTCACGATGTAAGAGTTCTATAATATTCATATAACTAGTAGTCACAAGATCATATATTAGTTACTTAAACTTATCTTATTAAAGTTGTATTACGTTGTATGATAGAATGTTTTATTGCGTTAAACTACGGTGCTGTATACAACACCAGTTATATAGCCTTATATGATAAAATTGTGATTAAAAAAATAAATTCGCTGTAATATCTACATTATAAAACTAGTAATGTATAATATAACCTCATTTTAAATTGAATGGTATACCTAGTTATTAAGTTTGCTATTGTTTTTTTTGCAAAAGTAATATCTACGTACGAGTATAATCAATCACAGCTATTATGAATTCTGGACAAAGTTGGAAAAAAGTTAACAAACGCAGTGGTAGTTATAAAGAGCATGTAAGAGAAAACTTCTCGAAATTACGGCAAATAATCCCCAGAATTCCCTGGGTTCTCAAAAGCCAAAATCTCTCGGGTTGTCTGGCTTCTTCAAAGCATTGTTGCCACGTTGATGTAAAAGTTTTACTATAGTAAATGTTTGTATTGTTTTATTGTTGTTTTTCCTTTATTTAAGTCCTTAGGTTGCCGCTCACTCGTTGGGCACGCATGAAATGCATTGCGTGCATGAATCCATGAAAATCTGATCATGTTTGTTAGTTTAAATACTAATCAAATGAGATTTGGCAACATCTATTTGTCACAAATCTCAATATGTCCAAAATAGTTCTATAGTGCCTGGAAATTCTGCGTAATGACAGATATTTATCCTATACCGTTTTATTTTACAACAAAGACTTATTTAAGGGATTCATTTATAATAAAATGGTTGCATTGTAATTCGCTATGTTTAAGGCAGAATTTTTGTATGGCCTATGGCCGCCATTATATGAAGCAAAATTAAAAACATAAAAATAAATTGTAAAATGTTATTTTTGAGAACTATTTTATGATAAGATTTCCACATAACAGTAATAAAGTGTTTACTTAAATTAAAAACAAGAATTTTTGAAAATTTTATTTTATTTTATTGTTTAAATTTATATGTAAACCTTAATCGAAATTAAAGCGCTTTAATTTTTTCCCAAATACATACCTATAATCTACCAGTAAAATTTTCGGTGCAACAAAAATTGTCCCCACTTTTCAAACCCTATTAATGATTTTTTAAATTACATATTTATTTTTTTTTTTTTTTTTTTTTTTTTCGTTTTTCATTGTTTGAGTAAAGTCTCCTTTTAACAATCCACATCCTCTAGACTATTTTACAAGAGGAGAGGCATAATTCCAGAAAAAATCCCCCAGGAATCCAGAGGGAATGGGTAGAGGGATATTTCACGCCAGAAAAAAAATGGGCAAAAGAAACAAAGAGCAGGGGCGGAAACTAAATAAGAAAAAATATATCGTACCCGTGTCCATGAATAAAAACAGGTTGGTTCAAAGAAAAAAAGGAAAATTTATAGATATAAGCAAATAATAAGATATTTTGATTTATTCTCTGAAACTTTTGTCTAAAAGATTTCCTTTGCGTGGTGTTATAGTAATATTTAAGTATATTTTGGTCATTTATTTATTATTAACAAGCACTTGGTATTTATTGTATAAGCACTTGGTAATACCGGTATTTTTTTGGTACTTTTGGTACTAATTTGGAATTTTTGGTACTAATTTGGTATTATTTGATAATAAACTAGTATTATTTGGTAATAAACTGGTTTTATTTGGTATTAAACAGGTATTTTGTTGGACATCTGGCAACGCTGGATTAGACGCACGTGGCGACGGCCGGGAAGCTGATTGCATCATTTCTAAAATTTTTGGTGTTGACCTATTTTAGATGAAGTATTTTAAAGTTTTTATATTTAGTGTCCAAGGTAAAGTACCTACTTAACAATAAAATATACCTCGTAATATTACACATACTTAAGAATAATTACTTGTGTTTTGAGGTTAGGTTGCTGGCCTATTTGAAAAATAGGTTATTTTTACCCGATATTAATTGCCAAGCTTGCAATTTTTCAATGCATAGCGTCATACGAAAAAATGTCAAGAAATTAAAGAACTCGCATCATGGAAACATAATATGGATCTCGTTAGAATTTCTTATTTTTCTTGTGCATATAATTATATTTTTGAGATAAGCAACAAATAGGGCAAATAACAAAAAAACCAATTACTTTTTATGTCTAGTTTTTATTTTATAAATTTTTGAAGTATCGATTTAATGGAACCTTTGAATAAGAAGACTAAGGAAGGAGCATAATGCTATCCATGTATTCATGCATGGTGGGCGGAAAAAGCTCTCTAGGGTGGGGATGCTTGACAGTTCTGTTTGACGATTCATTTGACACATTTGAATTTGATTTGAAATTTTGTGGATTTGTCAGTCTTTACGGAGCTTATTTTATGTTATTTATTATTTATTCTACTACTTATAGTTGTATAAAGGTGGTAAATTTAGATGGAGATTGTGGCAGAACTTAAATTAACAGTGACATTATCGCGATTTATCGAAAAAGACTCTAAAATAGTTGGTTGTGTAGCGTGCGGTAGATCTCGGCATAAATTGAGTGAAATAATGGAACAACTTTTTGCTAGTAAGTGACAATATAATATACATACGTGTAGTAAACCGATCATTTATGAAATTCACTTAAATTAACTAATAGGTCGCGTTCATCAGGACAAGTTGATCAGTGAGCGATATGCCATCGATTGGTTGTACTGCTGAACGCGCTTTTTAGCATCCCTTAGACAAGGAACTCTCTTTCCTTGTCTAAGGTCTATAAATCATAAGTAATGCATATAGTCTAAGTCATAAGTAAAGCATATTAAATTGTTTTCACACTTTTTGGCACAAGTCGAGGGAATTAGTCAACCGAGAACAATAAACAAAATGGTTTGGTTTCGTTTTCCAAAACATTTTGTGACATTTGGCGTATGTGACGTTTAATCCATCATGCATCGGTAGCGTAGCGTATTTTAAATCTGATGGAAAAAATGGCGACTGATCCCAGAGCGCTCACAACTAATCGGCGCGTTCAGCAGAAAATTAGTGATCGCTGCGGTAGCGCTACGTCCTGATGAACGCGACCAATTATATATTTTCTTGCATTTTAGCTTTTATTTACTACTTGTCAAAGATCAGACGTCAAAGAATTTTGATACGCAAAGAATATACCTAGCTAGAAAAAGAATGGACTCTGCCATACTGAAAAATGGTCCTACAGAAGTGGCGCCATCTATTGAGTAGGGCTTGTTTTACACGGATCGAAGCGCGGGCTTTTTAAATGAGAAGAAATTAAATTTGATTATTAAATCTTATTTTTTGCACAAATTCAACAATACTAATAACAAGTATCGTTATGATATGTAAAAAATAAGATTTAACAGTATAATTTATACAATTATTAAATAAAATTAAAGCCAAAACATGTGAAATATTATTTATTATTTAAAGTTTTTATTTATAAGTCAAATATTTAAACATCGTTTATTATAATAAAACAAGACCAACGTAATACGCCCAAAGTTTTGTAAATGAAGTAAATATAAATAGGTACTTAAATGATGGCAAAATTAAAAGACTTACAATATATTTTAGGGCCACAAACAAAAGGAATTGTCTAATTAAAACACATATAACAAATTATAGTTTGAAAAACATTTTGATAATCATTTACTTGATAATATTATGATTGGCGCTATGACAACGACAATATTTCTTGAGAATTTGACAATAATATGACAATGGCCGTTGGAAACTATGGAAACTACAAAAAAATTCTGATTTAACGCCATCTGGCAATAACTAGTGTAACTTCTTAACCTAAAAAATAATTGCACTACCACCTAGTGGCTAGGGCTGGAACTATTTTAATTGAGATTTCCGTGGAAACGGTGGCAAAAGGAATTGTCTAATTAAAACACATATAACAAATTATAGTTTGAAAAACATTTTGATAATCATTTATTTGATAATATTATGATTGGCGCTATGACAACGACAATATTTTTTGAGAATTTGACAATAATATGACAATAGCCGTTGGAAACTAAGGAAACTACAAAAAAATTCTGATTTTTATAACAATTTTAATAATTACCAACATTTATTCACAACGTAAAATAAAATAACAAATTATTGAGTCTACCCCACGTCTACCCTACATCATAGTTTTACATTTTTTAAATAAAATTAGAACGGCACTGATAAACCAGAATTTAAGTCGGCTATATTTGAGGCCCATCGCGGTGTATCTAAGATTTTTGATATGCTCCTTCGTTAGTCTTCTTATTCAAAGAATGGAACCGTTAAAATGACTTTTTAAACGTGTCATAACAGTAGCTTTATTCGAGTTCCCAAAAAGTACGGTTCTAGAACGGTTCAAAACGCTGGCACAATATGATTTTTTGCTACTTTTGACATGCATGATTGTCGTAATTAGACTGGTGCGATTGTTTTAAACCGTACTTTTTTGGAACTCGAATTAAGCTTATATGTTTTTCTGACCTAATTATCGTAGTTTGACATGAATAGGACCTAAAGCTCTAAATATCTTAAATTCTTTAAATACTAAAAAGCATAATACTAATTTGGTATTTTTTTACATGAGTTAGTTAACAACATATACACATGAAAGAAACGATTATAAATTGGTAATCAAACGTTATTTATAAAAATACGTGATAAACATAAAAAGGAATATTTTTATGTTTTATTTTATAAAAGTCCCCACATAGAGTAAAGATTTCTCATTTTTAGTCACTCCTTTTCAGCTGTTGTTTCGCACACCATGGTGTCTTTCAATATTCGCCCTAACTTTTAGTTTTCTTGGTTGAGCAACCTTTTTTGATTATTGGACTTGTAATAGTATTTTATTCCATTTTTGGATCCTTGGACATAAAATATGTCTGGGTAGTTCCTTGAAATTCTAAAACCTTATATTTATTATGTATGTGTTATTTAGTATGTATTCTACTCCCGTGAATGTAATATATGTTCAGTAATGTTATAAAAACAAGAATTAATTCATGTTAATGTAAAATAAATATTGTTAGGCTGTCATCAAAATTCCATTAAAAAAATTACAATATTCAAAATAACACGGCGCGGCGGCTCTTTCCAGAAGCCTTTCAATATTTTACAAAAGGCTGTTTCTCGCGTGTTGGGCTCCCTTCTTTGCACCCTTTCTGCTTTGATGACGACCCTGATATATAAATAATTAACATAAAAACTGATTTAATCGAAACGAGGGTACGTTGAAGAGGATTTTCGATGCTATCTGCAGAGTTATCTCTTGGATTTCCCGAAGAGGTAAAAGGTTTTGGAGGAATGAGGTGATTTTCGAATAAAAAAAACAGGTTTTAGTCGTTTTCAAACTGAGTTTTTGAAGTGAAACTTCTTTACGTGAGTTGGGAGTAAAAATTCAAGGCCGTGACACACATTAGAATAAAAAAATTTAGAGTTAGTAACTCGCATTTTCATTGGAGGATACTGTCAAATTTATTTCAAACCAATAATCAACGAGAATATTCGTATAATTTAATAAAATTACTGCAAATCACTATAAATAATTAATTGTTTGTAATTGAGCTGGAATTTCTGTATTATTAAACCGGTAAATGATGGAGATAAACAATTGTGATTGATTAAAATTTTATTTTAATATAAAGCTTTTGTTAACAACATTCTGAGAATTCGAATAATCAATTGAATAACGACAAGGCAAGTGACGATTTAGATTGACAATTTAGTTAAGTAAAATCGAGGGGAAAACCGCTGCGCACATGCGCACACAGCGCACACACTATTTTTTTTATGTTTCCAGAACTCCAGTGTATCCCCGAATCGTCTTCATAAGAGGAAAAAATTTTATGATTAACATGTTGAGAAAAATTCTTTATAAAAAAATGACTTGCTCTCAAATTTCCTTTATACAGTTTTAGAGAAAAATAAAAAAAATACAATTAAATTTTTTATATTTTTTCGTTTTTATTCTATGTCAGAAATATTTTATTATTAATTTTGATTAACGTCATATTTTTGCCTGCTAATGAAGCGAAGTGTCATCATTTCTTCATCTAATTATTTTTAATAGTCTGCTTTCAATAACGCTACGGTCTTTGTTACTGGCACCTTGTTAAAAATCATATTTTTAACGACCAAACTTTACAATAAGGGTGAAAATCGTACAGGCATAAATGTCAATTAAAAATAATAGATTTCTCTTAACCTCATTAAAATTTATATGGCTATTTTTCGTATTACAAATCCAATTATTCTAATTATTATAATTTCAAAATGCACTGGAGCTTTTCTTACAATCAAAATTAATGTTAAATGGATCATTAAAATTTTATAGTAGAATTTGTTGACAAGATCATTTTTTATAATTCTGATAATTCTTTCTACTGGGCACAAATAAAAATTAAAAACAAATAAAATATAATGATATAGAGAAAGTTTGAGGCTTTTTGGTTTTACCTCACTTAAGTAAATTGTGATCGGGTAGTAATTGTTAATTTTGAAGTTTAACTTAATATAATGTCATTTTAACCAAACGTCAACGGTTTTTTGATAGACGTAAGTGTTCTTAAACAGTTTTTTTTATTTGTTCTTTGTATTTTTTTTGTTTCCGACGACGGGAAGAGATATACTTCCCAAAACGTTCAGCATTTTTATGTCCATTAGGCAATTTGTTCTCAGTACTGTATTTGACGTTGATAGTGTAATGTCTTCTTCTTCCTTCTTCATACTAGGCGAATCGCCTGTTTGGTTTCGTCGTCTCTACCGATCAGACTGACAAGTTGTCGCTCCATCGTTTTCGTGGACGTCCTAAGCTTCTGCCACCTAGCGGTGATTTGTCGCGTGCAACTCTCACTATCCTTCTGTTGTCCATTCTGCTGATATGCTCGTTCCATTCTTCCTTTCTGCTGAGTACCCACTCATTTACATTTTCCACCTTGCACGCTCTTCTTATGCTTTCATTTCTCTCCCTGTCCAGAAGCGTCTTTCCAGCTATTCTGCGTAGTACTCTCATTTCGGTTGTTTCTAGTAGTTGTATAGTTTTCGCTGTATCAGGTCGAGTTTCTGCAGTGTATGTCATTATTGGTCGTACCGTTGCCTTGTAAATTCTCGCTTTAGTCTCCACCTCAATGTTTTTATTTCGCCATATTGTATCATTCAGGCATCCTGCTATTCTGGTTGCCTTCGTTGTCCGTTCTCGCACCTCCGCTTCTACATCACCATATCCTGAGATTTCTATGCCTAGATACTTAAACTTCATCTCTGGCTGAATAACATTGCCCATGTTTGTGCCTTGTGCTTAGCCGCACGTTGGCGATTGTCTGTACTCTTCATACAATGTGTAGAGTGCCGTTTTCGGCTCTTCGAAATATGGTGGCTGCGTCGCTGATGTTACACCAATCCCGTATGTTTCTTAGCCAGGAATGTCGTTTTCTTCCTGGGCCTCGCCGTCCCTCTATTTTTTCTTGTAGAATCAGCTTAGGAATGTAATATTTGTCTCCTCTGAAGATACGGCCGAGGTATGAGACTTTTCTTTTTTTAACTATATTAAGCATTTCTCGTTCATAGCCTGCACTTCTTAAAACTTCTTCGTTGGTGGCATGTGCGGTCCATGGCACACGTAAGTGTCTCCGGAGAGTCCACATTTCGAAAGCATCGATGCGGTTCAGGGTTCTAGCCTTGAGAGACCCGTTTCTGCGCCGTATAGTAAGATGGGCCATATGTAGCATTTTACTACCCGTAGTCTAAGTGCTAACGGGAGACTGGCGTGCTGGTAGGAAATTTTTAAGTTTAAAAAATGTTGATTTTGCATAGTTCGTTCTAAGTTTAACTTCCTCATCGCAGTCCCATCGTTCATTGATCATGGCACCTAGATATTTAAATCATGGTACTCGCTCTATAATATTTCCATTCACCGTCAGTGCGGTGTTGATTGTAGGCTGGCGTCCTATTACCATAAGTTTGGTCTTGGTAGAGCGTTGATTTTAAGACCCAAACAGACTTCTTCCTGGGTACCATACTGTTATTTTTGAGGTCCATCTGATGTCCGTCCTTCTTGCCAAGTGTCCTGCTCATTGCCACTTGAGGGATTTGATTCTTCACTTGAGGGATGACATATATTACCTGGGTCTTTTGTCGTATTCACTCCTTTCTTTTACGGTCTTTCTTGGTTATTCTCAGTATATTTCCTTCCAATGAGTATTGTACGACCTATAATTTGCTTATAATATCCGTTTTAAGAATCCAGGTTTTGCAGGCATAGGTCATGACTTCTAAGATTAGTTAGATTAAAGAATTAGTTAGATTAAAGAATATAAAATAATAATCATTGTTGGCAACCGACTAAAGATAAAAGAACTAAAACAAGCACTGTTTGTTCATTCTACTGTTCCTGCAGATGCATTCGGGGCCCACTGCGCCAGATACGCACATAAGAATAATAAATTTCAAATTTGTGTAGCGATGGTCTTCCTCGCGCTCTGCAAACATTTCCTGCAGTGCCACTCTGAGGACGTTCGCCAGTTATGGTCGAGAAACTTTTCCATTTCCATTCTTTTTCCCCGATCTTTTGTCGGAATAATAATAAGTCCTGGGAAATTCCCTGAATAATACATGAAAGTGGACTCGAGCCACGATGGAAAACGCTTGGCTTCTTATGAAAATGCATATTTTCGTTGGGTTTGCGGATATTTTTGACGTAGAACTATTGCATTAATTATTAGTTAAGACGAATTTATACTTTTAACACTGAAGCGATAATTGAAAAAAATAAGAAAAAATCAAGTTAACGTAAAATAATTATTTACCAAATTAAATGTATAATTAGCGAAATTATAGTTAGAATAAGTTATTCCATGTCGATTATATGAAAACTCGTACTGATCCTTGGACTTGCTGAGTAATAAATCAAAAGTAATTCTATTAGCCGCTGCTTCAATTTCTGCTGGGAAACACTCAGTTTCCTGATCACTTTCCATCATTCTATAAGAGTTGAGGCACAAATTTAACATTAGTTGACAACAAATGATCGAATGTTTGGAATCTTTCAATTGCCCTAGCAACCATAAACTTCTAATTAATTTGATTTCAGAATGAGATATTATGAATTATTCATTAACGTAAAAAGTAATAATACCTTGATATACACACACCGGAAAAGTCTAGGGATATTATAATTTTATCCAGCCATCGACAGTAATTTTATTATTTGCATTTCTGATATAATAAAATTAATATAAACAAATAATTTACAGGACGTATTGGAAATAAAAACGCGAAATTTACCGAATTTTTCAAATTTACCTTGATTTTTATTGAACTCAAAAAAATACACACATTTTTTTTTTATTCTAAACTGTGAATTAAAAAAAAACCATGTTTACTTAATAAAGGGTATGGCCTCCTCTACTGTTCATTACAGCCCTACATCCTCTCTCCATGCTCCTGATCAGGTTGTCGATCTCTTCTTGAGGTACAGCCTGCCACGCTGCATTCACGGCCCGAACTAGATCCCTACGAGTTTCACGAGGCATACCCATTCTCAAAATTCTTCTTTGGACCGCGTCCCATACGTGCTCGATGGGGTTGAGGTCAGGAGATTGGGCCGGCCAGGGTAAGATGTTTAATTGATGAGCATTGATAAACTCATTAACCACTCTGGCTGTATGAGGCCGTGCATTGTCTTGCATGAGAATGAAGTTTCTCCCAAAATCATTGGCATATGGTAACACGACAGGCTCAAGAATTAAATCACGATATATGATTCTTGTTAGAAACCTTTCAAGAAAAACGAGATCGGTTTTTCGGCCTAACTGGACTCCTCCCCAGACCATAACTGTTCCACCTTGATAAGGGTGCACTTCCTGAACATGATCCAACCGAATAAGGTTTCCCGGTTCTCTCCATACCCTAAGCCTTCTCGAATCCGGATGAATTCCAAAGCGTGACTCATCCGTGAAGAGAACATTGGCCCATTGTTCATTCGACCACTGAACATGATCTTGAGCCCACAAATATCGTACTTCTCGATTTCCTCTCGTTAAGGGTTGAGCTCTCCAGGGGCGTCTACTTCTTAAGTTGACCTCTCTTAATCTATTGTGAACAGTGTCAGGACTAACGGTTACATTATGTGTTTCCTGGAGAATTAAACTAAGCTCTGGTGCTGTAAGAGTCGGTCGGCGTCGATCATTTAATTGTAAAAAATGATCTTCCTGAGGGGTAGTAATGCGATGTCGCCCTGTGTGCCTTTCTGCAACATCACCACTTTCACGGTAGCGTGCACTTAATCGCGATATTACACCTTGCCTTGTATTTAATGCTCTAGCTACGTTGATTTGGCGCATTCCAGCTTCGAGCATACCCATGGCCCTTAGCATTTCGTCTCTGTTAAGATGTCTACGCTCCATAATGTAGTTTAATACTAAACAGAGTTATTTGAATGAATTCTGGCCAGTTATCATAAAAAACATAGCCAGTACAGGTTAAATTCGAACAATTGATGGTAGGTGCTTTTTATACATTTGACAAAAAATGCACAAACACTTCTGCAAATATCCCAAATTTAGAAATAACTAGTGTGACTACTTCGTTTCAATCGAAGTAGAAAGAATCGGCCTACAAATATGTGGTTGTTTATTCAAAACATTTATTTTTAACTTTAATAAAATGATATCCCTAGATTTTTCCGGTGTGTGTATACGAGCAGAAACTTGTTTTTAGAAAAAATGGTGTATGATATGTGTGCTAAAAGTGATTTTATTTTGTTCGAAGGGATGTTTCCCTTCTCACAAAATAAAATACCACTTTTAGCTAACTAAAAATACCACTTTAAATAACTATTTTACGGTATTTTCGTTTGAAAGTTGTAGATAATAATGAATTATAAAAAATAAAAGTTTATTCTGTCTGCGTGCTCTAACATTATTATTTAAGCAAAATTGAGTCGATCCATAATATTTCCTGCAAATTTTATAATTACTATCAGATTTAACGTCTTGCCTCGTGTGACTTTTAAATTAGAATAATTTAGGAGGTCATGTGTTGCACGCTATCCTATAATATAAAAAAAAAACACTAGTATTTTTGTAAAAGCCTATCGTTAAGTCTAAGGACACCTCTCATCAAAATATAAAACAAGACATTACAGAATTGATATTTATTACAAAATAATTGTAAAATAGTATATTGTAACGTTTTTAGTTCGTTACATGTCTTTTTTACATATAATATATGATGTCTGGCCTATCGTCACCGGATTCCCTCTCGTTCAGGCCTGATTATTTTGTTGGTACGCTTGGCGTAATTTTACCTTCCTAGTCGCCAACCCTGCTATCGTTTCACTATTCTGTCGAGGCGCGCGCTGTCAACATCGCTTCTGTCAACTCTCTGTGATTTAACGGCACTTTTGGTTTGACCGTTTGGCCGGTCAGACGCCATTAGTCCCAGTTTTTAGAAATGGTGATTATTTAAATCTTGCTGTATAATCTGAATCAGCTGCTATTTCGAGGCTACATATTACCTTTTATAGATTCGATATTATTATTGAATATTTTTAGGTTAGAGTTACAGATGTCCCAACTTGTATTTGTATTTTGCTGGCACGTGTTCCTTTTCTTTTGTCCTCCAGAATGTCACATGGAAGAAAGGACAGGTTGTTTATTATTTATTGAGCCCTCGGAAGTATTTCGAGGTAGGTTTATTTTGTTTATTAGACCTTGTTTGGTTTTAAACAAGAGTCTCATATTTTTAAGGTCCAAGGTACGGATAGTGTCTTATGTACGGACATTATCTTATGTACGGATGTCCTGTGGACGAGTGTCCCCAGTAAGAACGATTTTCTCTTACATATAAGTGCCACAGCGTGGATGTAGCTTGAGTCCCATGCTGCTTCGTTCCCAGCTATAAGCTAGTTAGTTACGGCTGTGTCAATTCATGGTGTCCTCATTCTGGCCCCTTTGGTTGTGTTGGATGGCTGAGTACAGAGATGCGAGACCACCTCACGCTGTTACTGTTTAAAGCAAGATTACATAAAGAACAGCTAAGTGTAGATTTAAGTTCTAGTTTTACATTTAACATTTAAAACATTTACAGTCTTAAACAATAACGTACATCTTAAATAATATCGTACAGACTATGTTTAGTGGTAGTTGTTAAGAACATTCATGTCGATTTAATATTTAATATAAATATTAATATTAAATATAATTTAGATCTTAGGTTTCATTGCATTACATATTGTAATGGTATTACTTTTATAGATATTATTATCGCACTATTTTAACAGAGGAATAACCAAACATAGATTCTAGAATCTACAGGTTGCAACATCTTCGATTTAGCATCATATGGAATATATCAAATTAATTAAAGTAATGCTATATTTCATATATTCTCTTAAACTTTACATGTCTTGTATTTCATCGTAGTTGTTTTCATTGATATTTAGTACGACTCTTACCACCACTTTCTTTGACATATAACCACTATATATTTATTAGAACTCTACAATGTCATGTACCATCTAAGAACATCATGAATAGATATAGTCATTAGTTTTAAGTAATATACAACTGTGTTTTCTTTCTCTGTACATGCCTGGCGCCCAATATTTATAATTTCGAGTTATTATTGTTAATTAGTTTCTTTCCAGTGAAATACCTTATCCACGACTGCTCTACAAACGAAAAGCTGCCGTTCGCAGTGATAATGTTTTAAAAAAAACGCGCTACAATATTCAAACCTAGAGAAATATTGAAATGAAAAAGAAAAAAAAGAGTCCTTCGAAGTGTCTTCCAGAGTCAGAATCCGCCTTAAGGACTCTCACATTTAAGTACAAACATTTGTTATTGGGATATACTTGTCTTGTGGTGTGACTGGTTTCCTTGTGCAATTATTTGTCCACTTGTCCCGAAGCGTGAGCGCTAGCTTGTTGCAAAAAATGTTATTTTTAAAATATAGTATACTTGCCAAGTATGCAAAAATTGGCTATAGAAATAAAGCAAAGAAAACGAAGTAAAAATGCGCAGTTCATTGTTTTGCATCCTGGCAAAAACTCGCTTTAATTAAAATCGATTTTTGAACAGGCCACGTGTTAAGAAACTCATATAGGGGAAACTGGCGCAAAAAGGAACGAGCACGCAATAACCTGTTTGATATTGGACAGATCTGGCTCTCGCCCGTATTTATATCGCGATATTTTAGCGATTTTTGCATGTTTTTGCCAGACTCAGGGCTTGAAAAGACGCCTTTCAGAGCCTTCACAGAACCGTTCTCTCGGTATTTAGTTCTTCCGGCGAATATTAAATGGATTTTGATGGAATATGCAATAGGAATTTGAATAGAGGGGCGTATAAATTTAAATATTTCCGATTTTGAAATGAAGATCGGTTGAAAGGAAACGTTTTTTAATATGAAATGGGATTATAGCAGGAATATGCGTTTTTTTTTTAAATGCAAATATAATAAAAAAAGAGTATAAGTGCTATAGGGTGACCCCAAAACAGAAGTGAAATGAAATACTTTTTTAACTTCCTGTGTAGCTTAATTATAGCGAGTCTATATACAGTCTGACAAACGGATCTGAAACAACGGGGCAACGGTAAGGGGATCGCAATTTTCTAAAATCGTGACCGATTTCATTCGTAAAATATCCACGAGCGTGTTTCATAAAAATATATCAGGAATTGTTATAATATTTTCCAGTAAAGTTTATAATATTATTTTACTTTAAGTGTACCTACATTTTGTTTAGTCATTTGTCAAATATAGTAATATTTGTTAAAACGCACGTACTAATTACAATAAACACAAATCAAGTTAAAGATATAAAACACAATACAATAACACCGCCACTGGATTTTTCAATAGTAGTGACTGTTTCTACTATTCCTAGAGAGGGGCATAAAGTTGGTGGTAATGGAGGCAAGACGTGCGAGAATCTCGACCAGTCAGACTGGTTGAATCCGGGATGCCATTATGAATTTTGTCAGCGTTGCCAGCTTACCCTAAGCGGACGTTATCTTCAGGAAATACTTTACTTTTTATAATCACAACATCGACTTTTTTTGCCCGAATTCCTTCCGCTGTTTTAGATTCGTTTGTCAGATAATACCACTTTTTACCTGCAATTTTTTTTAATCACTGTTTACATTTGTCTATAGTCATGAAATCGAAAACTTTGTTCTTTCGTCCTTTTATTATTTAAGTAAGAACGTTTAGCACAATAAATCGTTATAAATAACAGAGTATACAGGGTCTTTCATAAAACCTGTTACTAAAATGATATCTTAGGATATTTAATGTATAAAATTCTCGAGCCACAGTTTTAGTTACCATACTCCTCCGAAACGGGGTTGACTGATTTTGATGAAATTTTATATATATATATATATATTTAGTAAATCTGGAAAATGGTTGTTATCTATTTTTTGTAAGGGTGATCAACCCCAATTATTTTTTATTTTTTCGAAAAAAAAAGTTTGATTTTTTATGATGTGGCATTAAAAAATACATACAGACCCAAATTTTCACCTTTCTACCAACAACCCCTATTTTTTAATAGCAATATTATTCAATAATTATCAACCCCGCCGATAAAAATGACTGTTATGCCATAAAAAAATATTTATATGGCAAAACAACGCACGTTTGCCGGGTCAGTAATTATATACGATAGTAATTTATATATTACTTATACAATTAGGTTAAGGCTATTTTGAGATAAAATTAATATAATAATAGCTCCTGTATATAGCGTTTAATGCCTTGCGAGTAGCAAGGTACAGCTTGCCATACTAGAGCCGTTCTGTATACAAGGAAGGTAATGTGGCTAGCAATACGCTTCAACCGCCTATTATTACCTCAGGATTGTGAATCCCAAGTACTCATTTAAGGCTGAGTCGACCTAGGTACCCAAACTATTTTTATTTTAAAAATAGTCGGCTGATGAAATGCCGGCTGTGGGATTCGAACCCGCCACCTTTGAATTGGTAGACGAGAGCTCTACGCCATCGAGCACCGAGATAAAATTTCTTAATAAAATACTTTCCGCTTTTTAGCATCTTTTTATTTTAAATAGAATCACAAATAACTACCTACCCAAAATGTTATAATATAATATTTTTTGTCAATTATGACGTGAATTGGGTTCCACGTTCTAAATATCTTGAGAACGGCTGCTTAAAACACATGTAGATTACGCCCCTTACAAAAAGGAGTCAGATTGACATCAAAATCAAATTTCTCATCTCCAAAAACTCCCAGATACCGAATTTTCAATAAATGTTACACGTTACTTCCAAGAATTATTTGGAAAAAATCGAAATAAAACTATACCCTGCATCCGAAACTAATTTTAGGACATATATAATAGCTAATAATAATAAATAATGTTTATTTCAAACTGATCAATTACAAAGTATATACAAGACTTAGTATCCTTGTCCAATTTTAATAATCCTTCTTACTATAATATACAGGGTGTCTCAGATAAGAACCCTTGCTACAGGGATCTCGTTAAAATTGGCCAAAATTTGCGTCTTACTGAATCTAAAAATCTGATTACTTGGGAAAATACAGGGTGGTCCGAACTGTATTCCGGAAACTTGGGCAGCATATTTTGCAGAGAAAAATAAGTAAAAAAGGTCGTATAAATGTATGTCCTAAAATGTTTACTTTCGGAGATACAGGGTGTAGAAGTTTCATTTTTATTTCGATTTTTTTCTAAATAAATTCTGAAGTTACGTCAATACTTTGATGAAAATTGGTGTCTGGGAGTTTTTTGACAAGAGAAATTTGGGGACTTTCATGTCCATATGACTCCTACTTGTAGAGGGCGCCACCTACATATTTTTTAACTGGTTTGGAGAGTAATAACTTTTCGTCCGTACCTAGGAAAGAACGTTCCTAGACGGAGGACAGAGATGTAGGTTAGGTTTTAGTGAGGTAAAAATCCCACATAACTCGTCTGGCACATAGGAGGTTTTACCAGGCTAGTACCTGTTGCAGGTTTCCACCTTCACCTCTTAAATCTAAAAAAAAAACTACATATTTTTTAACTGGTTTGGAGAGTAATAACTTTTCGTCCGTACCTGTGTAAAACTATTGTGAAAAAAAATATACATTTACGATTTTTTTACATAAAAAGGTCTCTTCGAGTAATGTAAAAAGTAGTAATAAAAATCGCTAGGAGTAATGGTTCTCGAGATATTTGGAATCTAAATTATCAATACCTGTCATCATTGATATAGATTAAACACGTTGACTAAAGAGTTATTAGATTGAAATCATAAATTTGAAATGTTTTTGTGCCAGAAGTTCAACAAAAACTGTTTTATCGTCATTTTTTCGAAGAAAAAATTATGATTAATTTAAAAAAGTAAAAAGTTCCCAAATTTATTATTTCAGTCAAATAACTACCTACCCAAAATGTTATAATATAATATTTTTTTTGTCAATTATGACGTGAATTGAGTTCCGTTCTAAATATCTTGAGAACGGCTGCTTAAAACACATGTAGATTACGCCCCTTACAAAAAGGAGTCAGATTGACATCAAAATCAAATTTCTCATCTCAAAAAACTCCCAGATACCAATTTTCAACCAAATATTTACGTTACTTCAGAAATTATTTGGAAAAAATCGAAATAAAAACTTCTATACCCTGCATCTCCGAAACTAATTTTAGGACATATATAATAATAATAATAATAAATAATGTTTATTTAAACTGATCCAATTACAAAGTATATACAAGACTTAGTATCCTTGTCCAATTTTAATAATAATTTTAATAATCCTTCTTACTATAATATACAGGGTGTCTCAGATAAGAACCCTTGCTACAGGGATCTCGTTAAAATTGGCCAAAATTTGCGTCTTACTGAATCTAAAATCTGATTACTTGGGAAAATGGGGTGGTCAGACTATTCCGGGAAACTTGGGCAGCATATTTTGCAGAGAAAAATAAGTAAAAAGGTCGTATAAATGTATGTCTAAAATGTTTACTTTCGGAGATACAGGGTGTAGAAGTTTCATTTTATTTCGATTTTTCTAAATAAATTCTGAAGTTACGTCACGTATTGCTTTGAAGTTGGTGTCTTGAGGATTTTTGACAAGAGGAGGGTAGGGGACTTTCATGTCCATGACTCCCTACTTGTAGAGGGCGCCACCTACATATTTTTAACTGGTTTGGAGGAAGTATGCTTTTCGTCCGTACCTAGGAAAGAACGTTCCTAGACGGAGGACAAGAGATATGGGATTAAGGTTTAGTGAGGGGTAAAATCCCACATAACTCGTCTGGCACATAGGAGGTTTTACCAGGCTGAGTGCCTGTTGCAGGTTTCCACCTTCACCTCTTAAATCTAAAAAAACTACATATTTTTAGCTTGGTTTGGAGGTAATGCTTTTCGTCCGTACCTGTGTAAAACTATTGAAAAAATATACATTTACGATTTTTTTACATAAAGGTCTCTTCAATTATTAAAGTAAGTAATAAAATCACTTCAGATAAATACCGGTTCTCAGGAATATTTGGGAATCTAAAATTATCAATACCTGTCATCATTGATATAGATTAAACACGTTGACTAAAGTTATTAGATTGAAATCATAAATTTAAATCTTTGTTACCCCGAGAAGTTCCGGCAAAAACTGTTTTATCAAATCCATTTTTCAAGAAAATTATGATTAATTTAAAAAAGTAAAAAGTTCCCAAATTTACATTATTTCAGTCAAATAACTACCTACCCAAAAATGTTATAATATAATATTTTTTGTCAATTATGACGTGAATTGAGTTCTAAATATCTTGAGAACGGCTGCTTAAAACATGTAGATTACGCCCCTTACAAAAAGGAGTCAGATTGACATCAAAATCAAATTTCTCATCTCAAAAAACTCCCAGATACCAATTTTCAACCAAATATTTACGTTACTTCAGAAATTATTTGGAAAAAATCGAAATAAAAACTTCTATACCCTGCATCTCCGAAACTAATTTTAGGACATATATAATAATAATAATAATAAATAATGTTTATTTAAACTGATCCAATTACAAAGTATATACAAGACTTATAATAATAATAATAATAATAATAGCCTTTATTTCCAACAGGCAATTAGAGCCCACTTACAGGAAATACAATCTAAACAATAGGTTGTTACTAAACATTAAATATCAAATTGAAAACCAAGAAAAAAAATACAAAAAGAAAACTAAACCCTAAATGAATCAATCCCATAATAATAACAAAACAATAACAAATTATTAATTATAAATTACTAGTATAAACAATAGTTAGCCATTAATGCCCCCACCCACCAGTGAGACCAAATGACCCACAGAGCAGTCAAACACATCACAGTCAACGGAGACAGAGTTAAGTTGCTACACATGGTGAAAATCGGATCGAAACCTAACGTTAGTTCTGGCTCGAGGAAGCACAAAGTGACTATTCGCTCTGGAGGTAGGTCGCAATTTTGGAGATAATTATCGTTTTCCAAGGGTTGGGGAATCCTATAAGACCGTTTAAACTAGGTTTTCTCGGGAGGAGGAAAGTTACTAATTGAATGATCCTTCTCAAGGAGGGTGGTTGCACATCAGACAACATCTCAATGTGATCCACACACTCTAACAGGGTAAACCCCTCTCCCTGAACACCAGTTTACTTTTGAAAACGCCTCTGTACTGATTCAAGGAATGCAACATGACACTCATAGATTGGACACCATACCAAGATCCATACTCCAGCCTTGACCCTGATCCAACAAAATAGAGAGCTGCCAGGAGGTTCAGAACCTACAGGTTTACAGTTACGAATAATAAAGCCAAGAAGTCTTCACGAACTCACCCAACAATTTGATCAATATGAGTTATAAGGTTAGTCGATTCGTCAAAATACGACGCACCCCAGATCCCTAAACGTTGTCAGCTTCTAGACAGTATATTGTTGGCAATACTGTAATCAAACTGCACGGGAACCTGGGTTCTATGATATGACGCTGACACAGCATTTCGAGACGTTGAGGTTCAATCGTTTCTGAGTACACCACTGGTTAATTCTATCAATATTGCTTTGCAGAAAAGACAGCCCTCCTTGCCCGTCAATCTGCCAGTAGATCTTCAGATCATCTGGCATAAGCCAGTTTTAAACGATACTTGTTAAAGAGGTCATTTATGAATAAATTGAATAGTAGTGGGCCGAGATTGGACCCCTGGGGAACTCAATGAAGACTGAGACGATCAATGAGATGAGGACATGAGTGCTGGCATAGTCTGTCAGAAAAATTGAATTGACCACTTAACTTCACTAGCAAGATCTGATGATCGATTTGATCAAATGCTTTGCTGAAGTCAGTATACACCACATCAACCTGACCCCTTTCATCAAGAACTGAACTAAAACATACTACGACTACGACTTATACATACTACATATTACGACTTATACATACTTACGAATACAAAATAGTGAATAAACATAATATCCTCTTAAGGTAGAACCTTGTCTGAGGAGTTTTATTTCTACAACAATAGCTACAATATTTTATTCTAAATTCTTAAACTATATCTAAATGTATCAAATTAATTTATTTCATTGTCCAACACTTAAGCACGCTAAAAAACAAGTTATTATACAGCGGTCAGATATTGACATAGGGTAGATTGCTAGATTGATAGTTCTAAGGCATATAAGATTACATTATTTTTTTTTCAAATATTATATTTATTGTGAATGGTTTTTAATATTTCACATTTTGCTGAGTATAAATGTATGCATTTCGGTTATTGTTCTAGCAAGTATCCATTCTTTTAATCTTTTTTTAAAAATATTAATGTTTTGACAATTAACAATTTGTTTAGGTAAAACATTAAACATTTTAGGTCCTACATATAAATGACTTTTTTGTCCGATAGTTTTATGCATCCGAGGTACATTAATAGTTAATTTGCGTCGACGTAGTGGGTATAAAAGTAGGATTAGATTATTTTTACTTCTGTTGCTGAATGTTATAGATAATGTATTAAATCAAAATAATTGTTTAGCGTGAAAAATGGCTGCTTCTATGTATAAGACATCAGAGGGATATCTATAGTTTTTATCGTATATTATTTTCAGCAACCATTTCTGAACTATATTTACACTTGATAATTGATTTTTGCTTGCTGAGCCCCAGGCCACAAATACAAAATTGCATTAATCAAAATAGAAACAGGCTAAAAAGCAAAATACACATTCTTAGTAATTCTATAGAATTACACTTTTTAAAAACTAAATATTACAATAAAGTGATCTTAACTTTTTAGTCACAAACTGAATATGATAATTCCATTTCATGTGGTTATCAAATATTACTCAAAGAATCACCAGAATTTATTTTGTTGAGCTTATTGTCACTAGCTTAAGTTATATCTAAATTGAATTTTGGAAGGTATCTGAATAGCAGGCAAAGGTAAGAAGAAGATTTCTTAAGTTAACAGTAAGAAGATTATTATTAAAAGAAATTTTACTATTTCCATTGGTTTTTCTACTTTGCTGGTTGATTCCAACACGTTGATCTGAAAATTGTATCATCAGCATAACGCAAAAATGTGTGCATCGAGTTTCAAGTTTAGTAACTCATTATGTATACTGAAAGTACAGGGCAGTACAGTGCCCTGAGGTACACCATAGTTGACCACCCTTTTCTCGCTTTTAACACCCTGGATGGACACGCTTTGCTGTCGGTTATTTAGATAGCTTCTAAATAGATCGTTAGTCCTTCCTCTAAAACCCATATTCATGGGCAGCGAGAAGCCCATCGCGTTTGCCTCACGCACTCTTTCAGATTCTGAGAAGAAGTTTAGTCAAATTGAAAAAGAGGGACTAAGCATAATTTTTTTCTGTTTATGAATTTAATCAATATTTGTATAGTGCCAGGCGTTCCCTTTGTTAACGATCACTAAGGCTCTTGCGACAATTTTCATCCGAGCTATTCCACAGGGCTGAGGGCAATAATAAGCCGATTACCGGGCAATCACACCATTTGCGGTCCCAAGGTCAGTTCGCTGGTCAATTATCAGCCAAAGAAGGATGTGCGATTCTCCAGCACATCAGCTTTGGGTTGTGGTCGCAAAAACCACGAAAACAGGTCAGTGTGCGTTTAGAGATTGTTTTTTGTCATTGTTGAAAAAAAAAGGGGCATCTTGCACCGGTATGTTCCAATAAAATAGAAATAAATGTAAACAAACCGATGTTAGTTAGCCATTCAAGTATTTAAGAATCTGAATTATTGTTTATTTACTTTAGATTGTACAAATAATGCAATTTTAATTAATTTAAAAATTGAAAACCTTGATGTTTCTTTTAATTTAGATAGGTCTAGCTATAGTGTTTTCGAGGTGTTTTTTGAAGACAATGGCGACCTTCATAAACCTAAGCTTGAAATGTCGGACATTTGCGCGAGTTTGATCCTCTAAATTCCAGACTGGTCAATATATAAAGACAATTAAAAATTATTTTTCATTAACGAAATTAAAAGACACTTAGGAAAGAACGAATTTTATTAAATCTTTAAGTGAAGATGCCTATAAGTTGGTGTTTGATCTATATTTACCTGAGGAACCAAGAAAAAAGAGATTTTGATGTGCTTGTAAAATTAACCACCAGACATTTTAAGCCCCCTTCTTCAATTTTTTGCTGCAAGATACGAATTTTTATCGTGCTGAAAACTCAAAACGAAAACTCGTGAGTGGGCAGCCCTGTTACGCGGCTTAGCTTCATGGGCTTTCGGCTGATCGCTAAGTTAATGTTGCGTGTGGTGGGGTTTCAATCCTGGGCCCAGTGCAAGATGAGCCATGGAAGAAAAGAAAGTCTACCAAATTTGTAGATATGATTTATATTGCAGCAAAATCTGCAGTAAGAACCTACAACAATGAAGTTTAGTCAAACAGGAGTCAGGCTTACTTTAATTTATATACATATTACATCCACATTATGTATGAACCAAAAATTTTTTAGTTCATTTTTAAATAATTGAAATTTTTGAAATATAGCACGACCATTAATTCATTAATCTAATGGTAGGTAATTATTCTAATGGTATAATAATCTTATGACTATACGTGATGTTGAATAGATTCTCATTAGTTGAAAGCTCAGCGCTTATTGGAGTGGTTTGCATTTCGATAACCCGTTATCGTAATTGCGTGCCTAACTGCTATGGTTTCGTTACATTCGAACACATACCATATTTAAACTTTTAATTTGATATTTATCTCCCAGCTGCGTCAGGTAAGCTGTCCTACTTTATTTAGTAATATAAAAATAACAAGTTCTGAATATTTGTAAATTCAATTTGATTACTCTGTTTTATATAAAAAGATGACAGGTTATTGCTAAGATAATAAAATTAAAAAAGAAATAAATCAATGATAAAATGGCTCTCATGACAAAAATATATGCACCAAATTTATAACGCTCTTATTATTATGAATAAATTTAAAATATAGTCAAAAATTAATCATATTTAATTTTTGTTTGTTTTAAACGATTTACCTATACCATTGTTGCCATCAATATCATGTTTAAATATTAATGTAATCAATTCAATTCATACCCCTAGCTCTAATGAATTTTATTTTATTCCATCCATCCTTCTAGCCTTCTAGAACCTTCTGAATTATTTAGTATAACACAACAAGTGACCTATAAATTATTAATTTTCCTATAAAAATGATTTGTTTATGTTTCTGTTTGATACCTTTTTAGCTATAATTATTGGAAATTTCGTAAATTATTTTTTAATAAATTATATCATTAATATTCTGACTAAAAGTATACTTCAAAAATAAAATAAAATAAACCGCCAAATAATAGTTTATTTAATTATTTGTTATTTAGATCTTGCTAAATAAATGAGAACTAATTTTTATACTAAAAAGCCAAGTGAATAATAACTATTTGTGGTAATAAATAAATTATTAAGTGAAAAAATAATATTTGAAATTTTTTTTTGAAATTAAAATCTGAAATTTTTCAGACTGGGTTGTGAATAACAACGTAAAGCCTGTTATTGATTAATCAAACCATATACCCTCTAAATCACAACACAACAAACATAATAGCTATTTATGTAACTAGTACCTAAAATGATGTTTTTTAGGACGAATCATTACTGTTTGCGGACGAGGCGTTAGCCGAGTCCGAAATAGTAGATGAGTCAAAAACATAATTAGTACATGTTACCATATTATTAATCTTGCTTTTGATTTTTGAACTTTATGTTGCAATTTCCATATTTGATGCCAATGTTTGAAAAAATTTAACCTCAAATTCTTATCTTAGTAACAGTTTGTTTCATCATGTAAATAATTTGTCACCGAAATCACACAAATTCATCAACAATTTTAAAATGTTCGGAAATCTGAACATATTGCTAATAAGACCAAAGAAATCGTGGTTACTTTATAATGAAGTCTCGATGCCATTTACAGAAAGAATATGATGTTTTTAATGAGATGGAAGACAAAAATGGCGTATTCGTTGCTCAGAATGTATTGTAAATTATTTCCACGAAAAAGTAAGTACCTAGGTGCCTATTTGAAAGAGGCTTTTGATTAAAATATTATAGAGAAATTACAGTCACAAACATTCCAATACATCGTCAATTTGGTTAAGTATTCCATACTGAGAGCAGTGTTAAGTGTTTAAAGAAGATATTTATATTGACAGGTACCAAGCACTATTGCTTTTTGAAGAGGAATTCAAGTTTGATTTACAGGCTAAAGTATCTAAGGTTTTGTCATAAAAGAGATCAGTGATTTTTTTTGTACACGGCTAGTGATGAAACTTATTTACTTACTAAGGTAAGTTTGCGATGTGGTGCAAATATATAGATGGTTTCTTATTCCATTGTGTTTGATTTTTAAGGGGTAGCTCTTGTCATTGGCTTTAATAGAGAAGAATTAGCCTCTGATTCTGCCAGACATCATAGAAAAAGACAACAGCTGCCTTTTAGTTACCCTTGCGGATACAAAAACTAATATCAAAAGAGTGTTTCCGGTGGTGAACGAAGGGAACGTTGTCAATCCAGTTGAGTTGTATAGAAAATATGCTTGTCTTAGGCCAAAAAATGTACCACATGATTATGTCTTCATCTCTTATCGTAAAGGAAAATGCACCGTGCAACGAGTCGGCATTCATTCATTTGGGAAGATGCCATCGATTGTAGCAGCATTTTTAAAGTTGTCGAACCCAAACGAATATACAGGTCATTGTTTCCGACGTAGTTCTGCTACTCTTGCTGCAGATGCAGATGTGGATTTTACATCGCTGAAACGCCTAGGAGGTTGGAGGTAAAAATTTTAATATTTTCCGATCTTGTTCTAAACAACAATAATTATTTAGGTCGTCCACAGTGGCCGAAGGTTACATAGAAGAATCTATTGAGAAAAAGAAGAAAGTTTGCAAACTGCTAATGGGGGAAAAGAAAATCGCGACCACTTCCACGGATGTATTACCAAGTACATCATCGTTCGCATTTACTCCACCTCATCAGAAAGTAAATTTACCTGCCAATGGAGGAGTCGTTTCGATTGCAGATGCAAGTTTTCAAAATGCACAAAATTGTTCATTTCATTTTTATTTTTCCAAATAACTTAGCTTTTGATATTGTTAGTATTTAATAATTTAAAAATCAAATACAATGGAATAAGAAACCATCTATATATTTTAAAAATCATTATCGCAAACTTACCTTAGTAAGTAAATAAGTTTCATCACTAGCCGTGGCCAAAAAATCACCGATCTCTTTTATGGACAAAACCTTAGACTTTTTAGGCTCGTAACCAACCGAATTCCTCTTCAAAAAAGCAATAAGTTTTGGAAATTTGTCAATATAATATCTTCTTTAACACTTAACACTGCTCTCAGCATGGAATATTTCGATAGATTGACTGATGGTTTGAATGTTTAATGACTGTAAAATTTAAGAATATTTTGAAGATTTAAAAGCCTCTTTAAATAGGTACCTAGGTGCCACTTTAAACAAAATAGCAGCTTTTGATATTTAGTATTTAATAATTTAATTATAAATATAATATAATTTTGTAATGATTTTGCGACAAATTTCAGATGACAAATAAAACAACCAAATATGAATTTAGACATTTTAGTCCATAAAGGTTGCCATGACGACCTTTACGGCCTAAACCGAAAAAAGAAACATTTACGGACTGAAATGAGTCCGTAAAATAGCTGTTTTTGGGAGCGTATGACAAAAAATATATTATTTACATTGATATCAAAAAGAAATATTACCTTACATTAAATATTCGACTTTTCCTAATTACAACCCTGACTAACCCTTAAATAATAAATTAGGGCAATAACCATTTTCGGTGTTGGGTTACCTAGGACACCTGGGAATATATTTTAAGACATGCCAATATAAGCACCCTTTCATGTTTATTCGGCTTCGTCGTTTCCTTGTAAATTCAAGGTTTTCCTTTTTGCATGCTTCTATGTACGTCAGCGGAGCTTACGTCACAAATTAATGGGCGTTGTTGTTCATAACTTAAAATTGAAAATAGAAATTAAGTTGAAGAGAAATTTTTCGGTCAATTTTGTCAAAAGGAATATCTAGGAAATTATTTTTTGATATATACCGCACAAATAAAAAACGACGTCACGACGGCTGAAATGACAATCGATGATAATTTTGGCAGGAGCTAACTACTTTACTAAACATGTCATTTCAAATGGTATTTTTCCAAAATGTCTTAAGACGGCAATAATCATTCCTCTCTGCATAAAGGAGACGAAACTTCTAACTATCGCCCAATTGCACTCCCTTCCAACGCTATCTCAGATCATATAAAGGTTGGTTAAAAGAAGGCTGGTATCTTTTCTGTTTAAGTACAAAACACTTACTGAACATCAATTTGGATTTCTAAGCAACAAGTCCACAAATGACGCTATGTTTTCCCTCCTTAATAAAGTTTACTCCAGCCTAAATAGCCATCATTCTAAAGCAACAATTTTCTGTGATTTTTCTAAGGCGTTCGACTGTGTAAATCATAAGATCCTAATTAATAAACTGCAGCACTATGGGTTCAGGAGAACATCTTTCGAATGGTTTAAGTCGTATCTGAGCAACAGAAGTCAACTTGTGAGGGTGGATACCACGTCGTCTTCTAGCAAGCCAATAGAATGTGGAGTACCTCAAGGCTCAGTACAAGGCCCTATTTTGTTTCTTGTTTTTATTAACGACATTGCTAACATATCAGTGGTAAAATATGTCTTTTTGCGGACGACACTAGTTTCACTTGGAGCAATAAGGACGTCACAGCACTTCATAGGATTATATCAAATGATTAATCACCATTATTGGTGCGATTCGAACCTCCTGAATCTCAACACTTCTAAAACTAAAGCTTTGTCCGATATAAACTTGCTGCAGCCTTTTGTACTTAACAACACCACTATTGACGTCGTAAAATCTGTAAAATTCTTAGGGCTTGTTGTAGACAATTCTCTAAAATTTGATATGCATATCGACGCTTTGTCGAAAAAATTAAGCTCTGCCTGTTTTGCATTAAGATCTGTTTGTAAGTAGCTTAACTTGTGAGTGACTAGAACTGTTTATTATGCACTTTTTAAGTCGCACCTGAGATATGCATTTTCATTCTGGGGTACTGGTGTGTGCGACTCAATTTGACCGCATTTTCAAGCCCCAGAAGAGAGCTGTTCGATATTCACTACGACTAAAAAGCAGAACTCATTGCCAGGACTTTTTTAAAAAAATAGAAATATTAACTCTTCCTTCCTTATTTATATTTGAACCCGTTTGCCTAATACGTAAGCATGTATCAGCTTCTCAAGAAAGGCCATCTCACACTTATCCACTCAGGAACGCGGAGCAATATCTTTATCTACTTACCCCACGCTCTGAGTTAGTTAAAAGTTCAATATTATATAGCTCGAAAAAATGCACCTGCCATTTGAAGTCAAATCCATAACATCATTTTCTTCATTTCGCAAAGCACTGAAATCTTATTTACTAGACAACAATTTGATCTTGTAAACACTGGTCTAATGTTTGCTATTACTATATTTAGTATAAACTTACTAAATATTTTTTAATCTTATTTTTATTTTTTTATTCTTTGACATTGGAAACTTATATAAATATTTATTTTAAACAATAAGACTGACAATGTAATTCGTATACTTGTTTTGTAGTCTCTTTTGTTTGTTTACTTTAGGTACCTTTGTTTACAAAATTGTAAAATTTTTTGACAATAAAGGCATTTATTTTATTTATTTATTTTATTTACTTGCTCATGTCTAGTGCACACACACAATTTTTTTTATCACTGATATTTTGAGAAAAGTGCATTCTTAAAATATCAATAATAAAAACTTCGTAAAGACACTTCGGGGACATACTGTAGAGTGAAATCGCGACTGTTTAACTTTGCAAAAAGCACCACATCACACAAGGATGACGCGAAAATTATCATAAACGGTAAAACCCACATTCATAGCCCAACTTTATTATTTTTTTAGATTAAAACAAACAAAAAAGATAAAACATTCATTCCCTTTTCTGTATTACAACGTAACCGTTTCCGACAAACATAAATTTAATATGTCTCTAAGTTCGAAATACTCACAAAACAGAACAAATATAACAATATAATTATTTCAAAGTTGTTGTTATTTCCCTTTCCTCGATGCAAAAAGCGCTTTATTTAACTTTTGCGTCTTTCGGCGAACGCTTTGTAAAGCGAAAACGATCCAAATATCAAACTAAAACTGGAAAAGTGGCATTGTTCGACTGGAGCGTGGAAAGTTCATTATTTCCAGTGCGGTTACATGGCGATGCCATGAATCATTTATGACATTTTTGAATGAGCGAAGAAAAGAAAGCCGCTCTAGCGATGTCGGATTTTTCAAAGGAATTCGCTAGATTTAATATGGCAGCGGAAAACTAAGAAAAATCAGTTAAATTATAGAAAGAACTTTGTAAAGAATCGGTCTACAATAAGTCTTATACAAGAATATAATCTTGCCAAGTCGAGCAAAATTTAGATGCAAAAAAACGTAACGGAGAAATTTTTGGTTAAATTTAAAGTGTTACATTTTTGTTATTTTTAGCCCAATTTTCATGAATTTTTTATCAAGCTGTATATAACTATATCAACTTACTTAATTCGTAAACCCAGTTTTTTTTTAAACTTTAGTATTTGGCATATTATACTCGGTTAATCGAGGGGTTATTTTTTTACTCTAACTTTAAAGCACCCTGTGCAATAATTTCGTGTGTAAGTTTTCCTAAAATATAATTTTACGGTCAGAACCATATTGGTCTCCTGAGCATTTTGTTTTTTTAGATCATGTCAATACGTCTTGGTTCATTTTTAAGAGCGAAATATGAGCTTGCCACCAACAATTTGCAATTTTTTCAATTATTATTTCTTCTTCAAAGTTATTTTTCAATGTGACAAGGCGACTTTGGTGATTACTGTGAAATATATACAGTACGTCTGTCCGTTCTGAGGCTACGGGATATCCGTGAAAGGGGAAACGATATTCTCTCGATGTTTTTCGTAAAAAAATAGACGACGCGTCCCATCAATAAAAATTCGACAAATTTGCAAGGAGCCAATAAAATGAGTGGGCGGAGCGATTTGCGGTGACGCATTCGTCAAATCGACGTATAAAATATATTGCTGTTTGTTTAAATGTTTTTTGTCCGCATTCCTTTCATAGATACAGATCCAGCAGACGTACTGTACTACTATGAACTGTCCATCATGTTCGACGTTTGGCAAAAGCTTGGCAGGAGGGTTACAGGTTGCAGCAAGCAGTGCCAGCTTCATTAAATGAACTTCGCTTAATCCTTAAGCGGCCCATACATTATCAAACAAATTGCGCAACACAGGCTGTTGCGCAACGGGTTGCCAATGTATGGCCCTGTTTAGTGCGTTGCGCAATTGTTTGGTAAGTTTCAAGAATGTTTTAATTCTTTTGTGCAACGGGACTAAAATTAATTAACTCAAATTAAAATTTTAACCGCGTTTTTTGTAAAAAATAGATAAAAAATGGCACACCCGACTGCATACGGCTTGTCATCAAAGCTTTATTAAACAAGACTGATGCACACCACTGCTTCTAGTTGCATAAATTTGGCGCTAAATTTAAAAATGTGACTAAACCATGTAATTATCAATTTCGCCCCCGGTTATCAATTTCGCCCCAAACTATGGTATTAAAAATCAAGCCGTCTAGCCTCTAACTGACTATCCACTATAGCCGATAACTGACTATCCACTCGACCCCAACACAGATCATACAGATTATAAACTTTGTTTTTTCTTTATAGTTTTTCGTGGTTCCAATTTTCGGAATCGGGTACTAGTTACAGTACATCTGCTGGATCTGTGTCTATGAAAGGAATGCGGACAAAAAACATTTAAATAAACAGCAATATATTTTATACGTCCACTTGACGAGTACGTCACCGCAAATCGCTCCGCCCACTCATTTTATTGGCTACTTGCAAATTTGTCGAATTTTTATTGATGGTCGCGTCGTGCTATTTTTTACGAAAAACATCCGAGAGAATATCGTTTCCCCTCACACGGATACCCGTAGCTACAGAGCGGACAGACGTACTGTAGGTTACTAGTTTGCGCACCTGCTTGCGCCCGCCATGGCCTCTAAGGTGCACAGCGCCTGACCGGCACAGTTATTAGAGATATGGAAACCCGAATAGCGTCGTACGGTATTTACGCGTACCTTATCGTAAGTTGCGATATGCGCGAGGTCGATTTTTAACGCAACGCACTAATAACGTTACCGCCTGACGTGATTTGCGGATCAATCACACCAAAGCGCTATTTCTAAATAGCGTTTTAAAATTGCTTAAATGGGTATGTGCGGGTACATTTGACAACAGGGCCGGCCGGCGATCCGGCGATATCTTTTATTTTTAGGTTGTGTTTGTTAAATTAGGGGTTTTCGTTGCTTTAAAAAATCAACGGTACGGTTAACCGGATACACGTAACCATAACCGCTATTTTGACAGATAAAAAACAGATCTGTATTTTCAATGTTGTGTTTCTACTGCGCTAGTGCGCATGCGTACCCGCTATGTTAACGGCTTTGGCTAACGTCCGTAAAATATCGGCAGTTAAGCGATTTTGATATACGATAATCAGAAATTGAAATGTCAAAATTGTCAATTAGCGTTAACCGGAATTGCAATTTGTAAGCAACGAAAACTCTATTGTTTTTGAATTATTACTTTAGTTTTATTAGGTAATTTGGTATTTAGGTAGCTGGGATTAGTTTTTAATTAATTAAATATGGCCCAAAATATGATTTCGCCTCTTCAATATTAAAGAACCTATAAAGAGGATTGAGTTTAGAGCAGATGACACCTTAGCCCCTTCTAAAATTTGTTATGTTGCCCTAAACCCACTGGCAGACGTTGATAATGAGGCACTGGAAATAAGCACTTTAGCCCTTTAGTTTAAAATACCTAGTAAACAAAACAATTTCAAAGTTTTAAATTCAAAGTTAGGTTAAGTTTAAATAGCGGACGCGACGCGAACGAATTCTTTCCGATCCGATAACTATCACGTAAAGGGAAATAACACCTGGCCTTAATGTAACGTCCATGCAAGCTATTCAGTTTAGCGATATCTCTATCACGCTTTGTTTATTGTTATTTTACGCGAGTTTATTTTGCGCACAGGAAATTTTACTCGTTTGCACATCGTCATAAAAAACAATTTTTGTACACGAATTAGGGATAAGATTTTTATCTGTATACATATAGTATATAATCTTGACGCAAAGGATTGCACGAGTGAATTTAATTGTCTTGGAGACAAAAGATAATCCTTGTTCACTAATATTTGAAAACTAGAAAATTTTTAGTATATGCTGCATTATATAAAGATGTCTTTTTATTAAACGAAAATCAACACAATGAAAGATTTTTTTATTAAGGGTAAATATTATTTTAAAAATACAATTATTCTTTTAGATGTCTTTTGATGAGCATTTTAATTTTATTTAACAGAAAATATTAAAATTCACTAATTAAAAATAAGTCTTTCAAATAAAACAAACGCAACATAAGTTAATTAAAAGGCATGGACACTACAAAAAAATATATTTTATTTTATTTTACTTTAAACTTAACTTCAGAAATAAAATTAAGTATTTGTGAAAGGGCTATCCCAAACTAGCAAAAAGAAATTCTAAAGCATTTGGTATTTTATAACAGTCGAATAGCTTGTCTTAAGGACTGCTTGATTTTTATTAAGCGCGTTGGTTTCGACGCCATTCCTGTTTTTTAATAAAAGTTGTCATATTAAATTATTTTCTAGTGGTTTTTAGCTTGTATCCTATAACGCATTAAACGATAATTTCTTTTAGTATGATATAACACTTAATAAGACAATGCTATATGATAACAAACATAAACTATTTTATTGACTCTTATACCCACCATGTAGAGTTCTGTAATATTCAGCATAACCCCAAGTAGTCACAAGATCATATAATAGTTACTTAAACTTGTCTTATTAAGAGTTGTATTACGTTGTCTGATAGGATGTTTATTGCGTTAAACTACGGTGCTGTATACAACGCACCAGTTATATAGCCTTATGATAAAATTGGCGTTAACAAAATAAATTCGCTGTAATATCTACATTATAAAACTGGTAATGTATAATATAACCTCATTTTAAAATTAAAATGGTATACCTAGTTATTTAGTTTGTTATTGTTGTTGTTGCAAAAGTAATATCTATGAATTCTGGACAAAGTTGGAAGAAGTTAACAAACGCAGTGGTAGTTATAAGAGCATGTAAGGAAAAACTCCTCGAAATTGACATAATCCCCAAGAATTCCCTGGGTTCTCAAAAGCCAAAATCTCCTCAGGTTGTCTGGCTCCTTCAAAGCATTGTTGCCACGTTGATGTAAAAGTTTTACTGTAGTAAATGTTTGTATTGTTTTATTGTTGTTTTTCAAGTCCTTGGGTTGCCGCTCACTCGTTGGGCACATGAAATGCATTGCGTGCATGAATCCATGAAATCTGATCATGTTTGTTAGTTTAAATACTAATCAAATGAGATTTGGCAACATCTATTTGTCTAAAATCTCAATATGTCCAAAATAGTTCTATAGTGCCTGGAAATTCTGTGTAATGACAGATATTTATCCTATACCGTTATATTTACAACAAGACTTATTTAAAGGGATTCATTTATAATAAAATAGTTTTGCATTATAATTCGCTATGTTTAAGGCAGAATTTTTGTATATTGGTCTATGTGCCATTAAACAAAATTAAAAACATCAAAATAAATTGTAAAAATGTTATTTTTTGAGAACTATTTTATGATAAGATTTCCACATACAGTAATACAGTGTTTACTTAAATTAAAAACAAAATTTTTTTGAAAATTTTATTTTAATTTTATTGTTTAAATTTATATGTAAATCTTAATCGAAATTAAAAGCGCTTTAATTTTTTGCCAAGCTAAACCTATAATCTACCAGTAAAATTTTCAGCGCAACAAAAATTGTCCCTACTTTTCAAACCCTATTAATGATTTTTATATTACATATTTGTTGTACCTTCTGGCTCTACCCGCCATTTTCATTGTCAGTAAAGTCTCCTTTTTTGACAATCCACATCCTCTAGATTCATTTTACGACACGCTTAAAAGTATGAATTTGCTACTAATATTCTTCGGCAAAAAATAAAATACTCTTGTACCTCGCTAAATGATCAAATGTTTTTATTGTTCTGTTTCTTAGATGCTTGACCCGTAATACACAATAAACTAGTTTTATAATAGTCAAATAACGCGCTGTGTAAACGAATTTGCACAAAGGTTTGTGCATGCCGCTTTTCTTTCCACACACCATGATTTTGGCCTAGGTCTTTTGGTTGTAAAAGCTATCACCATGCCGGTCTAACGTTACAGTGAGGTATCCCCCACAAAAAGTATACAGCTGTTTGCAGCCTTCCACTCAGCCCTTTTTGAGATTCTTTGTTATAAATAGAACAGTAAAAACAAAATGTGGATAAAATTTATCGCAAAATTTAAAAATTATTTTTTTTCATAGCAACTGTTAAAATTTCATTATATCTATCAAAAATAGTAGATAAAATAGTACTTTAACCGCAAGGGTAGATTAAATGATACTTTAACAGCGAGGATAGGTTAAAAACTTTATTTCTTCACGCACGTTTTTTAATTGCTTCCATTTTTGAAAATTTTTGTATTCCTTTTCGTAAGTTATTCGAGATTTAAATGGAAGTAGTTTGGATATGGGATTTGTCGCCTCAGCCTGAATATCTGTTGGTAATTTACTTATTTCGTTTTGACGCTGAAACCAATTCAACCGTCGACACGAAGAGAATTAAAAATATTTGACTCAAAACTGACAACTAAAGAGACGGCTTTATTTATTTGTCAAATTACATAGAAACCAACGCCAGCCCATTACAATATTTTTTCTATTCGTAATAAACTCCTTGAAATAATAATTTTTGAATATTTTTTAAAACGTAACTCGCTATGGAAAAAATATTGTTTTATATACGACGATAAAATTGCATTTTATCGTCTCCCGAAATTAATTCACTCGCCATTTCATGGGTCGTTAATTAATCTTTTCGGTCGACGATAAAATACCATTTTATCGTATTGTATAAAAAATAACTATAAATTTCATTTTTACTAATTCACTACAAAATAATTTATACTAAGACTAGCTGACAACTGACTTTTCTGTCAGTTTTGTGAGATGATTGGATCCAATCGATTTGACAGTTGTCATTTGTTCTGTATATTATTGTTTACACTTCTCTTTAAGTATTTTTTATATTTTTCAATACCTTTCTAGATTTGCCTTAGTAGTTGAGTTCAAAAAATCATTAAAATCGTTCTTGAGTTATAAATAATGCACATAATCTGAGTTTGTTTTATTTGTTTAAACGATAATTAGAGCAATTAAACTAGCTCAACGTTCTATTGGTTAAACAATAATTATTTATTTATTAATTACACAAATATGTGACATCAAAAAAAAATGAATTGCCCTGGTTTATTTTTTAATAATACTATGGAATATGGGGATCGGTATGATAATGTGTTTATATCACGTAAGGATATTCCCCAGCTGACACAAATATGTGTGTTGGAGTGACACCTTTCCCATTCCATATTGATGACATGCCATAAAATTGTAACGCACGTAACATATATAACACGTTGTATAATTGTGCATTTTGTAAACAAATATAATTTCCTAGCATACGTTGTTTGTTTTCTGTAATGTTCATTACTTAAATTAATATTTGTTGATTCTAAAATTATTAATAAATTGTACTGAAGCTGTGGTTGGTTCCTTGTGAAACATCGTTGAAATATTAGTATTTTAATAAAGCACGCTTTTAGATGTTTCAAAAAACTTTTAATAAGAGTAACTTTAACTCAACATATATGTTTCAACATTGAAGGCCTTTTCAAAGAGTTTTTAAGAACTAATCGTCTAACTACACTGTAACTATATATATATTTACTATGGGGGTGGGTTCAGAGAGTTTACAATAGGGGTAATAAAAAATGTGTTTGGTTTGGTTTGGTTTGGTTTTTCCATTTTTTTTTGATTTTATATAAAACTATTAACATAAATAAAAGAAATTTAGGTCAAATTTTATTAAATAATAAAGACAAAACTAATGTCAAAAATAAGTCAAGATTGTATATAGGGTGGATTGCAATATTGATTGTGATACCGTGTACCAGAGCCAAACAGGTAGAGGCCCAAGATATAAGTTAAAGAACATGTAAAAGTCTAGTAATAATCTCAGCATAGTTCTGGTGTTGCAACTCATTGTATAGTAATAATCACAAAATTAATGAAAACTCAATTAAGTTACTACACAGAGAAACAAAAAGGTAGACGCTTAAATTGCATTGAACAGTTAGAAATGCTAAAATCTGTTAAAAACGAAAATAATGTTAACAACAAGGATTTCTAAACACATTTTTATTACTATTGTAAACTCTCTGAACCCACCCCCCACCAAGTAAGCCACATATGGTTACAGTGTAGTTAGACGATTAGTTCTTAAAAAACTCTTGAAAAAAGGCCTAACAAGCCGAAACATATATGTTGAGTTAAAGTTACTCTTATTAAAGTTTTTTGAAACATCTAAAAGCGTGCTTTATTAAAATACTAATACTAAAATTATTATTTTAACTATAGAATAAAATAACGTCCATACCATTTTGGCGGCTTTATTTCTTGAAAAAAGCTTAGGTATTTGTAAGATTTAAAAGATTTTTAAATGCTGTAGTTTCGTTTTCGATAAGATTTATTCAATTTTTTTTAAATTACGTCTAGAGATTGACCTCGCCAAAATTATTATTGATTGTCATTCCCCAGGCCTCTTTGACGCGGTTTTTTTTTATCATACGGTACTTTTTCTACAGTTTTTCAAGATTATGACAATGTAGAGCGTTAAAAAAGTTTTCTATGTTTTTTATTGTACATAACTAAAGCAATTATGTTCCTATTGACTCATTTCCTGCAACTACACAATTTTACTTGCAAATCGGCCAAAATGCTGGTATTTTCTCGTCTTTTTTAATGAAATTAATTATGGAATTTGTCCGCTACATCGTTTGCGTGCGAGTGTATGTACAGGGTGGGTCAAATTCGACGCTTTTAAATGGAAACACCCTTTTCTATAAGAGATAGACAAAAACTAATATCGGTGTCTGGAGCTCAATTTTTGTCAAAAACATGATGGTGAAAACCGCACATCGATATCTGTTACCGTTTCGGAGTTACGGGGTGTTTTCAAAAATATTAAATTTTTAACAAATCGCTGTAACTTTTTGCTATGAAAATTTTGTATTTTATGCATACATTTCCAAAGCACCTTTTTTGCATAAATTTAATGGTTTAGAATATAATTTTTTTAAAATTAATAATTTAAAATTATCAACAGAAAAATTTGATTTTTTATATGGGACACCTATATATTTTAATTAGCTGAAAATTTAAAATTACCTTTCCAAAAATATAGCATACTTGATGTTTGTTATAATGCCCTTCAAAATACAGATTTTCAAAAGTTCGCCACTTTTTAACGTAGGCTTTGGACCCCTTAATGATGATATGCCTTAATGGAACTCAAGAAACATATTTTCCAGACGACGCACACCGCTTCTGAACGCTGAAGTTGTCAGCAGAATTTTTGCATCAATTTCAAGAATAATTGAATACTTCAGCAAGATTCCAGCCGTTGGCCGTCAGGGGCCGCCCGGCTTAGTGGCCATGGATCTAATCCTATGGATATATTTGCCGGAAGAATAAAGGTTCCCTTATTCTTCTGTATAATCTAGACAGAATTAGAAATACTTAGCAGTTATGAAGGGGTATCTTTCACCCACACTGAGTTAATGAATTCCGCGAGAAATGTTCAAAACTGCCCCATCTGTCCATAACGAAAACGGTCGATATGTCGAACACCTGTAGCAAAATCTCATGAGCCTGGTTTGCTATTTCTTTTATTGTTATGAAATATAGTTTAATGTTGATGTTGGTTAAATATATTTTAAATTGTTATAAAATTCTGCATCTCTCACCAACCAAATATTATTTTCGTTTTAATTGATGCTCACAGCTAAATTTTTTTGCATTACAGTCGGTGCCGTTCAAGCCTACTTATTTAAAGCGGGCGAATTTTTATATACTCTATATCTCGAGAGAAGTCAAACAAAATATCAAGTGTGTTATATTTTGGAAGGTAATTTTAAATTCTTTCAATAAATTATAAATATACAGGGTGTCCCATATAAAAAATCAATTTTCTGTTGATAACTCTTAAATTATTAATTTTAAAAAATTATACTAAAACAATTAAATTCTACGTAAAAGGTGCTTCGGAAATGTTTTCATAGAAATACAAAATTTTCCTTAGCAAAAAGTTACAGCGATTTGTTAAAATGCACATTTTGAAAAACACCCCAGCAACTCCGAAACGGTAATAGATATTGATGTGCGGTTTTCACCATCATGTTTTTGATGAAAATTGAGCTCCAGACACCGATATTAGTTTTCGTCTATCTCCTATAGAAAAGGGTGTTTCCATTTAAAAGCGTCGAATTTGACCCACCCTGTACAAGGTGACCCACTAATACTAAAGGTAGCAAGAAGCTTCTATTTAAGACTTGCTCTTTATTTTTAGAAAATATTAAATACATCAAAAACCTTACATTTTAGTCATATATGCTTCTCTAATTAAACTCACCTTTATTTTTCTGCTGGAATCCGAAAATCAGGTAATATATAGGTAAATTATATAATTCTTGCCGTGAACTGCTCTGAAAAATTCTAAGTCCACGTTGTGTTTGTCATTTCGGGAAAATCAACCTGTTACCCTTCAAGTTGTACGCAAGTGTACGGGTAAGTGTCTCTACCTGATCTCCACAATGTACTGGCGATTTAATATCTAACTACTAGGTCTATTTAACCGCTTGATTTTGGAAAATATCGACTCGGAAATTCAGCACAGAATTAGCAGCGCCTCAAGAGCATTTTGGAAATTAAAAGACAGGGTTTTCTACAATCATGACTTGACTTGGTTCCGACAGTATCCATTAAAATTCTCCGTGATGTGTTTGTCATTTTAGGAAATCGACCAGAGCTCACCTGATGAAGTGTAAAGGCCCAGAAACCGGTCGTGAGAGGTTGGTTGATTTTTCAGAAATGACAAACACAATAATTGGCAATATTGGCAACATCTCCACTGGAAAGGTCGGGTGTTTATGAAATTTCTTGTAAAGATTGTAATCAGAAATATGTTGGGCAAACTAGAAGATCAATATTAACTAGATTTAAAGAACATTTAGCTCAGATAAGATATGGTAGACCGGATAAATCTTGCGTTGCCGAACATATTGTTGATAAAGGGTATTGTATAGATCTTAATAAAATTAATTAAACAAGTCTCAAATTACAGGCAATTAAATGCATACGAAAGCATCCAGAATTAATAAATGTAAAGATAGTATGAACAGAGACAACGGTCCAATTCCTTCAAGTTCTTTTGTTCCTACTACTCTAGTGGCGAAATCAACTGTACGCTCAGTTGGCTCTGACTCCGGTTGGCTAGTTTTTGCCACGCCCACTCGGTGCCCACTGGGCGAGTATATAAACGCTCAACTTGTAGATTGTACTTTAGTTTATAATCATCTGCTGATGATGCTAACATGGTTAGCGAAACGCGCGTCCAGTGTAAAAGTAAAAGTGTTTTGGTGTATTGTGGTGATTTTTGCTGTTTAACACCAAAGGTTCCAACCCTCAACTGTAATTAGGAATATGTCATCAGCAAATCTTAGAAGATCTTAAAAATTAACCTACATATGCTCACAAAATTTCATTTTAATACAAATTGTAGTTCTGCCCGAAATCGGAAGTCCTACTCCAAAAAATTGAACCACCCTGTATATTTTCTCCGTCGTGTCTCTATTTTGAGCCCAACCCTTGTTTTTATCGATCGCACCGTATGAAAGGCTCCGCACATTTCATTATGATAATGCACGTATGCGGAAAACGTGTAACAGACACTTTTCACATGTTGACAGCGCCCGTCAAAACGAACCGTCATTAAAAGTTGACTTTGAATTTTAATATGACCTCGTTTTGTGTCCGTATTCGTGCATGTTGCTTTTTAACGTTCTGTTACCTGAAAAGAAAATTTACGTTTGCCATAAATTAGATTTATCAGGATTTTATAATTTATGTTCAGTTTATTGTGCTGTATTAGTTAATTTTTTTACAGTATAATAAGTGAATAAATGAAAAAAACTATCAATTAAAACAAACATTTTTTTCCATAGCAACTGCTAAAATTCCCTATATCTATCAAAAATAGTAGATAAAATAGTACTTTAACCGAAAGGGTAGATTAAATGATACTTTAACAGAGAGGATAGGGTTAAAAACTTCATTTCTTCTCGCACGTTTTTTAATTGCTTCCATTTTTGAAAATTTTTATATTCTTTTTCATAAGATATTCGGGATTTAAATGGAAGTAGTTTGGACTTGACGTTTGTCGCCTCAGCCTGAATATCTGTTGGTAATTTACTTATTTCGTTTTGAGCCATTTCTGGTTCCAATTCAATCAGCAATCGACACGAAAGAGAATTAAAAACTTCACAAAACAGCAAGCTAAGGGGCAACTTTAGCTATTTGTCAAATTATATAGTAACCAAACTTTCAGGACTATTATATATTCCACAAAGGACTGTTCGATCGCGTTAAATCGCCGCTGTCGTAGTCACCTAAGAATGCTACGTCACGCGCTGACCAGCGCTCCACAGTGCGGCGGATGGTTATTCTAGCGGGTTCATCCAAGAGCAATGTTTGGGACTTAAAATCTAAGAACGTAGTAAATGGTCACAATATATAGCAACTTCATATGGTTAAATTTATTTATTTATTAACAACATAATTTATTAATAAATAAATACAAGATAATAAAGCTATGATATTATTCATGCATTACATTCCAAAAACCGTATTGTAAACTATTACCAAATACATAGAATTGAAGTATCAAAAACTCTTTAGCAGTTTTTAATTAATTGTAATCTTGTGACACCCTCTATAATTTATTTTAAAAATATATTTTATTTTGAAAATAATAAATAAGATAGATATTTTAATTTTAACACTCAGTAATTGTAAATTCATATATAGTAAGTATCTAAGACAATTTTTAAACTCAGTGCCTTTAATGGAGTTGTTGTTTGTTTTTATACTTATCCGATTAAGAAATGAATCTTTTGGGCATTCACCTGTTAAGCTTGAACTCCTGTGACTGTGACTACCTGTGTTGGTAACTATTAGTATCAAAAGATCTACATCATTCAATATATCGATATTTGAAAAAAGAAGTGAAAGTTTGATATCTGAACAAAGGCACAGAAGGATTTTTAACAAATAATATACGTACAGTAGAAAAGTACACATACCTTTGGCAATCTTCCAGCCTGTTGGCTTTCTAATAAAATGTATAACACTACACTTGTAAATATTTTGTTTTCCGTATGATCTCTGCCTTGCTGAGCAAGAAAACGACCAAATTTAGTTGATAAAAATGTAATCGAAATACAAAGAATATTCGTATTTTGTATCAATTGAATGTCTACTATTTATTCTTATCAGTACACATTTTTGGCTTATTTCTAACTAAACGCTTTTATCCCTTCAATTTATCTTCCAACGCACTGTGCGCTCGTCGTCAAATACAAAAATAACTGTCACTGTCTAAAATCTGGCGCCAACTTCAACTCGGTCAGTAGACGACGTAAAACTGACAGTGCAGGAGGTAGGAATCGAACTTTTGAATAAAGAAGACAAGGAAGGAGCATATCAAAAATCTTAGGTACACCGCAATGGGCCTCAAATATGGCCGACCCAAATTCCGGTTTATCAGTGTCGTTCTAATTTTATTTAAAAGTGTAAAACTATGATGATGTAGGGTAGACGTGGGGTAGACTCAATAATTTGTTGTTTTTATTTTACGTTGTGAATAAATGTTGGTAGTTATTAAAATTGTTATATAAAAATATATAATTCTAAAATAGATAAGTTATAATAAGTATTTATTACAAAAACATCCGATACGCTACTGAAGCAGGTAAGTCAAATTAACGTATCTAAATTCTTTGACATCTAATCTTTGACAAGTAATAAATAAAAGCTAAAATGCAAGAAAAATATAATTTAGTTAATTTAAGTGAATTTTATAAATGATCCGGTTTTACTACACGTATGTATATTATATAGTCACTTACTAGCGAAAAGTTGTTCCATTATTTCACTCAATTTTGCCGAGATCTACCGCACGCCCAACCAACTATTTTAGAGTCTTTTCGATAAATCGCGATAGTGTCACTGTTAATTTAAGTGCTGCCACAATTTCCATCTAGATTTTACTGCCTTTTATGCAACTATCGGTAGTAGAATAAATAACATCAAAATAAACTTATAATAAAGCTCAATAAAGAGACAACCAAAATCCACAAAATTTCAAATCAAATTCAAATGTGTCAAATGAATCGTCAAACAGAACTGTCAAGGATCCCCACCCTAGAGAGATTTTATGGTGCTTTTTCCGCCCACCATGCATGAATACATGGATAGCATTATGCTCCTTCCTTAGTCTTCTTATTCAAAGGAATCGAACTATCCTTATCTCTATAGTATCCTTGACCAACACCAACCCCCTGTACATCAAATGCTAAATGTTTTATAATAACACACATGGATAAGATTTAGAAGAAGAAGCTCTACATATATTTTGTTGCTTTGTTATATAAAATTTTAAATTATTTTGAATACAAAATTAAAATTACCATATTAAGCCACAAAGTATTTCGAAGTAATATTGGGGCAAATTAAATCAAATTCAACTGAGAAAAACATGGCGTTTTTGACAGGCCCCGTACCCTCCTCTTCTTCGTCGAAAACCCGACCGATTTTACATATTTATATAAAATTCCAGCCGCAGAAAATTACTTGAGGGACTTGCCAAGTAGGGAAACTTAAAAGATTCCGGGGAAATAATAATAATGGGCTGTCAGACCGTCTCCGTTTGTGCTTGTTTTCGTTAATTTTACGCAGTCACACTCGGGTTTGCTCTCCAAACAATAAGGCCTCCGTTCTGATTCATGTTTTGTTTGGGTTCGGGCTTTAATGAAAGGAAAATATATTCACAGTAACTTGTAACTTAAATAAACAATGGAGATATTGCTTAAGGAACAGCTTCACGTAGTATTTGTTTTCAAGCTTTATATGTTTAAATATCCGAATTGATGATATACTTTGAATAATAATAATTGTAATCAAGTATTTCAACCACTGACATGTCCGGTTACAGTTCATGTTGATGGCATTAAAATAATATTGTAATCGTGGCTGTGTCATAATATGTAAGTATTTTAGTTTTGTGCTAGAGCAGTTATTGAAACTATAAAACACTTAGCCTATGTAATAAAATGTATGATTGAAATCCTTTCAGTATGAAGACTTTTTAATTTAAGTATTTTGTATCTGAAAGAATAAAAAGACGAATAATTATTTAAAAATTAGCATAATATAAAATATATTTTTTTCAAACGTCACAAAAGTATAATTATTATTATACTTTTGCTGACACTCAATATTATTAATTTTGCGACCCTGATCGACAATATAAAAAAAGTCATTTTAACGCCTAAGCATAAAAGTAAAAGCACTTTACTTACTTTTGAATCTATTTAGAAATATTAACAATGGTACTTTAATAAAATTCAGAATGCATACTTATTTTTAGCACTGTTACCTGGTACCTTTTGTCAGGATTACGTTTTTCTGGGTAAAACCACTTCTTCAAATTTTAAATCATGTTGTTGCCCACTTTTAAAAATTCTTTGCATTTTTGTAGTCTGCCTTCATCAAAAACAATAACTTTGTCACTAGTAACTTTTTACAAACTACACCAACTTAAATGTTTTTATCCATTGTGATTTAATGTAGTTTAGTAGCCGAAATTAGTAGTTACTAAAATATTTATTTACACAGTAATTATTCTAAACTATTTACACTATGCACATCAATATTTATTTATAAATACATATTTGTACATGGTAACTTAATTCCAACAAAAATAATCTCTGAATTAAAAGCCTGCAAATAATTGAATGAAACAAAAAAAATTGTTTTTATGAAAATTTGGAAGTATGTACTCAAAATACTGTTACGTCAACCCACTCGGCTGCCGACGGAATATAATAAACTTTCTCGCGCTTATAGATACTCATAAAGACTTTTTGTCGCGCTCAATTAAAAATCTTTATTCGCGTCAGGCTAGTAGCCAAAACCCGTTGAATTCGTCTGGCAATTAACACATATTTTTTAATATCATCTAGTAAACACACTTTAATAAAAATTTTTAAGAGATACCTAAAGTATGTTTTCAGGTATAATAATTAAACATATTTGGAATGAATGGGTTACACTTTAAACCTGAAAAAAAAAGTCTGGCATACTTGACTACAGGTTAAATAGATGCTAAAATTTAAGAATAAACAAATTTCAAGTTGCCTAAAGAATGTTTTTTGGATTTATTTTTTTGCAAATATTATGGGTTGCGCAGTAGCGAAATACCTCCAACCCCCCAGCCAGACTTAGGATTCTGGGTTCACAAGTTATTAAACTTTTTTTTTGTTATTCTAACTTGCCTAAAATATGTTCTCTAAATATGTCGCCAGCTCTCCGGCTAACTCAGGTACGAGGTTTGTGTAATGTAACGCTGGTTCGGGTAATAAAAAATAAATGGAAAAAAAATCGAACTAGGCGTCGTGATGTGTTGTGACAATTTCAAATGTTAATAAAATTGCCGAAAAAATATTAACGCGTAAAGGAGAGCATAATTAAGGCGTTGTTGGGTGCAATAACATTCAATAACTCAACTTTCCCGGATATTCAACTCTCCCGAAACAACATTTTATGGCTTCATAGTTTCTCACACCAATTTGATGAAAAGCAAAAATCGATTCAAGCATTTCGTCGAAACAAGTGAGTAAAGAAAGGGCTCGTTATATAATCAAAAAACTAAATAGACATATAGGTACTATGAGAAGATAAAATATAATTTGCAATATTAAGGGTATACTTTTTTTTAGTGTTTAAATGTTTTATGAATATTTTAAAAAATTTCGTTATAGCCGAAATAACCCTAATTATGTCCCACTAGCAAAACCGGTGATTAATATGCTCGCTACCATAGTTGAAGTCATCTAAAATGTTTTTTAACTGGAGTAATAAATTATAATACAAGTTATACTTTCTGAAAATATCAAAATATTTACTTTCTTATTTTTATTTTTGGAATTTTCACAAATTATACTTCTTAACACATTTAGAATAATTATATATTATATAATTTATACCCGTGTATTTGTATATGCTATTTTTTTACGATATTCTCCAATGGTGGCAGCACTGGCGGAGAATACACCAAGCCTATACAATTTTAAAACAAACATGAAAAAAAAAACTTTTTTTTAATATACATAATTTTTGTGTACATGATACGCAGTATATTGAAAATTATTTATTTAACTTTTTAACTTACCAAACACTTCTCCACAAAAATAACAAAATGTAGTCGTTTTACAAATAATGCATAAAGGAAACTTTGTTTTATTTTCCCCAATAGTTTGTTCCGTTGTATCGTTTTCAGGACAGACTGCAATGGCTATTTATCAAATTCGAAATATTCTTTCTCTATGGAGCTGCGAGCCGGTGCACAGTTGTTGCGGTGCAGCAAGTCTTAACGCTGCGCTTGGCACATTTGTATTGTTCTGGCTGCCGGCGTGTAAAGTTTAAATGGACTGGGACTTTCCGCCGGTCTATTCCATAAAGAAATTAATGCACTGGAGCTATAAAATTAATTACACAGTTCCCCCTGGCGGTTTCGTACTTTTTGGTTTGTTTTTTATCTTTCTGTTATTTTGTTAGAATGCATTCATGTTTTTTTGTCTTCAAACTGACACTTCTGGGAATTTTCTCACTATTGTATAAAATACTGTTTGGATTTTAAAAGTTTGGTGTTACGGTAGCAAAATAAAAGACGCTAATTCGACACAATACATCAAAGTAAAAAAAAAAATTATGGAGGTCATCGCTGAACGTAAACTCAGTAACATATTTTCTTTTGTATCTATTTTATCCTGGTTGCTCTTTCAGCAGCTGTCGTCTGGCGACCGGAAATTTATTTTATCTAAAGCACATTGTCACCCAGAGTTCATAAATTTTCTTGTTTTCTTTGCTTCAAAATTGTTTTCGCACAACGTTTAAACTTCGAAATTGTGATTGATAACGTTTTCTTTATATTCTTATTCTATTTTTAAAGTTTTTATATGAGAGAAATATTAAATATCTTCAAAAATATTATTAGTACTTTCATCAGTGTATTACATTTTTTAATATTTAAAAATATCTTTTATCCAATAGCCACTACTTATACAGACATTACTCACATGTATACATGCATATAAAATAAATAATAACACACGTGTGAGTTTTTGAAGTTATAACAAACTAGTGGCCACACCAAACTTCACACAAAACCAAACCAAACTCCACACCAAACTTCACACAAACTTCAAAGCCACACCATTTTATAGAAATTATTAAGCTTTATTCATAAATTACTAATTCAATTATTTATTTAAATTAACATTAACATTAAATGAAAATATTTTTTTTTTGTAGATTTAGGAATTGTAAAACCTTGTATGCCTCCAGATACTGTCCATCCACTGCTTGAAATAGGCTCTGTCATTGCAACGGCTCGTTCTGGAACACTTACAGCACCTTGAATATTTTTTGGAATCTTTATTTTATTGTTGATGGACTCTTCGATATATCCTTCCTCAACCGTTGCAGATCGCCATCCTCACTGTCTTTTTAACGTTGTCATGTTCACTCCTGCATTTGCCAGTTATGTAGCGGATGATCTTCTCATACAATGACCAGTATATTGCTGGATGTTGTAGGCCCAAGTACTTGCGGATGATCTTCCTGAATCATTTTTCTTTAAAATCTGACTTGCTGGTTGATAATTCACTATTTTATCGTTAAAAAATCGTGATCTATCTAAATGACGTCTTAAACTCGGTGCTATTTATTATTTACAAAAAAAAGCACATCTATATTGCATAGTAATATAAACGCACCCTGATAATTTATTAATGCGCAACAATGAAGATAGAACTGGTAGATCTTTTAAGTCAATTATTCTTTAGAAATCCTTTTAAATCAATTATTCTTTAGAGATTGCACATGAAACAGAGTTCTGCTATTGGATAAAATTTTGTATGGCACTCGCCCACCCGTGTTATAACATATAAGAAAATTCCCAGCGTGACTTATATGTAAGATAACATACTAGTACCATAAATAACTATTTTACCTTTGTTTATAACACTAACTATTTCCCATGCTTCCCAAAATATCTACGCATAAAACGTACCAATGCAGACGACTTGATAATTTTGTATTTTTGTAAAAATTTTAAATTTTTAGTTAAAAAACACCATATCTTATTAATAAAGCGACAGGGAAGAAACAGAAAAAACAGTGATTTTCAATATTTAAGCAAAACATATTTTCTTAAATTTTTAAAGTAAAATAACTAGACTATTTTGGACTTATTTGAAACAGAGCAAAGGGAAAATATATTTTTTCTACAAACGTCAGTAAAAATGTAATATTTAACGCATGCTGTCAGTGCCTAAAATGTGACATTACTAGCCCATTTGTATGCAAAAAGAAACAGATAGGTAAAAAATGGTATAATATAATTTGATAGACAATTAAATTGTGCATTTGATTCTCGTAAAATATACAGGGTGTTCCATTTAAATTAAACAAGTTATTGCCGTTTGAAGCTAATAATTATTTAAAATAAATTTTTAGACACTCTGTATAAGGTAGTATTATTTTTATTATTGCAACACAATAGCTGATCAGTAAATAAACTTCACTAAATATTTAGTATTAAAAACTTTGATACCCTTGGAGAAATGAAGCCTTAAAATTTTTACTGCAATTTCACAAAATTGAAAATATTTCAAAAACGGTAAGGTTTAAGTATAATAAACCTTAATCAAATTTACCTTTATTTTAATCGTAGAAACTGAAAATGTAATAATATACAGGATGTTCCATTTAAAAAAATACAACTTTGATATTTTTTACTTATTTGGGACACTCTGTATCTTGTTATAATTATCATCGAACCCAAAACTTACAATTTGTAAAAATCTCATCGTTTAGCTACAATACTCCGTGTCGTATGTGGTGAACAACCCTGTATATGATATGTGAGCTAAAAGTGATTTTATTTTGTTCGAAGGGATGAGAAGCTTTCACAAAATAAAATACCACTTTTAGCACTTAATATATAGGTACATAACTATTATAGGAAAAATATCTTTTTATCTAATACGGAAATAATAAAACCGCGTAAAAGTGAACAGCGTAAAATAAGTCAGTGGTGTAAAAAACGCAAACGCGTCTAAGAAAAACCGCGACCCCTCTACGTTCAATGATAGAAGCAATTTACAAATTGATCATTCGGAGAAAATTCCATACAGGATATAGAAATAAAAAAAAACCTCGAAATAAAAATAATAAAGCCTGAAGATAAAATATCATAAATTATTCGAAACGTTATTTCCTACACGGCACCACCGTACAATGTTATCGCCATTTTCTTTTTCCTGTTGCCGTGTTCCAAACGCCCCACTAAACACCTGATGTTTCCAGTGTCAAAATTTATTGGATCGAACATTGAACACGGTATTTTTTTATTTTTGTTTCGGGCCGGCACTAAAACGAATTACCAGGCAGGCTGTGTTTGTGTGTGTGTTATTTTTCTGCCTGTTTAATAAATAGTCTGTTATATGTCAATAATCTAACAAATTGGCTTTTAGGATGTTTTATAGTAATGGTATTTGAAATAGCGTGAAAAGTATGTTTTGTGTAGTTTTATGAATACATTTTCTGATTAATTTTTTTCAATTTTTTTGCTTGTCAGTAAAAATTATCATGATTTTATTATCATCGTTTGAGAATCGACATATTAAAAAATGTCTATACCTATGTGGCGGATTCTTCTATCCAAAAAATCCTTTATGAGTATTTCGCCACTGCACTGCAAGAAAAATCTACAAAATAAAATAGCTATTTTTGTAAACACTTCTGCGTTAAACCTAAACGGACGCTGCTTGTCAGAAGTTGTGTTAAGAGTAATAAAAATTTGTCTAACAAAGAAAAAAATGCTTAACGTTTCGAAAAGTTTTCTCTTTCCGTCGTCGGAAGCAAAAAAAATATAAAGAATCAAAAAAAAAACTATTTAAAATATTTAAATTGAACTATTCGAGAACACTTTACTTTTACTTAAAATTAATTTTTCGTCATACTATATTGTTATATTATTATAACATAAGCAAAATCAGAATGGAAAAGATGCATATAACGTCCGCCGGACGTTATCATAACGGCCGGCGGCCGTTAAGTTTCTAAGGTAATCGTAACGTCTGTCACCTGCAACAATGACTATTTATTGTCAGTTGGACTTTTCAAAAATTGGGAAAATAGACCATAGCGAGATGTCGCGAGAAATTCCGTTGGAAATACAGGAGGAAGCGGCTGCGGCTACTCAAAATTATACTTCCGACTATAACCAGAGAGAGATATCAGCAGGAATATGACAATTTTTTGAAGTGGCGGCAGGATAGAAGTATAAACAGCGTAAATGAAGCGGTATTGCTGGCTTATGCTAAAAGAATGTCTGAAATGTATTCTCCTACATCACTGTGGACAAAGATTCCATGCTGAAGCTTGCGTTGAGAGTATATGAAAACATCGACATATCAAGGTAAAAAGCCATTATATTCTTCGATATTTAATCATACTCATCTAAATTATATTTGTTCATAGATTTGGTAAACTGTTCATGTTTCTGAGGCGCAAAAACGAAGGTTATTCACCAAAAAAGCCAAAGTTCTGTCGGAGAATGACATAAATAATTTTCTACTGGATGCCGATGATTACACCTGGTTACTCGAAAAAATTGTATTGGTGCTTGGTATTCTTGGAGCTTGTAGGCGCAGCGAGCTTTGGTCACTCACAGTTGATGATTTCGAAGATTCGGAGAAAATATTCTTGTCTCATTAAGAAATACTAAAAATAAGAAAGATAGGAAATTTCTTATTCCAAAAACGGGCCTTCCGTTTGATGCCTATGGTTTATACAAAAATACATCAACCTGCGTCCTCGTAACTTTGACAATCCAAAATTTTTCATTGGTTACAAGAAAGGCAAGTGTGTTAAGCAAATCGTCGGTATACATACCATCGGGAGCGTACCGCAGAAAATTGCAAAATTTTTGAACTTGGAGAATCCAGAACGTTATACAGGGCATTCATTTCGTAGATCATCAGCAACCATGCTCGCCGAAAATGGTGGTGATTTACTATCGCTAAAGGAGCTAGGAGGATGGGAGTCTTCAACAGTGGCAGAAACTTACATAGAAAAATCAGTTTCCAAAAGAATGAAAATAACAAATCAACTTTTTCATGATAGCTCCAAAAATAATGTGTCTTTAGTGGATACAAATATTTGCCATTCTTCAGTAGCATCATCTTCTTCTATAAAATCTGTAAATCCCTGGGAAGGATTACAGATTTCTAAGAACAACAAGTGCACTTTTAATTTCCATGTTCATTATCATGAAAAATGAATTTTAGTATAAGACATTATGTATTTTTTATCCTTACTTGTGTTATTGTTCAATAAAATTTGTTATTAAATAGTAGTGTTTATTGCTCTAAAAAATCTGCAGTATGACGAAAAATCTAGAACGCAACACGGCCGATAACAAATAACGGCCTTGGCTGCTTATGATCCTCGGCTATCGCCTCGGATCACAAACTTCAGCCCGGCCGTTATTTGTTGTTTATCGGCCTTATTACGTTAATAACTATAAATTAATTATTGTTATTTTAACAGAACGTCAACGATTTCTTGTAGACGTATCTGTTTTAAAAAGTAAAGTATTCTCGAATAGTTCAATTTAAATATTTTAAATAGTTTTTTTCTTGATTCTTTATATTTTTTTTGCTTCCGACGACGGAAAGAGAAAACTTTCCGAAACGTTAAGCATTTTTTCTTTGTTAGGCAAATTTTTATTACTGTAAACACAACTTCTGACAAGCAGCGTCCGTTTAGGTTTAATGCAGAAGTGTTAACAAAAAATAACTATTTTATTTTGTAGATTTTTCTTGCAGTGCAGTGGCGAAATACCCATAAAAGATTTTTTTGGAGGAGGAGACAGTGTCCTATTAAAAATCCTGCGACAATCCGAAGATTGTTCTTACTTAAATCTTCGTCATAATTAAACAACACTGTATTTTAATAATCCTATTCACATGTAGACTAGTCTTCAGACTATTAATAATGTTGAATCAATAAAATATGGGTATTTTATAGGCAAGTAAAAATAATCTCTTCTATTTGTACGTATTTTTGTAGTGTCCCAATAATGGTTTAATATCCCTAAAAGTCCTGTAATGTCAGATATTAAATATCGAATCCATGTAAAAAAAAAACACCAATAAAGTAAATGACACGAATACCGGTAATATCCAAATTAAACATTCTGGATAAAGCGCCACACGATATAAAAAAAAACAGAAATAAATGTAAAACGACCTGAGATAGAATATCGTACATTATTCGAAACGCCATTTCCTACATAGAACAATATTATCGCCACGTTCCCTTTTTCTATTTTTGTTCTACTGTTTCCTCTACGCCCTAATAACACACCTTATCTAACAGCGAAAATTTATTGGACCGTACAGAAAGAAGCTTGTAATTTATTTCTTTTCCGTTTTGTACTGTTGCATAACACTAAAGGTAGCCTCACATGTGCAGTTTCTCCTGAAGGTTTGGACTGCGTAGTCCAAGCCATGAGATATTTCTTGTACCAGTAAGTTAGTAATGAGGTGTTTTGGTGTTTCCTCATTTTCCTTCCAGAATATGCATTTGTCTTTGATTCTTAGCCTCAATCTACTGAGGTGTTTATTGAGGAGACATAAGTCTATCTCAGAGTCAGTATATTATTTCGTTTGATGCAAACGTGTTTTAGATCTGTATCTAGTATATCGCATTTTCAAACATCAAAAGGGAGCAGTTCGATATTTATTGGGACTGAACAGTAGAACTCACTGCCAGAATTCCTTTAAAAATTTGAAAATAGTGGCTTTTCTTTCTTTATTCATTTTTGAATCCGTTTGCTTAATCCGCAAGCACATACCTGTTATTCCCGAAAGGCCACCTCACAACTATCCACTTAGGAATGCGGAGCACGATCTTTATCTGCCAACCCCGAGCTAAGGACTGTACAATGCCAAAAAATGTGCAATCATCTGCCTTTGGATATCAAGTCGTTTCATTCTTTTCCGCATTTCGCAAAGCTCTGAAATCATACTTACTGGAGAGAGCCCTATATACGGTAAACGACTTTTTTGTTGATGTTTAATGTTGAACAATTTTGAATTTTAAAATTTTGATCTTGCACACTGGTTAAAAGTCTCTTAAATGATTATATCCATTTACAATTTTCCTATTGTAAAATTTTATTGATATGTCTTTTTTGTGTTCTGCAATGTCCATGTACGTTCTATATGTAATTTTAATGACATTTATAATTGACAATGTAAATTTTTTTGAATTGTATGATTTGTATTGTATGATATTTTTTATTTTTGTATATTTTTTATGCTTTTGTTTGTTCTTTAAATGTTTTGTCGATGAAGCTATTTTGGCTTTTTGTACAATAAAGCGTTATTTATTATTATTTACTTTTACACAACTTTTTAGTATATGACTAACATCTGTTTACATTTCAATTAAATGCATCAACTTTGTTTCATATATGTTAAATAATATTTACTATAAATATTACTTTTGATTAATAATTTATACATTGTATCTTTGCCATAATAGATAAAAATGTTAACTTTAACTTAGAATTTTAGATTTTAGTAATTTTAGAAGTAACTTAGTAATAATCTAATATATTTTTCTTCAACATCTCAGGACGAGAGGAGAGTATATATGTAGGTAATTCTGTTTTTTTTTGATAATTTTTTAGTTGTGTAAAATGACAACACCTTGAAATATTTTATTGTCTTTAGAATTTTTAATTGTATACTTATAATAGCTGCCTGTTAGAAACCCCGTGATAATCCGATGATTGAACTTACTTAAATCAAAGAAAATCTTTGAATTTTCTCGGTGGTAAGCTCTGAGAATTTTTTTCGGGTGTCTTAGATCGTTCTTCTAAATCGTCTAGGTTCTTGAGTTTTACTTTAAGTTAGCAGGTACGATATATGACGCCTAGTAGTAAAAATTTGATAACCGATTTCCTGAATCGTACCATTTTGCAATGCTAATAAAAATTTGTAGAAACTATATTAGATGGGAAAGGGACTAAACTAATTATTTGCAATAATCACCATGACCCAGTCCGAACAATTTGATAATATTTTAGTTTTCGTAAAAACGGCACGGTTTAGGCTACTTTTCCCTACGTATGTGAGCCACCTTTACAGCTCTTATTGTCGTTTAGTTTTTCTGACAGCTTGAAATAAATGAACCTTTACAAGTGCCTGACCAAATTATTAGACTTACAAGGATTTATACAACAAACATCATTAATAATAGCTTCAGAAAAGAGGTTTTAGAGTACTTGTTTAATCTAGACTTCATCAAGTTTGTAGTTTTGTTTATTTTCACTTAGTGTTAGAAGTAATAAAAAATATTTTTACAGTGAGGGTATCGTATTAACCATCGAATATAAAATAAAGAGAAGAGTCTATTATTTCATTATTATCGAATGGACGTTATGAAACGTCATTTTTTTACTATTTAAAAAAATGCAGATGTACAGTTCATAACAAATAAGCTTTTAGTCACGTGATTAAGCTTGACCGGCACAGCATTGCACACTTTCATATTTTTATTTTAATCAAAATATTACAAAATAAAAATAAATTAACAATAAATATATAAACAGTTATTATTTACATCAACAAAACTTAAAGTTCTTAACAGCACTTTAGGAACATAAAGGGCCATTACTACTGCTTTTCCGTTCAAAATATTCTAATAAAGTTGCGATGTTACGACTATTAAGCTATCTTGTATACTAAGGGCTGGCAAAGGTTAGTCTTGGGTCGAGATTTCCGTATGTAAGAAGAGTACAATGCGTTTATAATGTACTGAACAAAGAGAGGACAGTAAACACGTTGCCAAACGTATGAAATAAACCAAGAAACTGTGCACATCGCTAAGAGACGTGGAAGGGGATATAGCAGATTTGTCGCAGTTGACCGATCGACCCAATCAATACCTCTGTCAGCACTTAAAGTTCTAGGGAAAGGTGTACGTCATGCGTTCAGCTTCACGATTTAATTACGTCTCGTGATACTTGATTTGTTTATTTATTAACGAGTCGTTGTAATTTTCCCTATAGCTTGAATTTTTTTAAGTGAAAGCTAGAAACACTTGCATTTTTGGTAAAAATAAGTGGAATTGAGTGGGTGTTCGATAGTGGTCGCGCTATTAGAAATCTGAATTCAAAAATCGATATCTCGAAATCTATTAGAAATAATAGATTGTAGTTTTTTCAAGAACTTTGTTAATATGTTTGCTGTATCTTCTTTGTAGACAGTATGTGAAAATCTTTATCAATAAAAAAATTACACGATTGCTGAAAATTGCTATGCTCTAAAAAAAAATATGTATACAATTTTTGATAATATTTATTAAAATTTCGCAAAAAAAAATATTTTTAATTAATGTTTTGACTCAAAAAGTAAAAAAAGTAATACTTCTTTTTTACGTCAAAAATGGTGCCAAATATATTGCTAACACTTTTTATTTTCGATATATTATGTTTATTGAACACAGCTACTGCTAATACGTCATTTTTGTTTACTATCTCTCCCAGAAAATCTACAGGGACGCATTAATCAATTAGCAATTTATTACGAGGTTCAGATACTTCAACCTAAATAATTTCAGATCACGTTTAACAGAGAAGAAGAAGAAGAAGAAGAAGAAGAAAAAAAGAACGTGTAAAAGGGTAAACTTTTTCCAATTATTGCCTTTTTCCTCTTCCATTTTCTTTCAAGAAATTTTATATTCGTTCTCTTTTTTCTTTTAGATTCTGCCTTTATTTACCAAATTTAATTCCTAATCATATCACAGTAAAGCAGAATTAAATAAATGTATAAAAGATGTACATAAAATAAATCCTAAAACATTTCGTTTGAAATACCCTGTAATATGTGTACGAGGGTGTCCGTTATTTACCAAGTTGATCATTTCTCTCACGACGCCCTCTAAATCTTTAGTTTATTGTCTAAAAAATAATAACAGAGCTTTGTAAACCCTTAATATTCACAATAAACCTTTCCCCAAGGACGATCCATTTCCCATTTAAATTACATGGGAATTTGCCACTTTCTGCAAATATTTTTTTCTCTCGATCTTCTTCTCTTGCAGCCATGATAATTAGATATTCTTATACAGAATTGAACGCTCTACAAAAAACGTCTCTTACAATTTTTCGATAAACCTATTCCTTCAAGAATTATTCACGGTTATAATTTTGTCAAAAAGTTGAAAATTTTAGGAATTTACCGAGTGGTTAATTTTAACCGTGAATAACTTCTGAAGGAGTAGGTTTATTGAAAAATTCTAAGAGACCTTTTTTATAGAGCGTTCAGTTCTCTACAATAATATGTGATTGCTTTGGCTGCATGAGAACCACATCGAGAGATTTTTTTTTTGTTAAAAGTGGCAAATATGTATATGAATATTTTAAACTGAAAAGACCTGAAAAACTCATTTTAGTCTAAATAAAATGTTAAAATCCATCACTTCAAATTTTTAAACATTCTCTTCAAGAATTCCTCGTGCAAAAGCAGACTCTGCTAACTACATTATTACACTGAAACATGTTTTCAATCGGCTAATGGAGGCTAAAATTGGCATCCGGTTAATATTCAAGGATCATTTGATTAAATTCCGTCGACGTTCGTCGGCCAATCTGTCCAAAATTAGAAAATTATTTCAGTTCGTGATGACACAAATTGAATATAAATTTCCCGAGGTGGCTCAAAGTTTCCCGGGCACCAACCAGTCGAAAGTTTGAATGAAAATATAAGACCTGGAGCTCTATGCAGCTCATTAAATATGTATTGGAGTAAGTCTCGCGTTTTACCGCGTCGGCAAGTACTACAAAGTACTGTAATTATCTTTAAGAAGGGTCTTTTATCGTGAGATTACTAAAAAATAATATTAGGAATAAGTTTTATGCTAAACGGTTTATAAAAGAACTAACTAATTATTTATTGATCGTTTTAAAGGCACTATACCAACCATTTTCAATTATTTTGTAGCCTCCTTTAAATATTTACACCCTGTAATTGGGTCCATTGCTGTATATTGTATTGTTGGCTATGTCGGTTCAAGTGGTCCTTGCTAGATTCCTAATATCATGGTCCCATATTGAGTTTAGTCTTCTTGTAGGTCTCTCTCATAAGTACCGTGCTGTAATTTTTGTGGTCCATCTGTTGTCCGTGAAAAAAAAATTCAATAAAAATACCAATCTTTTCAATAAAAATTGCAATGCTTTTTCTGAGTTAGATAGGTATAGGAAAGCCTAATGTAGTTTGAAAGAGCGTTTCGATTTTATAAATAATATATATAGTCTAACAATAATTTGAACGATTTTCTGTTACCTGTCACAAAAAATCATTTCAACTCTGAACATGCCATTTTTCTTAAAACGTCAAAAATAATTTTTTAAACAATTTCAAACGTTCCAAATAATAAAAAAAATAAAAGTAATACCTTGTATGTAATTATACAGGGTTGTTCACCACATACGACACGGAGTTTTGTAGCTAAACGATTATATTTTTACAAAATGTAAGTTTTGGGTTCGTTGAAGGACTATTAGAGCTACAATTTAAAAATATTTTTACAGAATACAGAGTGTCCCAAATAAATAAAAAATATCAAAGTTGTATTTTTTAAATGGAACAACCTGTATATTATTACATTTTTAGTTTCTACGATTATAATAAAGGTAAATTTGATTAAGGTTTACTGCACTTTAATCTTACCGTTTTTGAAATATTTTCAATTTTGTGAAATTGCAGCAAAAATTTTAAGGCTTCATTTCTCCAAGGGTATCAAAGTTTTTAATACTAAATATTTACTGAAGTTTGTTTATTGATCAGTTATTGTGTCGCAATAATAAAAATTATACTACCTTATGCAGAGTGTATAAAATTTTATTTTAAACAATTACTAGCTTTAAACGGCAATAACTTGTTTAATTTAAATGGAACACCCTGTATATTTTATGAGAATCAGATGCACAATTTAATTGTCTATCAAATTGTGTGATACCATTTTTTACCTATCTCTTCAAGTTTCCGTAGAAAATGCATTTTCTTGTAATTTAAAACTCATTTATCAATATACCCATGGAATACTGACATTTTAGATTATTTTTAAAGGCGTACCATATTTTTAAAGAGTACAGATACTAATATTGTCGATATAGTTTGTTTATTTCATTAAGAAATAAAAAAAACTGTTTAAATATTTGTTAAAGAGGACCAACTAATGATTCCAGTATTCAAACTACATTAATTGACTGTTTGAGTTGATTAATAATAATTGCTCCAAATACTAAAAAACTGAATTTTATATGTGTATTAGACAGTATGGTAAAAAGTAACACCTTAAAAATGATATTTCATTTTTTGATAAATGCTTATTTATAACAACAGAGACATTCATTTTCATAACTTATTATTATATTGATTTCTGACCGTGTTTCTGATTCAAATCCACATTTATTTAGAATAATTTATTAACGAACATAATTAAGTATGTAATTAATTAGTATTTGGGCGGAAATAATGGTGGTATATTTAATTAACGGTATACTCTTTTATAAAGATTTAAATAGTTTTCTTTTTGCATACAAATGGGCTAGTAATATTATCATTTTGCTAAAAACGATAATATTAATAGCCTGTACATTTTGTACATTTGTTGCTTTAAAAACAATCTAAAATGTCAATATTCCATGGGTATATTGATAAATGAGGTCTAAATTATAAGAAAATACATTTCTACGAAAACTTGAAGGGATAGGTAAAAAGTGGTATAATACAATTTGATAGACAATTAAATTGTGCATCTAATTCTCGTAAAATATACAGGGCGTTTCATTTAAATTAAACAAGTTATTGCCGTTTAAAGCTAGAAATAATTTAAAATAAATTTTTAGATACTCTGTATGAGGTAGTATTATTTTCATTATTGTATCACAATAACTGATCAATAAATAGAGTTCACTAAATATTTAGCATTAAAAACTTTGATACCCTTGGAGAAATGAAGCCTTAAAATTTTTACTGCAATTTCACAAAATTGAAAGTATTTCAAAAATGGTAAGGTTTAAGTGTAATAAACCTTAATCAAATTTACCTTTATTTTATTCGTAGAAACTTAAAATGTAATAATATACAGGGTGTTCCATTTAAAAAAATACAACTTTGATATTTTTTATTTATTTGGGACACTCTGTATCTTGTAAAAATATTTTTAAATTGTAGCTTTAATAGTCCTTCAACGAACCCAAAACTTACAATTTGTAAAAATCTAATCGTTTAGCTACAATACTCCGTGTCGTATGTGGTGAACAACCCTGTATATCGAGAAACTATGGTTACATTCGTTGAATTTGACATTTTATGTAAGTTTCATAATATATTTTCTTATTTTTGTGCTTAGGCGTAAAAGTGTTTTACTTTTAAGCCTAGGCGTTGAAATGACTTTCTTATATTGTCAATCATTTTTTATATTTCTATTAACTCTCAAAATACTACTTCAAAAAATGTACAGAAACAAACTTGTTCCTACTTATTTAAAAAACCGTACGAAATAAAAATAAATTAATCAAACAGCAAGAAACGCATTAGGGAAAACTCTAATTACGTTTCATTCTCGCCATTTTCCTAAAAAGGAAAACGGGAAACGCTGCTTCCGGTTTCATGCATCAGCTTCGTTTATGTATGAAAGTTTAATCTGCAGCGGAAGCGCAATTTCTTAGAAAGAGCAAAGATAAAATTTCATTAGAAAACAGAGGGAACAGTTGCTGAAACTTCGCAGTAGATGGCGTTGCAGCTTGTAATTGCATTAAAGCGGCACGGTTCATACTTCTGTAAATTATAACTTAACGTCTTTTTTTCTTTTCGGCTTTTTGTGTCATGGGAATATGCAGAGATAGTATAAAAGAAACTGTTAGATGCCTTGAATCAATTTGCAATGGATTATAATTAAAAATACATCAGAACATACAGGACGGTAATCATAATTTTTTAACGATAAAATAGTGAATTATCAACCAGCAAGTCAGATTTTAAAGAAAAATTATTCAGGAAGATCTTCCGCAAGTACTTAGGCCTACAACAGCCTGAACAATACACTGGCCATTGTATGAGAAGATCATCCGGTACATTACTGGTAAATGCAGGAGTAAACATGACAACGTTGAAAAGACACAGAGGATGGCGATCTGCAACGGTTGCGTTTGGTTTGAAGAGTCCATCAACAATAGAATAGAGTTTGCAAAAAAGATTCAAGGCGCTGTAAGTGTTCCAGAACAAGCCGTCATAATGACAGAGCCTATTTCAAGCAGTGAAAGGACATCATCTGGAGGCATACAAGATTTTACAATTTCTGAATCTACAAAAAAAAATTCAAATGTTAATGATAATTTAAATAAATAGTAGATTAGTTTATAAATAAAGTGTAGCGTTTTTTAAACAACTACCACTGCGAACGGCAGCTTTTCATCGGAGAGCAGTCGTGGATAAGGTATTTCACTGGAAAGAAAACTAATTAAGAACAATAAACAAAAAAATAGATATTGGGCGCCAGGCATGTACAGAGAAAGAAAACACAGTTGTATAATACTTAAAACTAATGACTATATTTATTCATGATGAATTCTGATGGTAAATAGCATTGTACAATTTTAATAATTATTATAGTGGTTATTTGTTGAGTAAAACTATGTCTGTAAATAATATTAAATATGTTCTATGAAAAGACTATGAAAAAATACAATGCGTGTAACGTTATAGAAAATATAAGAAAAGTAGCATTACTTTATTTAAATTGTTAAATTTTATGCGGTGTTAAATCTGATGTGTTGCAACCTGTAGATTCTAGAATCTATGTCTCGTTATTCATCTGTTAATATAGCGCAATAATAATATCTATAGAAAGTAATACTATTACAAGGCGTAATATAATGAAACCTAAAATCTAAATCACATTGTAACTACTGCATCGACATAAATGTTCTTAATAATCTAACCACTAAATATAGTCTGTACGATATTATTTAAAATGTACGTTACTGTTTAAGACTGAAAATATTTTAGATGTTAAATGTAAAACTAGAACTTAAATATACACTTAGCTGTTCTTTTATGTAACCTTGCTTCAAACAGTAGCAGCGTGAGGTGGTCTAACATCTCTGTACTGTCTGTCGGCGATCCTGTTGGTCAAAACAACAAAAGGGGCCAGATTGAGGACACCATGAATCCTTACAGCCGTAGCTACTGACTAGGCTTAGAAATGGGAGTAAAGCAGCATGGGACTCAAGCTACATTCACGCTGTGGCACTTAGATGTAAGAAAAAATCGTTCTTACTGGGGACACTCGTCCACAGGACATCTGTACATAAGATAATGTCTGTACATAAGGCACTACCCGTACCTTGGACACAGTCCGTACCTTGGACACAGTCCGTACCTTGGACACAGTCCGTACCTTGGACCCTCGAAATACTTCCGAGGGCTCAATAAATAATAAACAACATGTCCTTTCTTCCATGTGACATTCTGAAGGACAAAAGAAAAGGGACGCCACCGTGCCAGCAAAATACAAATACAAGTTGAGACATCCGTAACTCTACCCTAAAAATATTCAATAATAATATCGAATCTATAAAAGGTAATAACTATCTTTACCTGTAGCCTCGAAATAGCAGCTGATTCAAATTATACAGCAAGATTTAAATAATCACCATTTCTAAAAGCTGGGATACAACAGAGAGTCAAAACAAAGTGAGGTTAAGCACGGAGAGTTGACAGAAGCGATGTTGACAGCGCGCGCCTCCACAAAATAGTGACAGGGTTGTGTCGAACGATAACAGGGTTGGCGACTAGGGAACGTAAAAATTACGCGTCAAATAAACTATCAGGCCTGAACGAGAGGGAATCCGGTGATGATAGGCCAGACATCATATATTATATATAAAAAAGACATGTAACGAACTAAAAACGTTACAAAAGCTTAATAATTTCTATAAAATGGTGTTGCTTTAAAGTTATAACACACTAATGTGCTATAACTATAACGTGAAAAACTCACGCGTGTGTTATTATTTGCTTCGCTGAACTATCCACGCTGACACACCATTTTTCCTAGAAAATCAAGCTTATGTTACCTTAAAATGAATTTCTTGGATTATTTGACTAAAATCTGATGTGGAAAAACACGTTTCACGTAAAAAACATTCTTAAAAATGTTGTTATTTTATTTTTATAGCAAATTCTCGGGCAAATTCCATAACCGATGAAAGAGTCGCGCACTTGTTTATATCTGTTTCTACGTTTAGGCTGACAGTAATGAAGGTCGAGTTTTGACCATAGATAAAAGAAAATAATCTACTATTAAGATAGATATGAAACTTAATAGTAAAATTTTAGGTCAAAGCGCCCCCCCGTGTTCTTAGTAGAGACTACGTTTAACCCAGCGCCTTCGCCTTTTCTGCTGTAAATGTTTTTTATATTTATATTTGAACTCAAAGAATTTATTTTTAAAGTTACACTGATATATTAGTAATCAGAGTAACTTTAATAATTAATAATAATAAAAGTTTTTCCATTCACACATTACCAATGCACTTTTATTATTAAAAATGGCTATTTTTTCAAAATAAAAATTAAAAACAGAAAAAGAAAATTCAGTGGAACTGACAACATTGCTTTTCCTTTTGTCGCTGTCATGTTAAATCAAGTGTTAAAATTCTCCATAACGTCAAATATATGTCAAAAACTACTAAAATTAAATTAAAATATTTTAAAATTCTGTGCATAATCTCCATTTATTTTTATTTAAAACTACTACTAAAAATGATTACTTTTTGATAAAAAAAAAGAAAAATGCAAATATCGTGTGTCAGGATATACTCTGTTTTTTTTCTCAGGTAAGATTTCGACAGACGATGACAGAAGAAAAGCAGAATCTATTTATTTTACTAAAAAAAGTTTCTAATAATTTTTAAGTTAACTATGGATGGGTTTAAATATAAATCCGTCATACGTCGTCTCTTGTTTTTTTAACCAGTTCTATTGGTTTATTTAAAAAATGACAGACGTATTTCAATTTTATTGGTTTGACGGAACGATGAACGACAAACGGACGCCGATGCGTATGAACTCGCCTTTAGATTTTTGACGCTTGTCACAGTCTTGCTAAATTAAAGGTCATAATTTTGTGACAACTTCTGTCAAATACCCTGCGTTTTGGAAGATGATGCATTTTGATTCGTGTTATTACGTGTGTTTTGTGTCTTTTGAAGTCAAGTGGAGGAAAAATCGAGTGAAAATTAACTGTAGAACCCAGAGCACAGTTTATGGTTAATACTCGCTGCCCAGGCAGAAACTCTTATACAGCCACCAAAACAGCCACCAATAAAGTTACTATCAATGCAATAAAGTTCGTATACCATCTCGTCGTAGATAAGTGAATCTCGAATATGGTAGAAGGATCATACTAAACATATACTTAAAACTGGAGTGCTGTAAAATATCGACATCACACGATAGATAAATAATGGATTTTAGTACTGCAGAAAAATAATGTCAAAAGGTACTGGTTTAAAAAAATTAAGATTAAAGTTAATTAATCAACCTGTGAGGTATAAAATTTGGTAAATGTTATTATTAATAAAATAGTTTGTTTTATTTATGTTGTTTTATTTATTCCTGCGGAATATTACAAATTTGTATTTGTACATAAGTTATATTGATAAATATAATCATAAATGCGGGAAGTTTTATAAAGCTTGAAAGTAAGAAATAGTTCTTTTTTATATTTTTTTGGTATGTGGTGTCTTTTTTTTTTGTTAGTTTTGTATTAACACATACCTTTTTTTATTAAATAAGATAACTCAATTACATTTTTTCAGTTTTATACAGTTTTTTTCACAATATTTTGAAGTTACTTGTCAGTCAAATTTTAAATATATATATTAATTTCCTGCTATGCGTTCCAGTTGTACCAACTTATTTCTTTGTAAAATAAAATAAACTACTCTGAAATTAAAATGACAGACACATCTATCACTGTCAAGGATCTTCTCGTTGGACAGACTATAGTTCACCGGACCTATTTATTTTATATGCATGTATACATGTGAGTAATGTCTGTATAAGTAGTGGCTGTTAGATAAAATTGTTTTTGTGAAATAGACTTGTGCGTCTGGAAATGTTTCATTCTTTTTTAATTTTTTTATTAGTGTTAGTTATATCCTTTAATATAAAAATTAAACTAGGCCATCTTCTTACAGTTTAATTGTTTGCGACATGCTGATGAATATCCCAGCGCAAAACCTTAAGGATTATCTTACTTAAAACTTTAAGGGAGATAAATTACTGAGGTGAGTTACTAAAGACCGACAATGATTAGAATGAAAATGGAGTAATTTAGTTTAAGACCTAAACCCAGTTTCGCGTCTCTTTGTTTTTGCTTTTCTCCTAAACTATTCCTTTGGGTTTTCTATTTGCTTTTTACTCTAAAGAATTGCTTTATTTTTGACAGTTAAATGTTGGTTTTATATCATATTTCATTCTTTCTTTTGTTGCCTTTAAAACAATAGAAATTTAAAAAATCTACAAATGATATACAGGGTGGTCCGAACTGTATTCCGGAAACTTCAAAAAAAAAAGTTCGTATCTTTGAATAAGAAGACTAAGGAAGGAGCATATCAAAAATCTTAGGTATACCGCGGTGGGCCTCAAATATGGCCGACTTAAATTCCGGTTTATCAGTGCCGTTCTAATTTTATTTAAAAAATGTAAAACTATGATGTAGGGTAGACGTGGGGTAGACTCAATAATTTGTCATTTTATTTTACGTTGTGAATAAATGTTGGTAGTTATTAAAATTGTTATAAAAATATATAATTCTAATAAAAATAGATAAGTTATAATAAGTATTTATTAACACAAACATCCGATACGCTACTGAAGCAGGTAAGTCAAATTAACGTATCAAAATTTTTTGACATCTGATCTTTGACAAGTAGTAAATAAAAGCTAAAATGCAAGAAAATATATAATGCAAGAAAATATATAATTAATTTAAGTGAATTTCATAAATGATCGGTTCACTACACGTATGTATAATATATAGTCACTTACTAGCGAAAAGTTGTTCCATTATTTCACTCAATTTTTGCCGAGATCTACCGCACGCTACACAACCAACTATTTTAGAGTCTTTTTCGATAAATCGCGATAATGTCACTGTTAATTTAAGTTCTGCCACAATTTCCATCTAGATTTACTACCTTTATACAACTATCAGTAGTAAAATAAATAATAAATAACATAAAATAAGCTCCGTAAAGACTGACAAATCCACAAAATTTCAAATCAAATTTAAATGTGTCAAATGAATCGTCAAACAGAACTGTCAAGGATCCCCACCCTAGAGAGCTTTTTCCGCCCACCATGCATGAATACATGGATAGCATTATGCTCCTTCCTTAGTCTTCTTATTCAAAGGTTGTCAATATTGATAATTTCGATTCCAAATATCTCGAGAACCATTATTCGCAGCGATTTTTACCAAGAGACCTTTTTTATGTAAAAAAAGTCGTAAATGTATATTTTTTACTCAGTAGTTTTATACAGGTACCGGCAAAAAGTTATTACTCTTCAAAACAGTTAAAACACATGTAGGTGGCGCCACCTACAAATGGGAGTTATATTAACATCAAAATCAAATTTCTCATGTCAAAAAACACCCATCCACCAATTTTGTGACGTTACTTCAGAAATTATTTGGAAAAAATCGAAAAAAAAATGAAACTTCTACACCCTGTATCTCCGAAACTAAGCATTTTAGGACATACATTTACACGAACTTTTTTACTTATTTTTATCTGCAGAATATGCTGCCGAAGTTTCCGGAATACAGTTCAGACCACCCTGTATAATAGACAGAACGTATCTATTACCAAAGAAAATAAAGTCCTCCTACTCTGCATAAAAAGTAATAAAAAAGCAATTGATCTAGCTAGAAAAAGAGCGAACACTCAACTAACTCGACCAGAACCGTTCTTCTTCCCAAGTGGTTAACCAACTAAGGGCGGAACTCGAAAACCTGGAAGACTCCATCCGTACCCTGGAATGGGAACCCTCAAAAGGTCTAATACATTCGAAGAAATTTATCAGAAGAAATCAAGAAAAATCTTTGAAGAACTATGTAAGTAAGAACAATTTTCAAATTGTCACAGTGTTGTAATGAACATCTCAGTAGATTGCCGTAAAGCTGAGAAAAAACGGCAAATTCGGATTCTGTGGGGAAAATGAGGAACCATCAGAACACTTCAACACTGAGTGCACCGAGACGACAACGATTCGTGCCATATACTTTAATACGACTGATATCGGATATGGAGAACTAATCTATGTAAAACCGTCACCGATACTGGCATTTGTCAAAGCCCTGAGACTATATGATGAGTTATATCTCAACAGAGGTGGACACAATAGATCTATAAGGTTGTGGTAATTAACTCCCATACACTCTACATCTAGGTTTTGTTTATCAGTTTGTGTAATAAGGACTTGTCTATCATAAATATGCAAATTATGAAAAAGCAGCATTAGTAGTGTCTAAAATTTAATTTATTTTAAATTTTAGGAAGTAATTCTGTCGGACAGAGTCTATGGTATTACAAAAATAAATCAACAAATCCTGCAAAAATCAACTCAATATCGGTACATCTTAAAAAGTTCTCAAAAATGACAAACAACTGATTCTTTCAGGATTTATTTATTAGAGAGTGCTTGAAAAATCATAATAGCTTTGTTGAATAAAATATTTTTTTTTAATTTCCCTGTCGATCTTTATTTATTTTTATTAGAAATATGTCTTTGTCAATTTTAATAACTAATAACATTTATATTACCATCTAATAACAAATAACCAGTTATCTACATAGGAAAATATAAACTTATCTGCAGCGTTACATCAGCATATATTTATTCATTAATTCAATGGACAAAACAGGTAATTTAGTGATAGCCATCGAACTACACTGTCTATCTGTAATGGAGAGTAAAACAATTGCTTTATATTTACTCTGGACGACGACAAACAAAGCCGATTCTATGGAATTGCGACGTGTATTTACTTAATTTGTTACTCGCAATATGTGTTTTTCTGAAAATTAGTTTGAAAAAAGCAGGCAAAACAGAGTTTGCATTGGGTTGAACAAAAATATTTGTTTTTCTTTTAAAATTTCCATTGCTGTAAATTGTTTTTTTTAATTGGATTGAGATGAAAAGTGTGCGTTTCTGTTATAATGTTTTTTAATTCTCGAAAAGGCTTTTTCGGTCTGAAGTTCTGAGAAATTTCTTCCAGTGTCTTAGACTATTGGAGAATTCCTATTCCAGGTTGCGGATGGAGGCTTTCAAGTTTTTGAGTTCTGCAGATCTCCACTTGGAAAGCAGAACGGTTCTGGTCCAGTTCGTGGAGTGTTCGCTCCCTTTCTAGCTAGATCATTTGCGTTCGCATTGCTTTTTATCCTTGCCTAATTTTCCAGCTTCTCTAGGCAATCTTTGACCAACTTCGAACTGATGGTTACTGAGTTGATCACTTTTAATGCTTTTTGACTACCGGATAAAGTGGCTATTTCTTGTTTCCGATAGTTCCTATCCAAAATAAATTGTACGCATCTTTCGATAGCGATTTATATCGGCCCAAATACACCTATCCCTGTCTCTGCTTTGGTTTTAGAAGTTTTATACCAAATTACGGTATGGTCTTTTACCAGTAAGAAGTTAGCGAGGTCAGTTAAAAAAAATCCTTGTAATTTTTCACAAATTTCGATACCAAAAAATTGATTTTTAACTATTTGAAAAGCATTTGAAAAAAAAATTTGAAAAAAAATACTAAGAACTAACTAACTCTAACCACAAACTGTTGCATTTTCATAATTTGTATGTCTATGATAGGCAAGTTCTTATTGAAACAGTTTACAAACAATACGTATCAAAACCGTTTAAATAATTTACCACAAGCAGTATTTTAATAAAAATAAACATAAAATTAATATTGTTTATTATTTAATATATTTTATATATATATATATATATATATATATATATATATATATATATATATATATATATATATATATATATATATATATATATATATATATATATATATATATATATATATATATATATATATATATATATATATATATATATATATATATATATATATATATATATATATATATATATATAAATTCGGGTCAGAACGTCCTTCGACGTTGTCCGATACCTAACTTCCACCCTGTGCGATTTTCCCATTGATTTTTCTCGCTCATCGACCTTCTTATTCCTTCCATCCATGTTTTCTTGGGACGTCCTCTCTTTCGTTTACCAGGTGGTATCCAATGAATGACTTGTTTTGGAATTCTTTCATTGTGCATTCTCTGAACGTGGCCGTACCATATTAATTGTTTTTGTTCTATATCATTTACTATTGTTTCCTCTATTCCCATCTGTTGTCTAATGTCTTCATTTCTGATCTTATCCCTCCGTGAAATTCTCATTGCTCTTCTAATCGCGTCCATTTCTGTTGTCTCTAATTTCCTTTTATTCCTTTCAGTGAGTCGCCATGTTTCACATCCATAGAGTAATATGCTTTTAACTAGTGTCTCGTATATATTATATTTCCTGTTTTTTGTAATTTCAGTGCTCCATAGAATGCCATTTATGCATCTGATAACTCTTCGTGCCTGTATTACTCTGTTGTTTATTTCTCTATCTTCCGTTCCATCTCCTGTAAATATTGATCCCAGGTACCTGTAATCTTCACATGCCCTAATTTCCATATTATTGTCTAAAATAAGATTTTCTGTATTAGCTCCAATTGGAAGGTATATTGTTATTTCTGTATTTACTGTGAGACCCCATTTATAATATTCTTCAATTATTTTCCGCACCATATATTCCATGTCATCTTTGTCGTTTGCAATTATGGCCTGGTCGTCTGCAAATTGCAAGGTGTATAGGCATATGTCATTTAGTTCTATACCCATTCCGTTACATTTTCTTTTCCATAGATGTAAGGCCTTGGCAATATAAATTTTAAATAGTGTTGGGGATATACAGCAACCTAGGGTTGCTGTATATATTTTTTATAATGTTTACTAAAAAATAAATTACTCTGTGTGACGGTTTATCTTCAATGAACCCCTAAAAGTTATCTACTGAATTATCACTCACCTTAATACAGTTTTATCGCGTTTTTCGCTCAGAAAAATATATGGCCGTCACCCAAAACACGTTCAAAGCGCACGTCGCTCAATTTGCTAATGAAAAAAGAAACGAAGTCGAGTTGCCTAAAAATAAACCGCTGGCAGCACAAAAGGTCTTTCCTGTTCGATCGATATAATCGTATGGTGTATATAGAGCTGTTCTATGTTGTAGGAAGATTATCGCTTGATGTGCCTTATCCTCTAGATATTGCACAATATCCGCACATTTATCTTGCGATGAACTGGTTAACGTTCGTGCTTTTCTGTTACATATAGTGCTAAGTGATGAAGATTATCCCAGCTTTTAAAAATAATGCGATGAAAGTTATTTTATCAGGCTTCAAGAATTTTGAAAAATGTCTATACCTATGTGACGGATTCATCTCTCCAAAAAAATCCTATATGGTTATTTCGCCACTGCAAGAAAATCTACAAAATAAAATAGTTATTTTTTGTAAACACTGCTGCGTTAATCCAGCGGAAACTACTTGTCAGCACTTAGGTTTACAGATAAACAAATTTGCCTAACAAACAAAAAAATGCTTAATCTCTTCGTCGGAAGCAAACAAAATAAGAAGAACAAAGAAAAAAACTATTTAAAGTATTTAAATGTAACTATTCGAGAACACTTTAGTTTTTTTAAAACAGATACGTCCACAAAAACCGTGGACGTTCTGTTAAAATGACATTATATCAAGTTAAACTTCAAAATTAATAACTACTTCCTGAAACAATTACTTAGTAAGGTAAAACCAAAAACCTCCAAACTTTCTGTATGATTATTTTTAATTTTTACGTATGTTATGTTTATTTATGTTATGTTCTTTAAAATCAAAGAAGCGATTGCCATACATTACTGACATCTACAGATGCATGAGCAAATATCGATATGATATCTATAGATGCATGAGCAATACATTTATTTTTATTAGATTGTATTTAAAAAGCTTCTTTTGTATTCCTTTTAACGCCAAAATTGTAATGAAAGAAGCGATAGCCTCTAAAAGAAAATCCTTCGATACTCCTTCCCTTGTATAACTAAAGGTGTGATTTCAATAAAACAATAATACAAAGACATGTGTATCATGTTTTATGAGATGACGAAAAATTAACATATCGTCTGTGAAATGTGTTAAACTGCTAGGGTTTAATATAAAAAATATAAAAAATGTTTAGAAAAAGATAATAATCACCGCGACCTTACAGATGGGCTTTGACGAAAGCCAGTATCTGAGACGGCCCTACAGAGGCTAGTTCTCCATCTTCGATATCAGCCGTACCAAAGTTTATGGTATGAACGGTTGTCGTTTTGGCGCACTCAGTATAAAGGTGTTCTGGTGTTTCCCCATTTTCCCCACAGAATCTGCATTCGCCGTTGTTTCTCAGCTTCAATCTACTGAAGTGTTCGTTGAGGAAACAGTATCCTGTTAGAAACCATTAAACTGCTAACTCCATTATTCCTAATTTTGAAGGAGAGCAAAGAAACGTTACAAAAATGTATGTACACTTGTAGAAAATATATTCATGCGTTGATATGATAAAGAGATAACAATAATGTTTGTTGGGGAAGGATAAAAATTTATATTTAGTTAAAAATTTAACGTACAAATTATAAAAAACAAATTATTTAATTAATGTATAAAATTAAGTTAGCAGGTTAGCACGCTTCACTGGCGATATAATATTTTAAGAACCTTTTAAGGTAGACCGAAAGGCTTCCTATCCAATAGCTTTTTATTTTATTGAAAACCACGTCAAAGTGTTTGAAATATCATGGTATTAAAATGCGGCCAAACTCAGGAACAGATTTTAGCGTCCTGTTATTTTTTACACCCGCTTCCACTACAACAGCGGCCTGTTCGAAAAGCCTCTTTTATTAAAAGGGATTTTGCGAATAATGGCGGGCACAATTTTCAATTTTTAACATGCCTTTTGTTAGATTTTTATTTCAGGGCTTGAATAAGGACCTCTGAAAAGGTCATAATAAAAATTACCATAGAATTAGTATATTTTTCACTGTTAAAAGCAGAGATTATTTTGAAATAAATGAACAATTTTTAAATTTATATTTTTTTAGAAAGCCATTGTTGTATAAAATGTGTTCTGTCGATTCTTTTTCAAATTGACAACATCTGCACCTGGCTCTAGATGCCTATTATGCTGACAATGCCTTGTTAGTAGACCCACTATAGCTTTGACTGTCACTGCTAAACGTTACTATTCTGTAGTAATTATATCTGCTACTGTTAAAAAAAACTATTAAAAGGGAAGACCTTTCCACTAAATTTGTGATTCTATTTAAAATAAAAAGATGCTAAAAAGCGGAAAGTATTTTATCAAGAAATTTTATCACGGTGCTCGATGGCGTAGGGGTACAGCTCTCGTCTACCAATTCAAAGGTTGCGAGTTCGAATCCCACAGCCGGCATTTCATCAGCCGACTATTTTTAATAAAATAAAATTAGTTTGGGTACCTAGGTCGACTCAGCCTTAAATGAGTACTTGGGATTCACAATCCTGAGGTAATAACAGGCGGTTGAAGCGTAAGCTAGCCACATTACCTTTTTTTGTAAAGGACGAAAGGACAAAGGACGAAAAGACAAAGGACGAAGAGACAAAGGACGAAAGGACAAAGGACGAAAGGACAAAGGACAAAAAGACAAATGTAAACAGTTTTTAAAAAAATGCAGGTAAAAGATAGACTCGTTATAATTAAGCTACACAGGAAGTTAAAAAAGTATTTCATTTAACTTCTGTTTTGGGGTCAGCCTATAGCACTTATGCTCTTTTTTTATTATATTATTTGCATTTAAAAAAACGCATATTCCTATTATAAACCCATTTCATATTAAAAAGCGTTTCCTTTCAACCGATCTTCATTTCAAAATCGGAAATATTTAAATTTATACGCCCCTCTATTCAAAATCCTATTGCATATTCCATCAAAATCCATTTAATATTCGCCGGAAGAACTAAATACCGAGAGAACGGTTCTGTGAAGGTTCCGAAAGGCGCCTTTTCAAGCCCTGAGTCTGGCAAAAACATGCAAAAATCGCTAAAATATCGCGATATAAATACGGGCGAGGCCCAGATCTGTCCAATATCAAACAGGTTATTGCGTGCTCGTTCCCTTTTGCGCCAGTTTCCCCTATACGAGTTTCTTAACACGTGGCCTGTTCAAAAATCGATTTTTATTAAAGCGAGTTTTTGCCAGGATGCAAACAATGAACTGCGCATTTTTTACTTCGTTTTTCTTTGCTTTATTTCTATAGCCAATTTTTGCATACTTGGCAAGTATACTATATTTTAAAATAACATTTTTTTGCAACAAGCTAGCGCTCACGCTTCGGGAGAAGTGACAAATAATTGCACAAGGAAACCAGTCACACCACAAGACAAGTATATCCCAATAACAAATGTTTGTACTTAAATGTGAGAGTCCTTAAGGCGGATTCTGACTCTGGAAGACACTTCGAAGGACTCTTTTTTTTCTTCTTTTTCATTTCAATATTTCTCTAGGTTTGAATATTGTAGCGTTTTTTTAAAACATTATCACTGCGAACGGCAGCTTTTCGTTGGTAGAGCAGTCGTGGATAATGTATTTCACTGGAAAGAAACTAATTAACAATAATAACTCGAAATTATAAATATTGGGCGCCAGGCATGTACAGAGAAAGAAAACACAGTTGTTTTTAGATGGTACATGACATTGTAGAATTCTAATAAATATATAGTGGTTATATGTCAAAGAAAGTGGTGGTAAGAGTCGTACTAAATATCAATGAAAACAACTACGATAAAATACAAGACATGTAAAGTTTAAGAGAATATATGAAATGTAGCATTACTTTAATTAATTTGATATATTCCATATGATGCTAAATCGAAGATGTTGCAACCTGTAGATTCTAGAATCTATGTTTGGTTATTCATCTGTTAAAATAGTGCGATAATAATATCTATAAAAGTAATACCATTACAAGATGTAATGCAATGAAACCTAAGATCTAAATTATATTTAGTATTAATTATTATATTAAATATTAAATCGACATGAATGTTCTTAACAATCTAACCACTAAACATAGTCTGTACGATATTATTTAAGATGTACGTTATTGTTTAAGACTGTAAATGTTTTAAATGTTAAATGTAAAACTAGAACTTAAATCTACACTTAGCTGTTCTTTATGTAATCTTGCTTTAAACAGTAACAGCGTGAGGTGGTCTCGCATCTCTGTACTCAGCCATCCAACACAACCAAAGGGGCCAGAATGAGGACACCATGAATTGATACAGCCGTAACTAACTAGCTTATAGCTGGGAACGAAGCAGCATGGGACTCAAGCTACATCCACGCTGTGGCACTTATATGTAAGAAAAAATCATTCTTACTGGGGACACTCGTCCACAGGACATCCGTACATAAGATAATGTCGTACATAAGACACTATCCGTACCTTGGACCTTAAAAATATGAGACTCTTGTTTAAAACCAAACAAGGTCTAATAAACAAAATAAACCTACCTCGAAATACTTCCGAGGGCTCAATAAATAATAAACAACCTGTCCTTTCTTCCATGTGACATTCTGGAGGACAAAAGAAAAGGAACACGTGCCAGCAAAATACAAATACAAGTTGGGACATCTGTAACTCTAACCTAAAAATATTCAATAATAATATCGAATCTATAAAAGGTAATATGTAGCCTCGAAATAGCAGCTGATTCAGATTATACAGCAAGATTTAAATAATCACCATTTCTAAAAACTGGGACTAATGGCGTCTGACCGGCCAAACGGTCAAACCAAAAGTGCCGTTAAATCACAGAGAGTTGACAGAAGCGATGTTGACAGCGCGCGCCTCCACAGAATAGTGAAACGATAGCAGGGTTGGCGACTAGGGAACGTAAAAATTACGCCAAGCGTACCAACAAAATGATCAGGCCTGAGCGAGAGGGAATCCGGTGACGATAGGCCAGACATAATATATTATATGTAAAAAAGACATGTAACGAACTAAAAACGTTACAATATACTATTTTACAATTATTTTATGATAAATATCAATTCTGTAATGTCTTGTTTTATATTTTGATGAGAAGTGTCCTTAGACTTAACGATAGGCTTTTACAAAAATACTAGTGTTTTTTTTTATATTATAGGAGAGCGTGCAAGACATGACCTGTTAAAATTATTCTAATTTAAAAGGCACACGAGGCAAGACGTTAAATCTGATAGTAATTATAAAATTTGCAGGAAATATTATGGATCGACTCAATTTTGCTTAAATAATAATGTTAGAGCACGCAGACAGAATAAACTTTTATTTTTTTATAATTCATTATTATCTACAACTTTCAAACGAAAATACCGTTAAATAGTTATTTATGATATAAGTGCTAAAAGTGGTATTTTATTTTGTGAGAAGGGAAACATCCCTTCGAACAAAATAAAATCACTTTTAGCACACATATCATACACCATTTTTTCTAAAAACAAGTTTCTGCTCGTATACACACACCGGAAAAATCTAGGGATATCATTTTATTAAAGTTAAAAATAAATGTTTTGAATAAACAACCACATATGTGTAGACCGATTCTTTCTACTTCGATTGAAACGAAGTAGTCACACCAGTTATTTCTAAATTTGGGATATTTGCAGAAGTGTTTGTGCATTTTTTGTCAAATGTATAAAAAGCACCTAGCATCAATTGTTCGAATTTAACCTGTACTGGCTATGTTTTTATGATAACTGGCCAGAATTCATTCAAATAACTCTGTTTAGTATTAAACGACATTATGGAGCGTAGACATCTTAACAGAGACGAAATGCTAAGGGCCATGGGTATGCTCGAAGCTGGAATGCGCCAAATCAACGTAGCTAGAGCATTAAATACAAGGCAAGGTGTAATATCGCGATTAAGTGCACGCTACCGTGAAAGTGGTGATGTTGCAGAAAGGCACACAGGGCGACATCGCATTACTACCCCTCAGGAAGATCATTTTTTACAATTAAATGATCGACGCCGACCGACTCTTACAGCACCAGAGCTTAGTTTAATTCTCCAGGAAACACATAATGTAACCGTTAGTCCTGACACTGTTCACAATAGATTAAGAGAGGTCAACTTAAGAAGTAGACGCCCCTGGAGAGCTCAACCCTTAACGAGAGGAAATCGAGAAGTACGATATTTGTGGGCTCAAGATCATGTTCAGTGGTCGAATGAACAATGGGCCAATGTTCTCTTCACGGATGAGTCACGCTTTGGAATTCATCCGGATTCGAAAAGACTTAGGGTATGGAGAGAACCGGGAAATCTTATTCGGTTAGATCATGTTCAGGAAGTGCACCCTTATCAAGGTGGAACAGTTATGGTCTTGGGAGGAGTCCAGTTAGGCCGAAAAACCGATCTCGTTTTTCTTGAAAGGTTTCTAACAGGAATCACATATCGTGATTTAATTCTTGAGCCTGTCCTGTTACCTATGACCTATGCTAATGATTTTGGGAGAAACTTCATTTTCATGCATGACAATGCACGGCCTCATACAGCCAGAGTGGTAAGTGAGTTTATCAATGCTCATCAATTAAACATCTTACCCTGGCCGGCACAATCTCCTGACCTCAACCTCATCGAGCACGTATGGGACGCGGTCCAAAGAAGAATTTTGGGAATGCGTATGCCTCGTGAAACTCGTAGGGATCTGGTTCGGGCCGTGAATGCAGCGTGGCAGGCTGTACCTCAAGAAGAGATCGACAACCTATCAGGAGCATGGAGAGACAATGTAGGGCTGTATGAACAGTAGAGGAGGCCATACCCTTTATTAAGTAAAAATGGTTTTATCTTTTTTTTTAATTCACAGTTTAGAATAAAAAAAAATGTGTGTATTTTTTTGAGTTCAATAAAAATCAAGGTAAATTTGAAAAATTCGGTAAATTTCGCATTTTTATTTCCAATACGTCCTGTAAACTATTTGTTTATTTTAATTTTATTATGTCAGAAATGCAAATAATAAAATTACTGACGATGGCTGGATAAAATTGTAATATCCCTAGACTTTTCCGGTGTGTGTATATCAAGGTATTATTACTTTTTACGTTAATGAATAATTCATAATATGTCATTCTGAAATCAAATTAATTACGAAGGTTATGGTTGGTAGGGCAATTATTGAAAGATTCCAAACATTCGATCATTTGTTGTCAACTAATGTTAAATTTGTACCTCAACTCTTATAAAATGATGGAAAGTGATCAAGAAATTGAGTGTTTCCCAGCAGAAATTGAAAAGCGGCTAATAGAATTACTTTTGATTTATTACTCAGCAAGTCCAAGGATCAGTACGAGTTTTCATATAATCGACATGGAATAACTTATTCTAACTATAATTTCGCTAATTATACATTTAATTTGAGTAAATAATTATTTTACGTTGACTTGATTTTTCTTATTTTTTTTTCAATTATCGCTTCAGTGTTAAAAGTATAAATTCGTCTTAACTAATAATTAATGCAATATTTCTACGTCAAAAATATCCGCAAACCCAACGAAAATATGCATTTTCATAAGAAGCCAAGCGTTTGGCAGCGTGGCTCGAGTCCACTTTCATGTATTATTCAGGGAATTTCCCAGGACTTATTATTATTCCGACAAAAGATCGGGGAAAAAGAATGGAAATGGAAAAGTTTCTCGACCATAACTGGCGAACGTCCTCAGAGTGGCCCTGCAGGAAATGTTTGCGGAGCGCGAGGAAGACCATCGCTACACAAATTTGAAATTTATTATTCTTATGTGCGCATCCGGCGCAGTGGGCCCCGAATGCATCTGCAGGAACAGTAGAATGAACAAACAGTGCTTGTTTTAGTTCTTTTATCTTTAGTCGGTTGCCAACAATGATTACTATTTTATATTCTTTAATCTTTAATAATAAGTCATGACCTATGCATGCAAAACCTGGATTCTTAATACGGATATTATAAGAAAATTATAGGTCGTACAATACTCATTGGTAGGAAATATACTGGGAATAACCAAGAAAGACCGTAAAAGAATGGAGTGGATACGACAAAAGACCCAGGTAATAGATGTCGTCCCTCAAGTGGCAATGAGCAGGACACTTGGCAAGAAGGACGGACATCAGATGGACCTCAAAAATAACAGCATGGTACCCAGGAAGAATTAAGAGACCTAGAAGAAGACCTAGAAGAGGACATGGGAAATCGTTTGGGTCTTAAAATCAACGCTACCAAGACCAAACTTATGGTAATAGACATAAACACATTGACGATGAATGGAAATATTATAGAGCGAGTACCATGATTTAAATATCTAGGTGCCATGATCAACGAACGATGGGACTGCGATGAAGAAGTTAAACTTAGAACAAACTATGCAAAATCAACATTTTTTAAACTTAAAAACTCCCTACCAGCACGCAGTCTCCCGTTAGCACTTAGACTACGGGTAGTAAAATGCTACATATGGTCCATCTTACTATACGGCGCAGAGACGGGTCTCTCAAGGCTAGAACCCTGAACCGCATCGATGCTTTCGAAATGTGGACTCTCCGGAGACTCTTACGTGTGCCATGGACCGCACATGCCACCAACGAAGAAGTTTTAAGAAGTGCAGGCTATGAACGAGAAATGCTTAATATAGTTAAAAAAAGAAAAGTCTCATACCTCGGCCGTATCTTCAGAGGAGACAAATATTACATTCCTAAGCTGATTCTACAAGGAAAAATAGAGGGACGGCGAGGCCCAGGAAGAAAACAACATTCCTGGCTAAGAAACATACGGGATTGGTGTAACATCAGCGACCCAGCCACCATATTTCGAAGAGCCGAAAACGGCACTCTACACATTATATGAAGAGTACAGACAATCGCCAACGTGCGGCTAAGCACAAGGCACAAACATGGGCAATGTTATTCAGCCAGAGATGAAGTTTAAGTATCTAGGCATATAAATCTCAGGATATGGTGATGTAGAAGCGGAGGTGCGATAACGGACAACGAAGGCAACCAGAATAGCAGGATGCCTGAATGATACAATATGGCGAAATAAAAACATTGAGGTGGAGACTAAAGCGAGAATTTACAAGGCAACGGTACGACCAATAATGACATACACTGCAGAAACGCGACCTGATACAGCGAAAACTAAACAACTACTAAAAACAACCGAAATGAGAGTACTACGCAGAATAGCTGGAAAGACGCTTCTGGACAGGGAGAGAAATGAAAGCATAAGAAGAGCGTGCAAGGTGGAAAATGTAAATGAGTGGATACTCAGCAGAAGGAAGAATGGAACGAGCATATCAGCAGAATGGACAACAGAAGGATAGTGAGAGTTGCACGCGACAAATCACCGCTAGGTCGCAGAAGCTTAGGACGTCCACGAAAACGATGGAGCGACAACTTGTCAGTCTGACCGGTAGAGACGACGAAACCAAACAGGCGATTCGCCTAGTATGAAGAAGGAAGAAGAAGACATTACACTATCAACGTCAAATACAGTACTGAGAACAAATTGCCTAATGGACATAAAAATGCTGAACGCTTTGGGAAGTATATCTCTTCCCGTCGTCGGAAACAAAAAAAAAATACAAAGAACAAATAAAAAAACGATTTAAGAACACTTACGTCTATCAAAAAACCGTTGACGTTTGGTTAAAATGACATTATATCAAGTTAAACTTCAAAATTAACAATTTCTACCCGATCACAATTTACTTAAGTGAGGTAAAACCAAAAAGCCTCAAACTTTCTCTATATCATTATATTTTATTTGTTTTTAATTTTTATTTATGCCCAGTAGAAAGAATTATCAGAATTATAAAAAAAGATCTTGTCAACAAATTCTACTATAAAATTTTAATGATCCATTTAACATTAATTTTGATTGTAAGGATAGTTCCAGTGCATTTTGAAATTATAATAATTAGAATAATTGGATTTGTAATACGAAAAATAGCCATAAAAATTTTAATGAGGTTAAGAGAAATCTATTATTTTTAATTGACATTTATGTCTGTACGATTTTCACCCTTATTGTAAAGTTTGGTCGTTAAAAATATGATTTTTAACAAGGTGCCAGTAACAAAGACCGTAGCGTTATTGAAAGCAGACTATTAGAAATAATTAAATGAAGAAATGATGACACTTACGCTTCTTTAACAGCAAAAAATATGACGTTAATCAAAATTAATAATAAAATATTTCTGCCAAAGAATAAAAACGAAAAAATATAAAAAATTTAATTGTATTTTTTTTAGTCTTCTCTAAAACTGTATAAAGGAAATTTGAGAGCAAGTCATTTTTTTATAAAGAATTTTTCTCAACATGTTAATCATAAATTTTTTTCCTCTTATGAAACGATTCGGGGATACACTGGAGTTCTGGAAACATAAAAAAAATAGTGTGTGCACTGTGTGCGCATGTGCGCAGCGGTTTTCCCCTCGATTTTACTTAACTAAATTGTCAATCTAAATCGTCACTTGCCTTGTCGTTATTCAATTGATTATTCGAATTCTCAGAGTGTTGTTAACAAAGGCTTTACCTATATTAAAATAAAATTTTAATCAATCACAATTGTTTATCTCCAGCATTTACCGGTTTAATAATACAGAAATTCCAGCTCAATTACAAACAATTAATTATTTATAGTGATTTACAGTAATTTTATTAAATTATACGAATATTCTCGTTGATTATTGGTTTGAAATAAATTTGACAGTATCCTCCAATGAAAATGCGAGTTACTAACTCTAAATTTTTATTCTAATGTGTGTCACGGCCTTGAATTTTTACTCCAAACTCACGTAAAGAAGTTTCACTTCAAAAACTCAGTTTGAAAACGACTAAAACCTGTTTTTTTATTCGAAAATCACCTCATTTCTCCAAAACCTTTTACCTCTTCGGGAAATCCAAGAGATAAACCTGCAGATAGCATCGAAAATCCTCTTCAACGTACCCTCGTTTCGATTAAATCAGTTTTTATGTTAATTATTTATATATCAGGGTCGTCATCAAAGCAGAAAGGGTGCAAAGAAGGGAGCCCAACACGCGAGAAACAGCCTTTTGTAAAATATTGAAAGGCTTCTGGAAAGAGCCGCCGCGCCGTGTTATTTTGAATATTGTAATTTTTTTAATGGAATTTTGATGACAGCCTAACAATATTTATTTTGCATTAAAATGAATTAATTCTTGTTTTTATAATATTACTGAACATATATTACATTCACGGGAGTAGAATACATACTAAATAACACATACATAATAAATATAAGGTTTTAGAATTTCAAGGAACTACCCAGATATATTTTATGTCCAAGGATCCAAAAATGGAATAAAATACTATTACAAGTCCAATAATCAAAAAAGGTTGCTCAACCAAGAAAACTAAAATTTAGGGCGAATATTGAAAGACGCCATGGTGTGCGAAACAACAGCTGAAAAGGAGTGACTAAAAATGAGAAATCTTTACTCTATGTGGGGGCTTTTATAAAATAAAACATAAAAGTATTCCTTTTTTATATTTATCACGTATTTTTATAAATAACGTTAGATTACCAATTCATAATCGTTTCTTTCATGTGTATATGTTGTTAACTAACTCATGTAAAAAAATACCAAATTAGTATTATTCTTTTTAATATTTAAAGAATTTAAGATATTTAGAGCTTTAGGTCCTATTCATGTCAAACTACGATAATTAGGTCAGAAAAACATATAAGCTTAATTCGAGTTCCAAAAAAGTACGGTTTAAAACAATCGCACCAGTCTAATTACGACAATCATGCATGTCAAAAGTTGCAAAAAATCATATTGTGCCAGCGTTTTGAACCGTTCTAGAACCGTACTTTTTGGGAACTCGAATAAAGCTACTGTCATGACACGTTTAAAAAGTCATTTTAACGGTTCCATTCTTAGAATAAGAAGACTAACGAAGGAGCATATCAAAAATCTTAGATACACAGCGATGGGCCTCAAATATAGCCGACTTAAATTCCGGTTTATCAGTGCCGTTCTAATTTTATTTAAAAAATGTAAAACTATGATGTAGGGTAGACGTGGGGTAGACTCAATAATTTGTTATTTTATTTTACGTTGTGAATAAATGTTGGTAGTTATTAAAATTGTTATAAAAATATATAATTCTAATAAAAATAGATGTTATAATAAGTATTTATTAACACAAACATCCGATACGCTACTGAAGCAGGTAAGTCAAATTAACGTATCAACAGGGGCGGGAAAGTGAAATAGCAAAAGCGGTTCCACCGTTTCCACGGAAATCTCAATTAAAATAGTTCCAGCCCTAGCCACTAGGTGGTAGTGCAATTATTTTTTAGGTTAAGAAGTTACTACTAGTTATTGCCAGATGGCGTTAAATCAGAATTTTTTTGTAGTTTCCTTAGTTTCCAACGGCTATTGTCATATTATTGTCAAATTCTCAAAAAATATTGTCGTTGTCATAGCACCAATCATAATATTATCAATGTTTTTCAAACTATAATTTGTTATATGTGTTTTAATTAGACAATTCCTTTTGTTTGTGGCCCTAAAAATATAATGTAAGTTTTTATTTTTGCCATCATTTAAGTACCTATTTATATTTACCCCATTTACAAAACTTTGGGCGTATTACGTTGGTGTTGTTTTATTATAATAAACGATGTTTAAATATTTGACTTATAAATAAAAACTTTAAATAATAAATAATATTTCACATGTTTGGCTTTAATTTTATTTAATAACTGTATAAATCTTTCTGTTAAATCTTATTTTTTACACATCACAACGATACTTGTTATTAGTATTGTTGAATTTGTGTAAAAAATAAGATTTAATAATCAAATTTAATTATTTTAGAGTAAAATTCAATAAATACGCTCATTTAAAAAGCCCGCGCTTCGATCCATTTAAAACAAGCCCTACTCAATAGATGGCACCACTTCTGTAGGACCATTTTTCAGTATGGCAGAGTCCATTCTTTTTCTAGCTAGGTATATTCTTTGCGTATCAAAATTCTTTGACGTCTGATCTTTGACAAGTAGTAAATAAAAGCTAAAATGCAAGAAAATATATAATTGGTCGCGTTCATCAGGACGTAGCGCTACCGCAGCGATCACTAATTTTCTGCTGAACGCGCCGATTAGTTGTGAGCGCTCTGGGATCAGTCGCCATTTTTTCCATCAGATTTAAAATACGCTACGCTACCGATGCATGATAGATTAAACGTCACATACGCCAAATGTCACAAAATGTTTTGGAAAACGAAAACAAACCATTTTGTTTATTGTTCTCGGTTGACTAATCTCCTCGATTTGTGCCAAAAAAGGATGAAAACAATTTAATATGCTTTACTTATGACTTAGACTATATGCATTACTGATGATTTATAGACCTTAGACAAGGAAAGAGAGTTCCTTGTCTAAGGGATGCTAAAAAGCGCGTTCAGCAGGACAACCAATCGATGGCACATCGCTCACTGATCAACTTGTCCTGATGAACGCGACCTATTAGTTAATTTAAGTGAATTTCATAAATGATCGGTTTACTACACGTATGTATATTATATTGTCACTTACTAGCAAAAAGTTGTTCCATTATTTCACTCAATTTATGCCGAGATCTACCGCACGCTACACAACCAATATTTTAGAGTCTTTTTCGATAAATCGCGATAGTGTCACTGTTAATTTAAGTTCTGCCACAATTTCCATCTAGATTTACTACCTTTATACAACTATCAGTAGTAGAATAAATAATAAATAACATAAAATAAGCTCCGTAAAGACTGACAAATCCACAGAATTTCAAATCAAATTCAAATGTGTTAAATGAATCGTCAAACAGAACTGTCAAGGATCCCCACCCTAGAGTGCTTTTATGGCGCTTTTTCCGCCCACCATGCATGAATACATGGATAGCATTATGCTCCTTCCTTAGTCTTCTTATTCAAAGGTTCCATTAAATCGATACTTCAAAAATTTATAAAATAAAAAACTAGACATAAAAAGTAATTGGTTTTTTGTTATTTGCCCTATTTGTTGCTTATCTCAAAATATAATTATATGCACAAGAAAAATAAGAAATTCTAACGAGATCCATATTATGTTTCCATGATGCGAGTTCTTTAATTTCTTGACATTTTTTCGTATGACGCTATGCATTGAAAAATTGCAAGCTTGGCAATTAATATCGAGGTAAAAATAACCTATTTTTCAAATAGGCCAGCAACCTAACCTCAAAACACAAGTAATTATTCTTAAGTATGTGTAATATTACGAGGTATATTTTATTGTTAAGTAGGTACTTTACCTTGGACACTAAATATAAAAACTTTAAAATACTTCATCTAAAATAGGTCAACACCAAAAATTTTAGAAATGATGCAATCAGCTTCCCGGCCGTCGCCACGTGCGTCTAATCCAGCGTTGCCAGATGTCCAACAAAATACCTGTTTAATACCAAATAAAACCAGTTTATTACCAAATAATACTAGTTTATTATCAAATAATACCAAATTAGTACCAAAAATTCCAAATTAGTACCAAAAGTACCAAAAAAAATACCGGTATTACCAAGTGCTTATACAATAAATACCAAGTGCTTGTTAATAATAAATAAATGACCAAAATATACTTAAATATTACTATAACACCACGCAAAGGAAATCTTTTAGACAAAAGTTTCAGAGAATAAATCAAAATATCTTATTATTTGCTTATATCTATAAATTTTCCTTTTTTCTTTGAACCAACCTGTTTTTATTCATGGACACGGGTACGATATATTTTTTCTTATTTAGTTTCCGCCCCTGCTCTTTGTTTCTTTTGCCCATTTTTTTTCTGGCGTGAAATATCCCTCTACCCATTCCCTCTGGATTCCTGGGGGATTTTTTCTGGAATTATGCCTCTCCTCTTGCCAGCTACAGGTTACATTTTCTCTCGCTATTTCCGTTTTCTTGTAGAGGCCTAATTGGAAATTATGAATGTGTTGTTTCTCACGCAGTTGGTTATAATTTCTCGTTGGATGGGATACTTAAAAGGCAAGTTATATGAAGGAGAGGAAAAAAAGAGGAAAAATGAGGTTATTTTTTAAGAATTTGGATGTCTGGTTAGTGTTGGAGAAGGTAATCTTTGTTAAACGTCCTGTAGAATGGTGTATCTATTACATAATCCATTAATTAGTATGAATGTATACAGGGTGTCCCAGGCTGAGCGTGCATTAGAAGTTTCTAGAGAACTACCATACCTAGATGGGAAATTTTTTGCATATGATTGTTTTACAACGAGATCTATCGATTAAAAATATTTTCAATATGGCGGCACTTCTGGAAATACCGGAAGTTCACAGCAACTTTCTTATTTTAAATGGGTACTTCCATTTTTTATTACATATTTAAAATCTCTGTAAAATTTTATGAATTTTGATATTAACACTATACCTAACATTAGCCGTTTTTGAGAAAAAAAATTATTTAAAATTTTTGAACGAAAAAAACTGCTTGTCAAAAATATGTGTATAGCCTAAACGTCAAATTTAATTGGACGGACATATTAAACGGACGTAAGAACTATAGGAAGTGAATTTTTGTTTTCATGTTTCGACGATATCTGAGAGTTCCTAGAATTATCAAGATTATTGAATAATTATAGTTGTTTAATAAGTGAAATTAATAGAAAACGTGGAAATAGGATGATGCGTTTCATGTTATAGTTTATAGATCACCTCATTTCTCTTAATTTTTTTTTTATTTCAATACAGTTAATCACCAATTGAATTGATGTTTGCAAAAACAGCTATATATCTTCAAACATCTTATTTAAATAGTTCTTTTAGATACTGTTAAACTGTATCAACTACAAAGTCTCTAGCTAACAAACTACTCTAGCAAAAAGTTATAAGGTAATAAATTTTGTAGATATAATTTATGAAAATTTATATATAAAGATTAGAACACAATCCTCTGAGGGAAAAAGAAATACTCAAAAACTCATTAAATATACTTTATTAAAAATAACAACATACAAAAACATCCATGCAAACTGACATATGACAACAACAACTATAGGTTTGGAATCAGTACTAAATTTTATACCTAGTAAGTAATGTGTCAACTAACAAGTATAGGATAAAAAGAATTATTAATATAGAGTGTACTATACAATGTCCTTCTGCTTATTTATGAAACGACTTTCCTTTCAAATGTGAGGAATACCAGTAAAATAAAACATAATTTTTGGTTTGGTTTGGTGTTTGATATTCTAACTACATCTATTACAAACGCTAAGTGCTTTTAGTGAGTAACTGTATTTTTTTATTATTCTTTGTGTATTCTGTAAAGTAAAAAAATATATATTTCAAGAAATATAAAAACAATGCAATAGATATCAAACAGATTCATAAAAACTACTTACAATTATTGTACATATTATATATTTCAAGTGTTATTTGATCTTTGGTCCCATTACCAACATTACCTTATTTAAGTCTTCTCTACTAACTCAACTTTTAAACCTGTTTTAAACCTTCTTTATATTTTAAAATTGATTTACAACAATCTGTAATGCCCGCGCTGTTTCCTGAAATATAAGTTTTAATCTATTTATTATCATATACATATTACAAACCTGAAAATTACTGATACGAGGAAACTTCTCAAAATAATTAGAGACCTTTTTACAAACATCTGGACTAATTTATTTTCACGAATTTGTGGACGAGTCAATGTTTTCTAATACGTTTTTAAGCGTTTTACACATTTTGAATATCTTCCAGCCTATTCCTCAGTTCTTGATCGGTGAAAAGATTATTTATAACTATATAATTAGTACTGCAGCTTAAATAAAAGAACAAAATCAAGTAGAATTTGTCAATTTGTGAATAAAAACTCAAAAAATAATGAAAATATTTAGGATTTAGAAAAAGGAACCGTAAACGTCATTGTCAGCCAAGTGTCAGGGTTCAATTGGATTTACCACAGATTATCGATTTGAACTACAGTCAATTCCAGTCTAGAGATTTTCGTTTTTTAAGCCTCCCATACTGAAGTCCGCCATATTGGGAAGTTTTAAATGAATACAAGTATACATATAAAGCAAGTTAAATTAAAGCTTATAAAAAATATCGATTGATTTTAACAAGCCTGTTTCTAAGAGTCCTTTATCTATTGTAAGCGCTCTCAAATTTCATTGTACACGGAATAAAATGAAAAATAAACCAAATTCTTTATTTCGCGATCGGACAAAAGGGTTTCGGAAAAAAAAACACTCATTCCTGATGCTACGTAATAATGAAACACGTTCGTTAAGTTCTAACGATGGCCGCGGCGTCGGTTTTTAATATCGCGGTCCCGGAAAAAAAGCAGGAACCGCAAAAGCCTTTTACCGGAAAAATAATTGCATTTTTCATATTTTCCGCCCAGGCGGCAGTCGAGCGCGTTTTCCTAGCTTACTTTTTGACTTAGGAGCGCTTTTCTTGATTTTTATTAATAATAATGGAGGCACTTAGTTTGGTGGAGCCTACTTTATTGATTTCTTTTTGTATTTCAACTACAAGTGGGGCCTAAATATTACAATATTTTTTATTTCTTGCTAAACTAATAAAAGCTTATATCTTCTTGGTTACGTTTACCATAAATAGCGTCATAACTTCCTTGGGATATTATTATAAGTGTAATTAAAGTGCCATATTTTCCTCTGCCTTTTATAGTTAACAACCATGAAATACAAAAGAGATGTTGATTAATAATATGAAATGCGAATGGACACTCCAGCTACTATAATACTTTTTTACAAATTTGCAAGAGAATAGTTTCATCGATATCTTCCGCTACAATATTTTTTGTCCCAACCACTGAAAAAATATGTTCCCGTCATCCCTTCGTGGGACATAGGGCTTCTAAGAGATGTTTCCATCTGATCCTATTCTGAGCTGTCTGTTTGATCTCTCCCCATGTTTTCCCGACCTCTTGGGCTTCAGAGGTTACTGTTCTTCTCCAGGTATTCCTTGGTCTTCCCCTGGCACGTCTTCCCTGTGGATTCCATTCAAGTGCCTGTCTAGCGATATCTCTGTGGGGTCTGCGCAAAATGTGCCCAATCCAGCCCCATCTTTTCTTAATTTCGATATCTATTCGATTTTGTGATGTTCTTCTCCACAGTTCTTCGTTGTTAATTTGATTGGGCCAGAAAATTCTCAATATTCTTCGAAGACACTTGTTAACAAACACCGTGTGCGATATTGCTCCTCTAGTGTTCTTATTTGTGTGCTGTGGCCTGCTTGTAGAATTTTTTGTTTAATTTCTTTTCTTTCTTTAATCCCAACCACTGAAGGTATTTTTATATTTCTTTTGGTAAATGAATTCACTTTTAGGGGGTGGAAGTAACGACTGTCGGGATTCTTCAGGTTTTAATGGAAACGTATTCGAAGATCCGCTGCATTTGTGAGAAAAGCGTTTATTTTTTGACAAAAAACTGAGTTCGATTGACAACACTCGTCAATTTATAAATAGATTACACAAAATATCCCCCTTTAGAACATTTTTTGTAATGGCGATGCAAGGACTGTATATATTCTAAAGGACTGTTCGATCGCGTCAAATCGCCGCTGTCGTAGTCGCCGTGGAATGCTACGTCACGCGCTGACCAGCGCTCCACAGTGCGGCGGATGGTTATTCTAGCGGGACAAAATCTCAAGAGCAATGTTTGGGACTTAAAATCTAAGAACGTAGCAAATGGTCTAATATATAGCAACTAAATTTATTTATTTATTAACAACTTAATTTATTAATAAATAAATACAAGATAATAAAACTATGATATTATACGTACATGACACACAAAAACCGTATTGTAAACTATTGCCAAATACATAAAATTATGATATCAAAAAACTCTTTAGCAGTTTTTTTAATTAATTTGTAATCTTGTGACACCCTCTATAATTTATTTTATAAAAATATATTTTATTATGAAAATAATAAATAAGATAGATATTTTAATTTTAATTTTAACACTCGGTAACTGTAAATTCATATATAGTAAGTATCTAAGACAATTTTTTTAAATTCAGTGCCTTTTGATGGAGTTGTTTTGTTTTTATACTATCCGATTGAAATGAATGTTTTTGGGCATTCACCTGTTAAGCTTGAACTCCCTGTGACTGTGACTACCTGTGTTGGTAACTATTGGCCTCTCAAAAGATCTACATCATTCAATATATCGATATTTGAAAAAAAAGTGACAGTTTGACATCTGCAGAGCAAAGGCACAAAGGATTTTAACAAATAATATACGTACAGTAGAAAAGTACATACCTTTGGCAATCTTCAAATTTGGTTGATAAACATGTATCGAAATACAAAGAATATTCATGCATTTTTGTATCAATTGGAATGTCTACTATTTATTCTTATCAGTACACATTTTTTAGCTTATTTCTAACCAAACGCTTTTGTCCCGCTAAATTTATCTTCCGCTCGTCCGTCAAATGCAAAAATAACTGTCACTGTCTAAAATCTTTAGCGCCAACCATAAAGTAGTGTCAACTCTGTGTTAAATCGTGGAAACACGATACGCCACCGAAAGCCTTCGTTGTCGTCTGGAGAACTAATTTTTCAATTGACAGGTTGACATGATAAGGACATGATGGCTTAATTTTCATTTCCGTTTCCGGTTATTCAATGGCGGGCCCTCTTTCAGTTCAAATGTATTTTGTATTTTTTCTTTTCATAAATCAAACCAAAAAATAATTTATTCACATATATTTATTTGAAATATGGAACAACGTGACTAAATAAATATAAAAATATAGAGGATTGTATTGTTTCAATACCAATTAGTTAATTATATGCACTTTTAAAGTAAATTAGTTAAGGTATAAGCATGACTTACAGTAATTTGTAAATAAACACACTTATTCGCAAACTTCAAGGACAGAAAACGGACACAGGAACATGTAAACGGGAGCCTTATACAAAAACCTGAAAACAGAAAAACAAATTTTTTATACTAAAATTAACAATGTAAAAATATCAATAGATATAAAATATAAATATACTGTTAAAAAGCGTCCATTATTCCCAAAGAGACCTGGCTTATAAATCAAAAAGAAGCAAAAAGAGACTTTTAGTCGGATTACATAATCAGATTATCAGTCCGATTTATTGCATTATTGACAATAAATCGCACATACTGGAAATAACTAATGTTGGCTGTAGTTAAAAACGATCTTACCTTGCTGTAAATTGTTTCCATTTCCAAAAAAATCGCCGATCAAAGAGATTATAACACCATTTTCTTGCATCTAAAAAATGTAAAAACAGTGTTTATTTACTACCTATTTTTCATATACATGGGACATACCTACTACTGCAGAAACGTCATTTTCTCCAGGATTCTTCATGTAATATATATTTTATATACTTTATTGCCTTTATATTTATAAATTTCAGCCGAAATATTAAATTGAACTTAAAAAACGAAACTAAACGGAATGAATTAAAAAGGCATCGAATATTTTCTAATTTGTTCTAGAACAAATCTGAAGTTGTCTCTGAAACTGAAATCTGTCAATTCTAAACTGTAAAGTTAGACAATAGTTAGACAAAAACAATGCTGTCCTTGTCTAGGCGGCCATACTTGTCGTGAGGAGAATGATAGGAATGACACTAATGACTGTTTCCAATTTTCCTATTTCACTGTCACCCCCCTGGCGGCAACTTCAACTCGGTCGGTAGATGACGTAAAAAAACTGACAGTGCAGGAAGATAGGAATCGAACTATCCTTATCTCTAGAGTATCCTTGATGGCGATGACTCGAAGTAAAAGCTATACTGTGCGAACAAACACTAGAGGCGTTGCTAGTCATTAAAAAGTTACTTATTACGGAACACGGTTCCTGAAAAATTCGGTTATAACTGTCACCAAACTAACCAGCGCGAGAAGGCTGGTTTTTCTGGTTTTGTTTGTCAATCAATGTCATTTATGTGACAGAAATCAAGCAAATATTGGAAGTTCGAGTGAAATTCTCATTTAATTTCTAAAATTTGTAATAATATTTTGTATTTACATCCAAAAGCAATGGGGGTAGGCAGTAAAGGTAAATAAATTTCATTAACTAAATAGAGCTACTTTTTAGGAACATTTAAACGACATGCAGCCATTGTTTCTTAAAGTCAGGACCATTTAAAGAAAACATGAAAAACAAGACAAGTAATCGTGAATGTTTTGTAGGTTATAAAAATATAAATATTGATTAGATTTGTTTATTTATTATTGATCTGTTTTAATATTGAACCTGCAAATCTTCACTTCATCTGTCTAACGAGTTTAACAGTTTATTAATAAAGTACTTTTCAATATTAAAATCCATTGAAAAGAAAAAGCAAACGTAAAAGCAGAGAATATTTACATTAAAAAGGCATAAAAGATAAATTTTACAATAGAGGTATTGAAATTTAGAAAACGTCAACATTTGACGTTTCCAGTATTTTACCGAAATTAGAAAAAATAAATAATCTTACACTTATACCATCTTATTTAGTGGTGTTAACAAATTGGGAAACATGTGCTGAAAGTGACAAGTGGACAGTAGACATCTTTTTTATAGAAATAGGAGAATAGAATTTGAACGAGAGATAAAACGGACACTGCAGAACAATTTCTACAGAATCTTTCTAAATAAAAGCATTCACGTCCGTTGTGTATAAAACAGAGGGGTTGAAAAATCAATATCACACCTGATAGCAACCCACTAAATTATTAATTTTTACCGCAGATACTCGCCATATTCTATCGTATGTTTCTGTTCAATGTATTTACACTATCGGGCAAAAGTAGAGCAACAAAGTTCATTTTTATTCATGTTTGAATAAAAAAAATAATTAGGTTGTGATTTTCGGCTATGTTTACTAACACACTATCCTTACACTATTACTATAGTGCTATTTTAGTACTAGCACTATTTTGGTGTACTTTTAATCAGTTTAAAAATGGTAAATAATATTGATTATAAAAATTGATAAGAATAGGGGCGACAAAAGTAGAGCAACAAATTGTATTCAACAAATTTTATTGTCTTATTTCAACAAAAAATATTTAACACATTTAAGAACAATACTAATTGAAAGTCATACATTGGTAATTGATAGAATATCCATTACTTATTATTAATAACTTGCTGACAACGGCGCGGCATTGAAGCAATCAACTTCTGAATGACATTTTCGGAAAGATTTGTACAAACTTCATTAATTTTATCTATCAAGGATTGTTTATTTGGAAACATTTGGGTACGAATACGACGTTCTACCTCTTCCCAGAGATTTTCGATGGGGTTAAGGTCTGGAGATTGTGCTGGCCATTGCAAAACTCGAACGTCATTTTCCCTAAAGCACTGTTGAACAACTTGTGAAGAGTGTTTTGGATCGTTGCCCTGTTTGAAAATAAAACGCACTGGCATTTCCCATTCTGCATAAGGTAGCATAATATTCTGCATGATATCCCTATAAACAAATCGGTCCATCGTGTCATTAATAAAGTGTATATCCCATTCCATTGTAACGTTTTTAGTTCGTTACATGTCTTTTTTATATATAATATATGATGTCTGGCCTATCATCACCGGATTCCCTCTCGTTCAGGCCGGATAGTTTATTTGACGCGTAATTTTTACGTTCCCTAGTCGCCAACCCTGTGATCGTTCGACACAACCCTGTTACTATTCTGTGAAGGCGCGCGCTGTCAACATCGCTTCTGTCAACTCTCCGTGCTTAACCTCACTTTGTTTTGACGCTCTGTTTTATCCCAGCTTTTAGAAATGGTGATTATTTAAATCTTGCTGTATAATCTGAATCAGCTGCTATTTCAAAGCAACAGGTAAAGATGAGATATTATCCTTTTAGATTCGATATTATTATTGAATATTTTAGGGTAGAGTTACGGATGTCCCAACTTGTATTTGTGTTTTGCTGACACGTTGGCGTCCCTTTTCTTTTGTCCTCCAGAATGTCACATGGAAGAAAGGACATGTTGTTTATTATTTATTGAGCCCTCGGAAGTATTTCGAGGTAGGTTTATTTTGTTTATTAGACCTTGTTTGGTTTTAAACAAGAGTTTCATATTTTTATGGTCCAAGGTACGGACTGTGTCCAAGGTACGGACTGTGTCCAAGTACGGACTGTGTCCAAGGTACGGACTATTCCAAGGTACGGACTGTGTCCAAGGTACGGGTAGTGTTTTATGTACGGACATTATCTTACGTACGGATGTCCTGTGGACGAGTGTCCCCAGTAAGAACGATTTTTTCTTACATATAAGTGCCACAGCGTGGATGTAGCTTGAGTCCCATGCTGCTTCGTTCCCAGCTGTAAGCTAGTTAGTTACGGCTGTACCAATTTATGGTGTCTCATTCTGGCCCCTTTGGTTGTGTTGGATGGCTGAGTACAGAGAAGCGAGACCACCTCACGCTGCTACTGTTTGAAGCAAGATTACATAAAGAACAGCTAAGTGTAGATTTACGTTCTAGTTTTTATGTTTTAGATTTTCTATATTTTCAGTCTTAAACAGTAACGTACATTTTAAATAATATCGTACAGACTATATTTAGTGGTTAGATTATTAAGAACATTTATGTCGATGCAGTAGTTACAATGTGATTTAGATTTTAGGTTTCAGTATATTACGCCTTGTAATAGTATTACTTTCTATAGATAATATTGCGCTATATTAACAGATGAATAACGAGACATAGATTCTAGAATCTACAGGTTGCAACACATCAGATTTAACACCGCATAAAATTTAACAATTTAAATAAAGTAATGCTACTTTTCTTATATCTTCTATAACGTTACACGCATTGTATTTTTTCATAGTCTTTTCATAGAACATATTTAATATTATTTACATACATAGTTTTACTCAACAAATAACCACTATAATAATTATTAAAACTGTACAATGCTATTTACCATCAGAATTCATCATGAATAAATATAGTCATTAGTTTTAAGTATTATACAACTGTGTTTTCTTTCTCTGTACATGCCTGGCGCCCAATATCTATTTTTTTGTTTATTGTTCCTAATTAGTTTTCTTTCCAGTGAAATACCTTATCCACGACTGCTCTCCGATGAAAAGCTGCCGTTCGCAGTGGTAGTTGTTTAAAAAACACTACACCATGAGAAATAACCCCATAAAAATACACTGCCTTTGCCGTGTTTAATTGTAGATGTTACGTATTTAGGATTAAACCTTGTATTGATTGGTCATCTCACACGTCTCATTCCATCAGAATTGAATATTTTGTAGCGCGTTTCATCACTGAACAGAACTTTTTTCCAGTCATTGGCGGTCCAGTTTAAATGCCGACGTGCGAATGCGAACCTTGCTGCTCTATTTCTTTCCGAAACTAACGGCTTTTTGGCTGGACGTCTACTAAATAACTTTGCATCTACCAATCTTCTTTGTACTGTTCATATACCAACCGTAATTTCTGGAATTTCGGCAATAATTCTAGGTGCGGACTTCCAAGGATCATTTTGAGCAATTCTTTTGATTCGTCTGTCGGTCATTATTGTTGTTTTCTTTGGCCTTCCCGATTTTGGCAACTTTTCTAAGTGTCCCCTGTTATTATACGATGAAATTATTTTAGATACACTGCACCGGGGTAACACAAACTGTCTTGAAATATTGGCTTGTTTGTTATATTCCATGAATGCATTCACAACTCTTTGCTTCAAGTCTTTTGAAATTGGAATTCCTCTTGGCATGACTAATCCAGCATAGAAATGTTTAAAAAAAAACATAAAATAAACCTCGTATAGTCTATCCAACGAGAAGATCCGTGACAGTGATAGATGTGTCTGTCATTTTATTTTCAAAGTAGTTTATTTTATTTTACAAAGAAATAAGTTGGTACAACTGGAACACATAGCAGGAAATTAATATATTCAAAATTTGACTGATAAGACAAGTGATTACTTCAAAATATTGTGAAAAAAATGTATAAAACTGAAAAAATGTAATCGAGTTATTTTATTTAATAAAAAACGGTTATGTTAATACAAAACAAATAAGAACAAGACACCACATACCAAAAAAATATAAAAAAGAACTATTGCTTACTTCCAAGCTTCATGAAACTTCCGGCATTTATGATTATATTTATCAATATAACTTATGTACAAATACAAATTTGGAATTTGTAATATTCCACAGGAATAAATAAAACAACATAAATAAAACAAACTATTTTATTAATAATAACACTTACCAAATTTTATACCTTAAAGGTTGATTAATTAACTTTAATCTTAATTTTTTTAAACCAGTACCTTTTGACATTATTTTTCTGCAGTACTAAAATTCATTATTTACCTATCGTGTAATGTCGATATTTTACAGCTACTCCAGTTTGTAGTATGCGTTTAGTATTATCCTTCTACCATATACGAGATGCACTTATCTACGACGAAATGGTATACAAACTTTATTGATGGTAACTTTATTGGTGTATAAGACTTTCTGCCTGGGCAGCGAGTATTAACCATAAACTGGTGCTCTGGGTCTACAGTTAATTTTCACTCGATTTTTCCTCCACTTGACTTCAAAAGACACAAAACACACATAATAACACGAATCAAAATGCATCATCTTCCAAAACGCAGGGTATTTGACAAAAGTTGACACAAAATTATAACCTTTAATTTGGCAAGACTTTGACAAGCGTCAAAAATCTAAAAGCGAGTTCATACGCATCGGCGCCCGTTTGTCGTTCATCGTTCCGTCAAACCAATAAAGTTGAAATACGATCTGTCATTTTTGAAATAAACCAATAAAACTGGTTAAACACAAAAAGAGACGACGTATGACGGATTTATATTTAAATCCATCCATAGTTAACTTAAAAATTATTAGATACTTTTTTTAGTAAAATAAATAGATTGGTATGGGACGTCATCTGCTCTTCTTCTGTCATCGTCTGTCGAAATCTTACCTGAGAAAAAAAAGAGAGTATAGAGTAGTATAGTATAGAATTATTTTGGGCTGTACTTTTGCTAAAACCCTTCTTTGGAATGAATTATCTGAATGTTGCTCTACTTTTGACGCGTTGCTATTAAGCATTTAAAACTAAACGTCAAAATAAATTCATTTGTTTTGTTAGTAAAAATTCTTGTTGTCATCGATACTCATAGCCTACTTCGTAGTTTTTAAATTTATTGTATTTGTATACATTATCATGCATGTATAATTAAAAAATCGCGATTTGCAAATATTTCTTGACGTGTTGCTCTACTTTTGTCCGATGGTGTATGCTGTATACCAGAGATTAATAATATATAATCTTAGTTACTGTTTATATTATATTATTTCCTCATCAGCGCTTTATTTTCAACGGTAGAAAATTTCTAGCAAGAGCAATCTGTGATTCACAGTCACTAGTACGCGGTGTGTCTCACTGGAAAGATAAAGGAATTAAATCAAGTGGCCAAATCTAAAGTACAAAACGGTCTGCCCGTTGCCGATCTCGAATCTCTTTTATTATTCTCTCTGACCGGATACGAACCATTTATATAAATATTCTCGGTAAACGATATATGTACATAGTGTTGGTGTGTGACGTTTTTTTTTTCTTGATAGGCTAGAGATTAGTGGTGCGGAGACGCTAAGCGGTGTGCGATTGATCAATCGATACATTTTTAGCGGATTTGGTTGAAAAAAGTGGCTTGAATTTACGGTAGAATTTGGGACATTTGTTTGTGATGTGTGTCTGTGTAGTGTGGTAAATTTTAAGGACTTATAGAGAAGTGCGTGTTGACTTGGAAGTGTGAAGGTCATTGATAAGATTTTTTATGAACTTTGTTTGGTTTATATACGGGGTGTTTATCTTTAAAGTAAGTTTAGAAAGAAAATACACAGTTAATAGTATCTTCATTCTTTATCACTAATATGTTTATATATCTTTTATATCTATATTTTGTTTTGAATTGGATTAAAAATATCATAAAAAAGGAAGCTGTTGCATTGACAGATATTTATCAATGTTACTGTCAAATAAATAGCAAAAAATAAGATTTCTTGCCAAATTTTGAAAATTTTTATTTGAAATAGTTCTAATATTTTGTAATGTTATGATATGGTGAAAAAATTCGTCGTTTTTAACCAATAGCAGCAGATTTTTGTGGCAGAACCGGTATATTATTAGCTTGTCGATGCTGTTCAAAGTTATTAAATTATAAAAGCTGACTTGCTGACTAAAAACTTTTCTTATAAACTCGAATATAAAATGACGCGAAAAAATTGCAAGTAAATTATTCAGACATCTAAAAGTTTTTATCTAGAAGACTATTCAGCACTTAAAAAGAAAAAGCGCAATCATATAATAAAGCCAAGAAGGCGTATTGAAAACAAAGAAGTTGCTGTTCCGCCTTTCATTTTGTATTAGTATAAAATAGGCGAAAGCCTATATACCGTGCTGGCAACTGTTACTTTTGGGTCGGCATTTACATATGTGGAAGTAAATCGCATAGGGATCTTATTAAGTCGGAGTAAGAGAAATGCGACGCACAGTAGGCAATATGTCCAAACCAAGTTGCAAAAAATAACATCCACAGTTAGCATTTATGGCAATAACATTAGATTGGAAACATATTAGTTAAGAGGAAACCACATAAAACTAACAAAAAAACATATTCGGAGTCTCTTTCGAGGGGCTGTAACCAAACTTTGCGCAAAACCTACATTTTCAGTTAATTTGTGTCAATAACTGCCTTTTTTCTACAATTTTTTAAATAGTAGGCGTTGCATTCAAGTGACACAGTATTATAACAATTGAATCGGACGACCTTAGCTTGCTGTCAATAATTATTGTGAAATTGTCATAATGTGTTTTACGTAGATTCCCGGTTGCGGTAAATTTAATGTCAAGGTAAGTAAAAAAGGATCTTTTATTTTGATTTTTTGGATAAAAACTAGGTAAAGGTCAAAGTAGAACATAATCATTTAAGGTTTTTTTGATAGTGGCATATATTCTATCTTAGAAAAGTTAAGTCAAAAAAATCGCAAAAAATCGCTACTTTAAACTTATTGGAAGCGTATGTCTCCATGCGTATGTGTATAGTAAGATCCTTTATGTCGATACTTCTCATAAATTAATTGTTATAGTAGCTAGAGAAGAACTTGAAATATAAAGTTACTTAATTTTTCTCAAGATTTCCGAAGAGGTATGTCATAAATGTCAAATGACATTTTTTGACAAATTGACAAATTTTGACAGTACCTAATTTTTTAAATTAAATGAAATGGATTTTTCTTTCAGATTTAAAAATGTGCACTTCGTGACCATTGCTTCCAGCTGTTGTAAAACAAAATATCAGTAAATAGTAGGTGGTAAAATAAAATTTAGATATTTTTAATAGGTATAAGTTCTGTTATTTTCGAAATCGTCATTGTTTAAGTCTCAGAATATTGTTACTTATTTAAAATATAATAATAAAATATTATTCACATATTGTCTGGTATTATTAGAGACCCAACTTATTCAAATGACACACAATCTTGAATAAAAGTTCGATTGGATTAGTATACTTAGGGTTTTCTTTTATACATTGACACCCCCTTTATCTTTTTTATTTGACGTTTCCGAAAACTGTCTCAAATGAAAGTCGTTTTGGATAAATTTGCCAAAAAGGTCTATTTCGCATATAAAAAGTGCTTCAAAAAATCTGGGCGTGGTTCAACTATCTTATTTCAAATTAGGTATAGGATATGCTACATAAAAGTAGTTAGGATTTTTAGGAGAAAATGTTTATCGTTAAACAAAGTTCTTGAAAAAACTACAATCTATTATTTCTAATAGATTTCGAGATGTCGATTTTTGAATTCAGAGTTCTAATAGCGCAACCACTATCGAACACCCACTCAATTCCACTTATTTTTACCAAAAATGCAAGTGTTTTTAGCTTGCACTTAAAATAATTCAAGCTATAGGGAAAATTACAACGACTCGTTAATAAATAAACAAATCAAGTTTCACGAGACGTAATTAAGTCGTGAAGCTGAACGCATGACGTACACCTTTCCCTAGAACTTTAAGTACTGACAGAGGTATTGATTGGGTCGACCGGTCAACTGCGACAAATCTGCTATATTCCCTTCCACGTCTCTTAGCGATATGAGAGAGAAAAGGAATACAAAAATTTTTAAAAATGGAAACAATTAAAAAATGTGCGATAAGAAATTAAAAAAAAGTTTTTAACCTATCCTTGCTGTTAAAGTATCATTTAATCTACCCTTGCGGTTAAAGTACTATTTTATCTACTATTTTTGATAGATATAAGGCAATTTTAACAGTTACTATGAAAAAAAAAATTAATGAAAGTATAATAAAAAGAGGAACTAAACGTAATTAATACACTACTTTGTTCCATTGTTTTGAAGAAAAGCCAAGCAACAAAAATTAAAAACCCATGAAAGAGTTATTACGTTATAAAATGCAAGTGAATTACATCTCCAGGGTAATATTTCCTTTTTTTAATGACTTATGCTGCACGTTCCCTCTAGCTTTGAGAGCTCTTTAAATATTTCGAGATCGTAAAAGACATTGTGCCAACAATGTTGCTCTCGGAAGCATTTAAGGTGCTCTGCTTTCTCTACGAGCTAGTAGAGCATACAGAGTGTGGTTTTAATCAAAAATTATTTAAAAAAATTCAATTTTTAATTTTATGCCTTCAGACCGGGTTATCCCCAAGAAAGTTTTTGTTATAATTGAACGGCCAAGACTTCCTCTTTCTATATTTAAAAAATTCAAAGATATTTTCGTGTTTTTCTTAATTTTCTCTAAAACGTTGGGGAAATTTGGAAAAGTATAAAGCTTGGTTTTCATGCATCCGTTATCCGACGATACGATGATACGATATTAATTTCCTTGTTTGAATTTAAAAATTTCGATTGGTTAGAAAATTACGCAGTTTTTATTTTATTGCATTTTCATGCCTCCGTTCATGAGATGTCATTTATATTTTCATTTCCATAACGATTTCGCTGTTCTACTTATAGTAAGAGCTAACAACGTTTTCGAGAGAGAATTTTAAGAAAGCTGTTGCGTTTACTACTGCGCATCGTATCTGTTTTAACATCTGTTCACTACTGCGCATCACAAGTTAGCCCTGTATTTCAGGAACTAAGGAGGCTAGGACAAACATATGTGTAGCGTATTTAGGTTCATAAAAAAGTAGCAAAATAATTTGAGAATCGCATCATTGTATGTCTATTCATAAACGAGATATCCCATAAAACACACGAAAATGGGATACCCTCTACAGATGTGATACGCAGTAGTAAACCGCAGTAGTCTACCGGCAGCCAGACGGCCCATCAAGAATGCATTCTTTTCAAAATGTCAATAATAAAAAAATATGTTCCTCTTGTAAAGACAATCCGGGGACATGCTGCAAAAATACCTACAAATACAAACAGATTTTTTGCATTCCTTGTCACTCCCCAGTCGTTTTTGATGACGTTTTTTTTTCGGTCATACGGTACTAATTCAAATAAATGTGCTACAATACTCATTACTATTAATGTTTATACAGGGTTGTTCACCACATACAACACGGAGTATTGTAGCTAAACGATTATATTTTTACAAATTTCAAATTTTGGGTTCGATGAAGGACTATTAGAGGTACAATTTGAAAATAATTTACAAGATACAGAGTGTCCCAAATAAGTAAAAAATATTGTTGTAAAAGTTGTATTTTTTTAAATAGAACACCCTGTATATTATTACATTTTTAGTTTCTACGATTAAAATAAAGGTAAATTTGATTAAGGTTTATTACACTTAAACCTTACCGTTTTTGAAATATTTTCAATTTTGTGAAATTGCAGTAAAAATTTTAAGGCTTCATTCCTCCAAGGGTACCAAAGTTTTTAATACTAAATATTTACTGAAGTTTATTTATTGATCAGTTATTGTGTTGCAATAATAAAAATAATACTACCTTATACAGAGTGTCTAAAAATTTATTTTAAATAATTTATAGCTTTAAACGCCAATAACTTGTTTAATTTAAATGGAACGCTCTGTATATTTTATGAGAATCAGATGCACAATTTAATTGTCTATCAAACTGTATTATACCATTTTTACCTATCCCTTCAAGTTTTCGTAGAAAATGCATTTTCTTATAATTTAGACCTCATTCATCAATATACCCATGGAATATTGACATCATATATTGACATTCTAGTAACATTATCGTTTTGCTAAAAACAATAATGTTGTATGCAAAAAGAAATCTATTTAAATCTTTATAAAAGAGTATACCATTAATTAAATATAGCACCATTATTTCCGCCCGTATACTAATTAATTACATACTTAATTGTATTCGTTAATAAATTATTCTAAATAAATGTGGATTTGAGTCAGAAATCAATATAATAATAAGTTGTCAAAATTAAAGTCTCTGTTGTTATAAATAAGCATTTATTAAAAAATGAAATATCATTTTTAAGGTGTTACTTTTTATCACACTGTCTAATACCCATACAAAATTCAGTTTTTTTAGTATTTGGAACAATTATTATTAATCAATGCAGTCAGTTAATGCAGTTTGAATACTGGAATCATATTAATTGGCCCTCTTTAACAAATATTTAAACAGTTTTTTTTATTTTTTAATGAAATAAACGAATTATATCCAAAATATTAGTATCTGTACTCTTTAAAAATTTGGTACATCTTTAAAAATAATCTAAAATGTCAATATTCCATGGGTATATTGATAAATAAAATCTAAATTACAAGAAAATGCATTTTCTACGGAAACTTAAAGAGGTAGGTAAAAAATGGTATAATATAATTTGATAGACAATTAAATTGTGCATCTGATTCTCGTAAAATATATAGGGTGTTCCATTTAACTTAAACACGTTATTGCCGTTTGAAGGTAATAATTATTTAAAATAAATTTTTAGACACTCTGTATAAGGTAGTATTATTTTTATTATTGCAACACAATAACTGATCAATAAATAAACTTCAGTAAATATTTAGTATTAAAAACTTTGGTACCCTTGGAGGAATGAAGCCTTAAAATTTTTACTGCAATTTCACAAAATTGTAAATATTTCAAAAACGGTAAGGTTTAAGTATAATAAACCTTAATCAAATTTACCTTTATTTTAATCGTAGAAACTAAAAATGCAATAATATACAGGGTGTTCCATTTAAAAAAATACAACTTTGATATTTTTTACTTATTTGGGACACTCTGTATCTTCTAATAGTCCTTCATCGAACCCAAGACTTAAAATTTGTAAAAATCTCATCGTTTAGCTACAATACTCCGTGTCGTATGTGGTGAACAACCCTGTATATTTAAAGACTATTTGTGTTGTTTGTTTCAGATAGAGATCGTGTGCATGAGCAGGGCCCACAGCCTCAGGCAATGATGGCTTAGCGCCCGCTGGGTGCGTGACGTAATGGCCAGGGTATGGGCGTGGTCGCGGTCAGTCAGAGGCTGGACCTTGGCCATTTGTGTAGCGGCATTGTGCGCCTTGGTCACAACAGAGGTAAGCACTAACATTAAAAATACCATACACCAAACCACAAATTAACTACAACAGATGCGAAAGAACACCGAATTACGCGTTGAGGTTTCTGTGACCTTCAGAAAGAGTTCATAGACAATCCGCATCAATGTATTGTTTGGGTGAAAATAATCTGCACCAATATGTTATCGAGGCATACAAAAAGGTCCACAGACTTCGAGACATACGAAAAATCAAGTCCATTTAGCGTGTGTCGCAATTTTCACACCTTAAAAATTAGTTTTTTATAGCTATAGCAACTGCAGCGACTATGAAAAAAGCTGTGTAATTTTCATAGAAAATAAGGGCACCTGTAATTCATTTGAGAATGTTATAAATCGCTAAAAGAGGTTTCAAATCTCTTGGATTTCTATTAATATTAAATAAATTTTATTAAAAATTGAACTAAAATTGTTAGTATCATTAAAAACAATTCAAATTCAAAAATTGTATCAGTCAAATTTCCTCATTTAAGGTGAATATTAAAGTAAATATAAAAACAGCTCATTCTAAGCTCTACTTATCTTTAAGAAAAATTTAAATCATTGTTGCAATTGGGCCTTAATGCCATTTCGAATGAACAATAGTATTAATAATGTACATTATAATAATAATAAATTTTATATCATAGTGTGTATTAAAACTACCAAAACACTTTTAAATTGGTATTATATTATCAACTTTTGTTTTTAATCCAAAAAAAGTTACCAATTTTCTCAATCAAAATATTTGTGGTCCTGAAAGGACCTTCGTTTTTCCATGTTCGTCAAGGTAGGTAATGGGTAAACGGTAAAAAAAACAGGATAATGAAATTTAAAAATTGCAAAAATTGTTCAAAAGTGCCTCCCTCTTGCATTAAACAATAACCCAAACGATCATAAAACCCTCCTCACATTGGATAACATATCAGGGGTGACAGTGTCAAAGGCATTAAATATTTTCTGCCTTAACTGCTCCAAGTTTTGAATTTCTTCATGGCCGTAAATTTTAGATTTTATGTACCCCCATAAAAAGAAATAATTCACCGAGAAGTCAGGTGAAATTAAACGTCAGTCTAAACAAAACTGTCATTTTTGAAAACTTGTCAAAATTAGGACACACGCTAAATGGACTTGATTTTTCTATGCCTCGAAGTCTGTGGACTTTTCTGTATAATCTCACAGTAATTTAATAGATTGCTCGTCATATTATATCAGCTCGTCGGAGATTAGGAAAAAAAAGATATTTATAGTATAAAAAATTAATTTATTTAACAAAATTTAATTAAAGATGTGACAAAATAGTTACATTTCTATTAGTTCTATCGGACTTTTTTCGACTATATAAATCTTTATTTTTTGTAAACTTTAATGCATAAAATATTTTCAATCTAATAAATAATTTAATGATATAAATAAGAGGAAATTTCTCACATAGGTGGTCAAATTCTATAGTTTTCATTATATCAAACAGCCTCTGAATGTTTTCTTCAGTGCAAAACTCATCAAAATTTAATATAAATAATTTTTCCAGCCTGTAAATAAAATTAACAAATTTTTCCATTTTCATGATCAAAGGCTTTTAAATGGGTAAATAATTTCGAGTTATCCAGAGATTCGGATTCTTTCGCAAATTTTAGACAAATATCACATTGATGTATTTGAAGACCCTTTTTAATGATGTAGTCAAACATAATTAAAGGCATTTTGAGTTGAAAACATTTCTCAGAGGCTGTTTGATATAATGAAAACTCGAGTGAAAACTATAAAATTTGACCACCCATGTGAGAAATTTCCTCTTATTTACATCATTAAATGATTTATTAGATTGAAAATATTTGATGTATTAAAGTTTACAAATAAAGATTTATATAGTTGAAAAAAGTCCGATAGAACCAATAGAAAGGTAACTATTTTGTCACATTTTTAATTAAATTTTGTTAAATAAATTAATTTTTTATACTATAAATATTTTTTTTTCTTTATAAATAAACACATTTGCATCCCATTTTAAATAAGATATATAAATTACCAAAACTTAGAAATAACAGTTCAAAAGTATAACCACGCACTATGTCATTCCAGCAAGCGAATACGACACAGCATAGGTTTCCGGACTAAACGACTGGTGTATTTACACCACTCAATAGGCGTGTCGGGTTTGCCGAGCGGTTTCCGATGCAGTCGCTTTCTTTCGCATCTGTTATAGGTAATTTGTGACCAAACGCTAAACAAGCGAGGCTACTCGCCAGTGGAAAATGTTTAGAGATCCATAAGGTCCAGTACAGACGAAGCAACATGTCATTTGAAGATGCCGCCATCTATTTAAATGCATGTGTTGGGTTATGCACCTGGAAGGGTTACGATAGCTCTGAAACATGTTTCCCAAAATGCAAACACACTTTGGCTTGGATGCTGATGTCCTGTCGCTTGGTTTGTATATGGCCTTATCTGATTCTTATTTGATAAAATACTGTAGTACATTATAGTATTAAATTCTCAAAGGCTTATAAACAAAAACAAGTAGATTTGAGAAGGGAACTCAAAATGACAGACGATAAACTAAACAAAACAAAGGGGATTAAAATTGACAAGATAATGAACCGATTTTAATCTAAAAGTTCATACTCATTTCGTTAATTGAGATTTATAAACGTCAGCCCTTTATTATAAAATAAAATATAATAATATTAGAGATTTATATTTCGAAAAGTAATTTGTTAAAATGCGCTCGGTCGGTCTGGCAGAGAAAGAAAGAAACAGGCAACGGGGATAATTGAAAATAGCAGAAATCGGAATACATTTTCGAATAAAAATACAAAATGGGAACAGAAACGAATTATTTATCGAAACAAATAAAATCAATAAATATTAATTCGGGACGTCAACGAGAATTTTTGCTTTTATAAATTTTATGAAAGCCCGACATCAAAATCCAGCCTGTTGTTCGAAAATATTTTTGCAATTTAAAAATACAAAAAAAATAAATAAAATGGAATGCTATAAAAAGAATATAGATATGGAAAAATAAAACACCAGTTTATACCATACACCAAAACACTTTAAAAGCCCATTTCACTAAACTGGCTAGGTATTTTTACACAAATGAAGAAGGAAATTAAAGATAAAGGATTATACTATGTCGGTATTCTAGCACATTTTTAGTTAACTTCTTTATTTATAAGATTTTGATGGTCAAACAATAAGAAAATATACCTTATGTTTGGACTAAATTTACTCGAAAATAAAGAAATAATTTTAAATTCCGTTACAATACAGAAATAGATAGAAGTTTTCTGAACACCCTGTATATTTTACGAGAATCAGATGCACAATTTAATTGTCTATCAAATTATATTATACCATTTTTTACCTATCTCTTTAAGTTTCCGTAGAAAATGCATTTTCTTGTAATTTAGAATTTATTTATCAATATACCCATGGAATATTGACATTTTAGATTATTTTTAAAGATGTACCAAATTTTTAAAGAGTACAGATACTAATATTGTGGATATAATTCGTTTATTTCATTAAAAAATAAAAAAAACTGTTTAAATATTTGTTAAAAAGGACCAATTAATATGATTCCAGTATTCAAACTACATTAACTGACTGCATTGATTAATAATAATTGTTCCAAATACTAAAAAAACTGAATTTTGTATGGGTATTAGACAGTGTGATAAAAAGTAACACCTTAAAAATGATATTTCATTTTTTAATAAATGCTTATTTATAACAACAGAGACTTTCATTTTCATAACTTATTATTATATTTATTTCTGACTCAAATCCACATTTATTTAGAATAATTTATTAACGAATACAATTAAGTATGTAATTAATTAGTATATGGAAATAATGGTGCTATATTTAATTAATGGTATACTCTTTTATAAAGATTTAAATAGTTTTCTTTTTGCATACAACATTATTGTTTTTAGCAAAACGATACTATTACTAGAATGTCAATATATGATGTCAATATTCCATGGGTATCAATAATAAAATGTCAATATTCCATGGGTATATTGATGAATGAGGTCTAAATTATAAGAAGATGCATTTTCTACGAAAACTTGAAGGGATAGGTAAAAATGGTATAATACAATTTGATAGACAATTAAATTGTGCATCTGATTCTCCTAAAATATACAGGGCGTTCCATTTAAATTAAACAAGTTATTGGCGTTTAAAGCTATAAATTATTTAAAATAAATTTTTAGACACTCTGTATAAGGTAGTATTATTTTTATTATTGCAACACAATTACTGATCAATAAATAAACTTCAGTAAATATTTAGTATTAAAAACTTTGATGCCCTTGGAGAAATGAAGCCTTAAAATTTTTACTGCAATTTCACAAAATTGAAAATATTTCAAAAACGGTGAGGTTTAAGTGTAATAAACCTTAATCAAATTTACCTTTATTTTAATCGTAGAAACTAAAAATGTAATAATATACAGGGTGTTCCATTTAAAAAAATACAACTTAGATATTTTTTATTTATTTGGGACACTCTGTATCTTGTAAAAATATTTTTAGATTGTAGCTCTCATAGTCCTTCAACGAACCCAAAACTTACAATTTGTAAAAATCTAGTCGTTTAGCTACAATACTCCGTGTCGTATGTGGTGAACAACCCTGTATAAGTTAAATACTACTACTTCTCCAAATTCGTATGTTGACGCTTCCACTGTGCGGCTAGCCTAAAAAAGCTCTTTACTTTATTTTTCTACAATGTAACCGCCGCACATACGGCAAATTGTCTACTTTAGGACGACAAAAATATTTTCTACTGAAAAATTAATAGTTTCATATTCTAAGTAATAATTAAAATCATAGATTTACTGGAAATATACATGGAAAGAGTAAAAATTTGAAAAAAACGATGTAACTCAAGAATCATTCTGACTCATCGCTATCTTCTGTTTCGTCATCATTAATATCATCACCTCTGTCCTTTGGCACTTCAGCAAAATTATCGGGGAGATGTAACATCCTTATGACATCTTGGACAACAGGTTTTCGTTTTTTTGTCGTTTTTCGATAAAAAGATATTATGGAGCCCGAGACAATTCTTTATCCGCCGAAGCAAGCTGTGTTGACGTCTCTCTGCAGCACTTCTTTCAAAGGGCTTTTTTGGCCTGCCCTTTTTTGATTTTGCCAGTCCTTTTTATCCAGTATGAGTATGAGTAAATCAATCAGTATGAGTAATTTGAGGCAGCTTGAAACTCCCTTTTAGCCCGTGAGTATTTCTTTTCAAAAATCTATTTGGAAACGTTCTACACGCTTTTTATCTATAAAGCAATTTGGACACAAAAACCTTCACCGCATCTTTCAATTGCTTTTTGAAGTTCAAAGGTAGGTCAATTCGGCCACCAAATTTGTCTTTTACATAGTTTAAGATTCATTATTTGCATTTTGAAGAAGATAATTTAAATATTTGTTCTCCTTGCAGCACCAGAAATAATTTCTCTCTATTTGCACATAGTAATGTCAGGCCAGGATCGTCACGACTACCTGGTGACTTTTCTGGAAAAATGCTCAATTGGGATAGCTAATTTTTTGTATAGTAAAATTTTAAGAATTAAGTAAAATTTTGAACGTAAAATATTAACGGTACTCGGTGGAACTTTTTTTGTACCTCTTCTTAAATTTATATTTATCAAAATAATAATTTTTTAAACACCTTTACCAAAATCTAGATTTTTCGAACTTGTAGCCACCGTAAATTATTGCAATAATGCATTTAAGATCTGCAGACCTGAAGCCTCAAAATCCATTATAAAGTGTTTTCAACAATACCATCATAAAACCCACACCGATTTTTTAATAACAGTTCAATCACAATTTTAATATCTTTAAAATAATATGGAGAAAGGTCTGTCTTCAAACAGCACTATAACTTGCAATATCACAAATAAAATTAAAATGTTTTCAAATTCGGATGTACTGACTAATAAAAAATACTTATGTATAAACGGCATGCTTTTTTGGAATCAACAGAAATTTGATTTTTGTCGTCCTACGGGATATAAATAACCGTATGTGCGCCGCCTTAGAAGAAACTCAGGGTGAAACGAACCTCCTTGTGAGATGAAACAATATAGAGCTCTTTACTCAAACACAGAACTCCCTACAAAGTAATTTATTCCTCCTGATATCAAGCACATGTAACAAATTGTTTATATTCCCATTTGCGTCTTTGTCTTGGAAGATAAAGGACCCCGTAGGCAGACGAAGGGTGCCTTGGATTCATCCCCTAAAACGTTTGAAAATTACATAGCTTTAGATTGGAGTGTATAGATAAAGAAAGTTGTGGATGCTATAGAAAGATGGCGCATGGGAGTAAATTTTGGGAATATATAGCTTTGAAGATAACGAATGGTTTAGAATATGAATTTGGCAACCTGAATTGAGATTAAATCGACGCCTACGTGAAAGTTGAAATGTTTATATCGGGTATTTTTTACAAGTGGCTCACTCTTATAGCTTTTTTTTCAGAAAAAAAAACGAAATTTAGTATCTAAGGATGTATTCCGTTGCTGATGGTTTTATGTTCCGTTTCTATCGGTTTCCTGAAAGTTTTATTATTACGGAATACGGTTCCTGAAAAATTGAGGTATAACTGTCACAAAACTAACCAGCGCAGCGCGAGAAGGTTGGTTTTTCTAGTTTTGTTTGTCAATAAATGTCACTTATGTGACAGAAATCAAGCAAATATTGGAAGTTCGAGTGAAATTATCATTTAATTTCTAAAATTTGTAATAATATTTTGTATTTACATCCAAAAGCAATGGGTAAAGGTAAATAAATTTCATTAACTAAATAGAATCACTTTTTAGTACCGTTTAAACTTATCATGCAGCCATTGTTTCTTAAATCAGAAACATTTTAAAGAAAACATGAAAAACAAGACAACAAGTAATCGTGAATGTTTTGTAAGCTATAAAAATATAAATATATTTTTTTTCTTTTTATTCTTGGCTTTAGGTCGTTGGGGCTGCAAAGATGTCACTAGATTTTGTTCATTATTTTATTTTTATGACGACGTTTCGACAGTGTATGTCTTTTTCAAGTCTCTTTAAGTACATAAAAAACAGTCAGTTAAAATCAAAAAGATAAAATGTCAAAATAAAAGGTCTTACCGTGAACGTAGATTCCTACAGAAATAAAAATTGTTAAAAACTAGACAACAAACACAACAGTAATTACTTAACAATTTTTAACTACTCACGAAATCGAAATTTTAGAATATTTTGAACTTGAAAGCGGTAGTAATGGCCCTTTATGCCCCTTAAGTGCTGTTAAGAAGGTGAGTTTTGTTGATGTAAATAATAATTAATTTATTTAGTATTAATTATAATAATTAATTTATTTATCATATTTCTTTTATTTTTTTAAACCCGAACCTTAGGGCATAACATCAAATTTAACTCGAGCAAACATAAAAATCCCAAAACTCCAAAGTAGCATTTTATAAAATTTTGATTTTATTTAGAACAAAAATAAAACTCAATATCAATTCTTGGTCTGGCTGCATCCACATACATATCTGTTATTTCTCCGCTCGGAAACAATACGACAGAACAACGAGCAATTTGTCTCCGGCCTGCAAACAATGTCGGTCTCATTCCCGATCGATGCCTTTCCGATTTCCGCAACCTTCCTCTACGGAAAAGCACATTTGTCAGCTTTATGGGACCAGCTAGCGAGCTTTGGCTTCGACATGGATAAGCTCTCTCCTAGTCGAATGGTATTTTCAGGTTAGAGTATAGGTTTGGGATATTAATTAGCAAGGACCCATAAATATTCGGACTTTGTAGGAAATAGTAACATACTTACCAAACCATCAGCAAATTATATTAAACTAGCGTGTACCAGCGACTTCGTTCGCGTCGAATTAATCATTTGTAATGGTGATGATAAAGCAAAGCAAGAATTTGCATTAACATACAAACTGGATAAAATTTTCTCACATTTATGTCAGCACGAGAAAAAATAATATGGCGATATTATTATATAACTTGGTAATATTTGAGGGGTGGTTTTACCCCCTTAGAATTCAAGCTTCGAAAAATCCCTTCTTGTCGAACCTCTACACCTTAAAGTCACTCCGTTTTCCAAAAATCAGCTTTTTACGTCAAGCGTTTTAAGCAGAATTGTGATTAATCAATGACCAGATTTTTTGAAACATCCTGTATACATTTTTAAAAAATCTTAAAATATGTAAAAAACAAAATAAAATATACGTGTTTAAGCGTTTTTCGGAAACTTGGCCGTTTTTTAAATAAAAAACATTGTAAT